>NC_056729.1:1479634238-1479981738 GCF_019279795.1 Protopterus annectens
TCCAAACCAATGCAACCGCGTCTATCTTGCTTTGTCTCCAAACTGTCCAACATGAGCTGACCCTCTAATATACTAATTCCTAATCCTATCCATCCTAGTCACACCGAGTGCAAATCTTAACATTTTAACTCTGCCACATCCAGCTCTGATTCCTGCCTTTTTGTCAATGCCACTGTCTCCAACCCATATAACGTAGCTGGTCTCACTACTGGTCTCACTACTGTCTTGTAGACCTTCCCTTTCACTCTTACTGGTACCCGTCTGTCACAAATCACTCCTGACACTCTTCTCCACCCATTCCACCCTGCCTGTACTCTCTTCTTCACCTCTCTTCCACATTCACCATTACTCTGAACTGTTGATCCCAAGTACTTAAACTCGTCCACCTTTACCAACTCTCCTCCCTGCATCCTCACCATTCCTCTACCCTCCCTTTCATTTACACACATATATTCTGTCGTAGCCCTGCTGACCTTCATTCCTCTGCTCTCTAGAGCATATCTCCACCTCTCCAGAGTTTCCTCAACCTGATTCCTATACTCACTACAGATCACAATGTCATCTGCAAACATCATAGTCCATGGGGCTTTTATCTGATCTCATCTGTCAACCTGTCCATCACCACTGCAAATAAGAAATGACTCGGAGCTGATCCTTGATGTAATCCCACCTCAAACGGATCTGTCACTCCCACTGCAGTCCTCAGCACTGTCACACTACCCTTGTACATATCCTGTACCATTCTTACATACTTCTCTGCCACTCCCAACTTCCTCATACAATACCACAACTCTTCTCTAGGCACCCTGTCATATGCTTTCTCCAAGTCTACAAAGACACAATGCAACTCCTTCTGACCTTCTCTGTATTTCTTCAATAACACTCTCAGAGCAAACATCACATCTGTAGTGCTCTTTCCTGGCATGAAACCATACTGCTGATCAATAATCATCACCTCCCTTCTTAACCTAGCTTCTACTACTCTCTTCCATAACTTCAAGCTGTGACTGATCAATTTTATCCCTCTGTAGTTACTGCAGCTCTGCACATCACCCTTATTCTTAAAGATAGGTACCAAAACACTTTTTCTCCACCCCTCAGGCATCCTCTGACTTTCCAAAATTTCATTAAACAATCTAGTTAAAAATTCCACTGCCATTTCTCCTAAGCACCTCCATGCTTCCATTGGGATGTCATCTGGGCCAACAGCCTTTCCATTCTTCATCCTCTTCATAGCTGTCCTTACTTCCTCCTTGTTAATCTGTTTCACTTCCTGATTCACTATCCCCACATCATCCAACCTTCTCTTTCTCTCATTTTCTTCATTCATCAGCCTCTCAAAATACTCTTTCCATCTACTCAACACACTCTCCTCTCTCATGAGTACCTTTCCCTCACTATCCTTTATCACCCTTACTTGCTGCACATCTTTCCCAGCTCTGTCCCTCTGTCTAGCCAATTGGTACAGGTCCTTTTCTCCCTCTTTAGTGTCCAGTCTGTCATACAACTCTCCATACGCCTTATCCTTAGCTTTCGCCACCACTCTCTTTGCCACGCGCTTCATCTCCTTATACTCATGTCTACTTTCTTCATCTCTTTGACAATCCCACTTCTTCTTTGCCAGCCTCTTTCTCTGTATACTCTCCTGTACATCCTCATTCCAGGTCTCCTTGTCCTCCTTCCTCTGTCCAGATGTCACACCAAGCACCTTTCTAGCAGTCTCCCTTACTAGTTCTGCTGTAGTTACCCAGTTATTCAGTAACTCTCCACTGCCTCCCAGTGCCTGTCTTAACTCTTCCCTAAACTCCACTTCACAATCACCCTTTTTTAACTTCCACCATTTAATCCATGGCACTACTTTCACACTCCTCCTCCTCTTCTTGATCACCAACATCATCCTACAGACCACCATTCTATGCTACTTAACTACACTTTCCCCTGCCCCCACTTTACAGTCTCCTTCAGACTGGCCCTCCTTAGACAAATCTGACATTATATTAAAAGACACTAAACATTTTCTACTGGATTTGTTTAAATATACCAGTACAAATGTTTTATGTGAATCTGTTCTGTTAGTAACTGTGGACATAGTGTCATTGTTCACGATTATACCCGATGAACAAGGTATTGAGTTTATGAGAAGGTATTTGAGACAGTGTAGCAGCTATGAAGACAAACATATCAGATTAATATGTAGTTTTATGGAAATAGTACTGAAAAATAATGTTTTTTTGCCGTGGTGGTACGGCAGTAGCATTGTTATCTCACAGCAAGAGGTTCTCCCGTTCAATTCTTGGCTTGGGAGTGTCTTCTGTGTGGAGTCTGCATGTCCTCCCCGTGGTTTGGGTAGCATTCAAAAGACATGCGTGCGTAAATGGGCGTTCCTTCGTTGAAGGTTGGACGTCGAGCTGGCACCTCAGCATTTTGTAAAAAAATCTACTGCCAATCATTAGCGGACCGGAGTTCCGCTGTGGTGTCCCCTTACTGGGAAAAAGCAGAAAGACAAATAACAACAACAAGAATTGAAAAACAATGTTTTTGTCTTTGAGGGTCAATACTATTTACAACAGCATGGGGTAGCCATGGCTACTAGCTGCGCTAATAGTTATGCTAACTCAGTTGTGGCACAATGGGAAATTGAGAAAGAGTTTTGTACTGATATTTTTACTAAATTTGTTAAATGTTATCGTCATTTTGTAGACAACGTGTTTTTGATTTGGGAGGGGACCAAACAACAATTAAATAGTTTTGTGGAGTTTCTACATACCACGTCCGACTTTCTTAAATTTACTGTTAAGTTTTCATCGGTTATGGTTGAGTTTCTGGATTTTATGGCTATTTGGGAACAGGATCTATCCTTTACTACTAGTCTCTATAGGAAAGAATGTTATAGGAACCATATTTTACATAGAGATAATATGCACCCTAGAAGGATATTTAAAAATTTACAGCTAGACAGGGGTCCAGAAAAGTAAATACTGTGGGAAGAAATATCCAGGGAATTGTTATGGCTAGGCTTGTATAGGCCCTAGGGCCGATAGTCTAGTACCAACCTATGGGGGGGGGGGGGCAATGCATATGACTGGATATTTTAAACTTGAAGTGTTTTATAAGTGTATGTTTTATTGGTGTGTGTTATTAAGGTCTGAAGAAGCCATGTTGATGTGGTGAAAGCGCTTACCTGAATAAAGTACAATTTGGTTTTATATGCTCACTGTGCTTCGTTTTGCCTATTAGTATTTATTTAATTTTAATATATATATATATATGTATATATATATATATATATATATATATATATATATATATATATATATATATAATCCAAGACACGAAAACACCAGCTACCAAGATGAACGGACTATACACCATTATAAAAGAAAATAATACTCCACACAAAAGTGTAGTCCTAAACATGGCCAGGATATAAAAATATGCAGATTAAGTTTATTAAAAATAAAGAAGGAAAGTGCTTTTGCGAGTACTAAGCTCACTTCCTCAGACCTTATAGGTTCATAGGTAGGTACTAGGCTATCTGCCCTAGGCCATTTATAAACCTAGCCAGAGTGTGTCGGCTTTCGCCACCCCATTGATTAATTAACTGATCCTCTGTCAAGCAGAGCCAATAAATACAATCAAAATCATTGCACTATTTAAAATTACATCATCCCATGAAAATATTGAAGTCCAGTCATATTATCCTGAATGTGAATACTTCGTATCTACTATAACATATGCTCCTTAAAGTGACATTGCTCCATTACATATAAATAAGTAAATACACATTATTAAAGACACTATTAAATACTAATCATTACACAAATAACCGTATAATCCCCCTCACAAATATATATAAAAGTTTTTACTAAGATAAAATAAAATAAAACCTCATTCTTACTTAAACAAGGGTCTAGCTTTTAACACCGGTTTCAATGTTAAATATCCATTGAGACCCAAACCGGTATCAGCACGAAGTCTGACAATCCATTTGGTTTCACTGACTTCAGTACAATTCTGTAGGTTCCCCCAGTCGCTGAGTCTGTCCTGCCCTATCTATCACCATAAATTTAAAGCTATGCCTGCTTTTAGTATTGATAATATGTTTGGCTAGTACGTTGTTCACATTTTTGATCTTAATATTATGTAGGTGTTCTGTTATATGGTCTCCTAACTGTAGATTTGTCTTTCCTATATAAAGGATGCAGTAGGATAAATAGATAATAATCGGTGCTCTTACAATTAAAATTAATATGAAAAACGTATATTTTTCCTGTGGAAGGATGACGAAATTGGCCACTTGAATCTATATGGTGACGAAAGTTACATGTTCTACAGGGAAAAGTAAATTTCATTTCATCAGAACCCAGTTTATCCATATGTCCAGCTTGTTTATAACCACATAACATACTTTTCACAGATTTATTGTTCTTATATCTAAAACTAGGTTTCTCACCTGCCAAACATTTTAACTTTTCATCAGTGGTTAATACAGTGCCTATAAAAAATGTACACACCCCTGTTAAAATGCCAGGTTTTTGTGATATAAAAAAATTAGACCACAATAAAACCTTTCCCACCTTTAATGCGAAGTATAACCTGTACAGTTCATTTGAAAAGCAAACAAATTTGTTAGGGGAAAAATATAAAAAATAAAAAACGTACAATAAAGCTGGTAGCATAAGTGAACACACCCTTAAACTATTACTTTGTTGAAGCACCTTTTGATTTAATTACAGCATTCAGTCTTCTTGGGTAGGAGTCTATCAGCATGGCACATCTTGACTTGGCAATATTTGCCCACTTTGCCTTCAAAAAGCACTGGAAATCTGTCAGATTGTGAGGGCATCTGTTGTGCACAGCCCTCTTCAGGTCACCCCACAGATTTTCTATTGGATTTAGGTCTGGGCCATTCCAAAACTTTAATTTTCTTTTGGCAAAGCCATTCTTTTGTTGATTTGGATGTATGCTTGGGGTCATTGTCGTGTTGAAAGGTGAAATTCCGCTTCATCTCCAGCTTTCTAGTAAGCACCTGAAGGTTTTGGGCCAAAATTGACTAGTCTTTAGAACTGTTCATAATTCCCTCCATTGTAACTGAAGTCCCAGTTCCAGCTGAAGAAAAGCAACCCCAAAGCATGATACTGCCACCACCATGCTTCACTGTGCAGATGGTGTTCTTTTGATGATGCAAAGTATTGTTTTTGTGCCAAACGTGCATTTTGGAATTGTGGCTAAATCAGACAATAACGCATTTTCCCACATGTTTTTGGGAGACTTGATGCATTGTTTTGCAAATTTTAGCTGGGCCTGGATGTTTTTCTGTGTAAGAAAAGGCTTCTGTCTTGCATCCCTATCCCATAGCCCAGACATATGGAGAATATGGGAGATTGTTGTCACATGTAGTGCACAACCAGTACTTTCCAGAAACTCCTGCAGCTCCTTCAGTGTTGCTGTAGGTCTCTTGGCAGTCTCCCTAACCAGTTTTTGTCTTGTCCTTTAAACAATTTTGGAGGGATGTCCAGTTCTTTGCAATGTCACTGTTGCCTATATTTTCTCCACTTTTTGATGACTGTCTTCACTGTGTTCCATGGTATATCCAATGCTGTGGAAATTTCTACTCCTGACTGATACCTTTATAAGCTACCTGCGAACCATGGCTTTTGCTGTAGCAGGCAAGTAAGTAAATGTCAGGAAAATCCTACTAGGACATCTGAACTTTATTTTGGGTTAATCAAAGTCTCTTTAACTGATGGCAAGTGTGTACCCAAGAAGACTGTTTGTGTCTTTCGACTTTTCACGGTTAGGGGTCGCCACAGCGGAACTCCGGTCCGCTAATAATTGGCAGTAGAGTTTTACGTGCTGGCTTGCCGGGCCTAACGTACAACTTTTAACGAAGGAACACCATTCACGCATGTCGCCACACAGAAGACGCTCTAACTGGGCAACGTCTAACTGTGAGGCGACAATACTACCGCAGCACCACCACCGCAGTAAGAAGACTGATTGCTATAATTACTTCAAAAGGTGCTTCAACAAAGTATTAGTTTAAGGGTGTGCACACTTTGTACGTTTATTTTTTATATTTTTCCCCTAACAGAGTTTTGTTTTTCAATTGAATTGTACAGGTTATAGGTCACATTAAAGGTGTGAAAAGTTTTGAAATGTTTTACTGTGGTCTTATTTTTTTATATCACAAAAACCTGGCATTTTAACAGGGGTGTGTACACTTTTTATATCCACTGTATGTTCCAGTGGTTATAGATGACTTCCTTAATCTATCTAATGTCATTGCTAAAAATAAAGTACAACTTTGTCTTTCTGTCCTCGTGCTCCTCTTTTCACATTGTACCTGCTTATTAAAAAAATATGTCTGTGCAGTATTATTTCGTAGCTCACATGCACTCTCACAAATCTGCCTGATTTGCTTACAGTTGTATCCCCTGTTAACAAAATGTGTATGTAAATGTTCTTACTCCTCATAAAAAACCTTGATCAGTGACATTGAGTCTAGATGACCTAATGGCCTGATCCTTGATTATATTTGGAAAAATGTGAGGGGGGTGCATACTATTCCTAAACAATATCTTGTTTCTATAAGAATATTTTCTATGTATGCTTGTAATGATTTTACTGTCTGCATCCTTTCTGATACATGCATCCTTTCTGGTACATGGCCATGTTTCGGACTACAGTTTTGTGTGGAGTATTACTTTGTTCTCTAATAGTGTATAGTCTGTTCATCCAGGTAGCTGGTGTTTTCATGTTTTGGATTATTTATCATTTGTTACACCAACCTAGGAGCATGGCAGAAGGATTTGAAGGGACTGTAGCTATTGAGCTCAATTACAACCCGTTAACACAGTTTGGGTAACATTCAGCGTAACAGTTCAACTGACAACCAGAGTGATGGAGAGTGCCAACGATTGACAGCACATTTAAATGGGTACAAATAGAAAACTTATAGAAGGATAGACAGAGTTTTAAATGTTATGGATAATCCATTGCTGAAGTTTTCACTGGATAGCAGTGGAACTGATACAGCAGTTGAAGGTACGTCTCATGTAGACTTGTACAGTTTAAACAAAGAATTGCATATTTTAGAAGATGAACTGTTCAGGTTAAAGAGACTTCAAATGCAAAGATTACATTCTGAGGTGTGCCTTCATTACCAGATAGTGCCATTAGGCCTGAGAGTGTTGAATATGCTGAGCCAGGGAGAACAGGCTCCTGAATTCCTTAAGGTATGGCAACAATTAAATATAGCAATAATAGCTTTAGATGTATGGTGATAGATCAGGTGGACAGAGTCAGCTACTGGAGCACCTACGGAATTGTACTGAAGTCACTGAAACCAAATGGATTGTCAGACTTTATGCTGATACCCATTTGGGTCTCAATGGATATATACTGTTGAATCCAGTGTTAAAAGCTAGACCCTTGTTTAAGTAAGAATGAGGTTTTATTTTATTTTATCTTAGTAAATACTTTTATATATATTTGTGAGGGGGATTATATGGTTATTTGTGTAATGATTTCTATTTAACAATGTCTTTAATAATGTGTATTTATTTATGTGTAATGGAGCAATGTCATTTTAAGGAGCATATGTTATAATAGATACTAAGTATCTGCATTCAGGATCATATGACTGGACTTCAGTGTATTCATGGGATGATGTAATTTTAAATAGTGTGATGATTTTGCTTGTATTTATAAGGTCTGAGGAAGCGAGCTTAGTACTTGCAAAAGTGCTTACCTACTTTTTCGTTTAATAAACTCAGTCTGCATTTTTTATATGCTGGCCATGTTTTGGATTACACCTTTGTGTGGAGTATATATATATATATATATATATATATGTGTGTGTGTGTGTGTATGGATATACTTCATTTGCCCTAACTTCCATTTGCCCGAGACCAAATGACTGAAATTTCATTTGACTGAGTATTATTGGCAAGAAAATGGGATATGCCCCCCTCCCCACTGTAGTGCGACCCTGGAGTTAGAATATATAGTTGGGGGGTGTATATTCTAACTCCAGGGTCGCACTACAGTGGGGAAGGGGGCATATCCCATTTCCTTGCCAATAATACTTGTCGGTCAAATGAAATTTCGATCAAATGGTCTCGGGCAAATGGGTGTCGGTCAATCGGAAGTTAGGGCAAATGAAGTAGACCCATATATATATATATATATATATATATATATATATATATATATATATATATATATATGTATATATATATATTTATAGACACACACACACACACACACACACACACACACACACACACACACACACATATATGTATGTATATAAAGAAGACATCTTTGCTTAGTTTAGCAGAAGCATTTTGGTCTAATGTAAGAATGAAAATCAAACCAGAAGCAGGCAAAAATCAGATACAAGTAAATGAGCTAAAAGACGAAAGAAAGTATATAAAGAGAGTGATCAGATGAGAAGGAAAAAAATGTGGAAAATACATAAATATAGTGTCAAGTTCGGAGATCTCCATAGAACAACCTCATGTTGACCAAAATCTGTTGCAGGAATGATTAAGAAGAGTAGAACTGAAACCAAAAGATGAAAAGTTAATAATGGCCACCCAGTATAATGGACTAGGTGCCCACAGTGATTTACAAATTCATTGAAGAGGAAGGCAAAACCAACAAATGTAGGTTTTGTAAAAAAGTAGTGGAAACAGTCACCAGTCTTGTTGCTGGGTGTGATGCACTCATGGCATAGGGCCTGTATGCTGAAAGACATAATAGTGTGGCTAGACTGTTACTGGGGATTTTGCAAACACAATGTAGAAGTAGTTGAAAAGTATTGTAAGCTTGAATCACAAAACATTGCAGAGAATAATAGTGTAAATCACATGGGATCACCTTTTACCAACAGTTCCAAAATAGATGTGAGAAAAACAGACAGAAAGAGAAAAAAGACAAAAGTACCAATGATATTACAGTATGCTATGTGTGTAGAGAGACAAAGTCATAAAGTATCAGGATTTGCAGTGAGAAACCTGAACAGTGTGGAAGAAAGATATTAAGACAGTTGCAGTAGTTGTAGGAGCAGTGATTCTAATAAAAACTAATTTACAGTCATGCTTGGATGTACAGCCAGTACATGTAACTCCTTATGAATTATAGAAGAAGGCAGATGTTCTTCGTCTCACATTGCTGCAGTCATAACCTGTGGGTAGTCCGCTGTTCTCGGTCGGCCCGAATACCAAAGTGTTAGGCTGGCGTCGGTCATGGTCGCTCAGAGCTGACGTCAGTATGCAGTAGTACTTAAGCGCATGACCGACGCCATATCCTCAGTCTTTCTTGCCGCGTGGTCCGAAGCAGAAGCAGCATTTGCAAGTGCCGTTCGGCGTTCTGAAATTTTCATTTTTCGAGTTTCAGACCGAAGACCAAGTTGGGCTAAGTACCCCGTTGGGGAATATTTTTGTCTTTTCTTGCCTCAGTTAATCCGGATGTCAGAAAAAGTTAATAATTGTATTTCTTGTGGGAAACAGATACCTCATAGGGACTATCACTCTCTGTATTCCTTGCTTGGGGCCTGAGCACGACGTAGTCGGGTGTCGCTTTTGCGCTAGATTTAATAAGCGCACCATAAAACGCAGATTAGACTGTGCTAGGCTTGTTTTCGGTAAGCGGTGTAACTACAACATGCCGTCGGATCCTCCGACGCCCGCTACTGCAAAAAAGCGAAAAGATAAATCGTTAAAGTCTAAACAGGATGAGTCGTCCGTTGCGGATGCCGGTTCTATGGAATCTACGGTTGAATCTGTGGATCCAGCCGAGGTCTCGGTGGAATCACAGGGGGAACCTTTACTATTACAGGAGTTGGCCTCTCAGGAGTTAGGTCAGGCCGAGGGGGCTTCTCAAGTTTCTGTGGTTCCATCCTTACAAAAGGTTATTAGGCCTTCTACTTCTGTCACTAAAGGCCCTGCTAAAGCTAGACCTGGTCTTTCTGGTACAGGCATCAGCCCTAGTTCTTCGGGCTCTGTTCCTAAAAAACATATGTTAAAAATGGCAGAGGATTTGATTACTTTAATCAGGGGTTCTATGCCCCCTCCAGAGAAGAGGCCTAGGGTGGAGACAGATTTAGAGGGATTGGAGCATTCCTCAGATTACTCTGCGTCTTCAGCTGAGGATATTCAGGATTTTCCTCCCTATTCTGATTCGGATGCAGAGGATTCCTGTCCTTCTGCTTCTCCTCCAGAGGATTTTTCTTTTTCTGAAACCTTGCACTCCATGAGGGAGCATTTCAAGTGGGAAGGTCAGGATTTTTCAGATTCTCGTAAGAGGCTTAGGGAATTTTTGTTTTGCCACAACATAGACCTTTGGCTATTCCCCCTGTTTTAGATGTTGTTCAGGATGTTTTTCCTGAAGCTTCCTTAATCCTGATTCTTTACCCCCTGCCCCTGTCAAGCCAGACAGGTATTACAGAGTTCCAGAGGCACATAAATATTTGTATAAGAGTCCTAGAGCTGACCCGGAAACTATTATTCAAGGGCCTAAGGGTGTCAGGGCTTCTGTAGTTAAGAATCCAGTTCCTCTGGATAAAGATTCTAGAGCTTTGGATAGGTGGGGTAAAAAAGTGTATACCTCCTCCACGCTAGCTATGAGGGCTTTAAATTGCCAGTTTCATATGCTGAAATATCAGAACTTTCTGTTAGGTCAGTTGAAATCTAAGGTAGATGCTTTAGCTGAGGGTATAGAGTGTAAGGAATTGCAGGACTTAGTTCATGCCTCAGATCAAGTTGGTAAGCATTCCTTGCAGTGTGGCTTCGATGCTCTTCAGGCTTCTTCCAGGGTGGCTGCTACTGGTTCAGTTATTCGTAGGCATGCCTGGCTTAAGGATCAAAATTTGTCAGAGCATGTTAAAGCTCGAATTTTGGATGCTCCTCTTCAATCTGAAGTTCTTTTGGTTCTCCTGTGGAGTCAGTTTTGAAAAAGATGGAAGACAAAGCTAAGTCTATGCAGACGGTTAAGGAATTTTTGCAAGTGCAGCCCCCTAAGTTTAGCAGGAATTGGCCTGCAAGAGGATGGTCTTACCCTTCTTCCGATTTTCAGTCTAGGGGCAGGTCTAGACGTGGTAGGGGCAGAGCTCACGCTCAGGGTTCTTTCAGACCTAGGACTTGGAGTTCTCCTGCTCAATCTTCTGGGGAGGGCAGGGGTCAGCCTTTTCATAAACAGACCCAATGACCTGTATCTCCAGCTGCCAGATTCTTCCTGTCTGGCAGCTCCTCTAGGAGGAAAGTTGGCACTTTTCAAACTGAATTGGCATTTGGTCACCCAGGACAAATGGGTGTTGGACATAATAAATCAAGGCTACAAGTTTTATTTTCACACTTTTCCTCCTTTCAAAGGCATGCCAGATGTTCCTCCTCAGCAAAGGCTGGAGGCTCACAAACAAATTTCTTTGCTTTTGCAAATGGGGCAATCCAGGTGGTACCTCCGTCAGAAGTAGGCCTAGGGTTTTATTCTCGCCTATTCCTTGTGCCAAAGAAAGGAAACACTTGGAGGCCAATTCTGGATTTGTCCATTCTCAATACATACCTAGACATTCCAAAGTTCAAGATGTTAACTTTACAGCAACTTCTGCCTCTGCTAGGCAAAGATCACTGGATGGTAACTCTGGATCTCAAAGAGGCTTATCTTCACATTCCTATCAGGCCCAGCTGCAGGAGATTCCAGCGTTTTCGGGCTGGTACTTTTCATTATCAGTTCTCTGCATTGCCCTTTGGCTTATCTACTGCACCCAGGGTGTTCACAAAGGTTCTGGCTCCTGTGATAGCTTTCTTAAGACTGAGAGGAATACAAATTTATCCTTATCTGGACGATTGCCTGATTCTTGCTCAAGACAAAGACAAGTTAATTCAACATCTACAGTATGTAATGGCAGTTTTAAGGTGCCTAGGGTATTCTGTGAACGAAACAAAGTCCAGTCTAGTACCCTCTCAGGACATGTGCTTTCTGGGTGTGAGACTGAATACAGCCTCTCAGATGGCTTTTTTGACCCCGGACAAACAAAGAAATCTTCACCTATACTTCCAGCAATTATCAGTAATGTCCAGGCTGACTGCAAGGACAGTCCTTCAAGCCTTGGGGTTCGTGGCATCTTGCATTCTGGTACTTCCCAATGCCAAACTGCATATGAGGAAGCTACAATGGTATCTCAAAAGTGTATGGACTCAACACTGCCACGGTTTGGACACTGTCATTCAGATAATACCTTGCATCCAGAAGGAATTCTTGTGGTGGGCTCAGGAATGTCACCTAAACAAGGGACTCTCTGTGACCCGACCAGAGGCGAGTCAGATCTTAACGACGGATGCCTCAGACCTGGCTTGGGGAGCACACTTCAATGGGAAATGGATTCAAGACACGTGGCCTCCCAGACTACAGCATTTGCATATCAACATGAAGGAGATGTTAGCAGTCCAATTTGCCCTGATGGCCTTCAAGGATCTACTTCAACCAGGACAGGTGTTGATTCAAGCAGACAACACAACTGTCATGTAGTACATCAACAAGCAGGGGGGAACCCATTCTTACCCTCTTTGCAGACAAGCTATGATTTTGTGGGAGACTGCTCTGAGTTTGCACATCACTCTTCAAGCACGGTTTCTGCCAGGAGCACAGAACTCCTTAGCAGATGTATTGAGCAGACAAATTGTGGATCCCCACGAGTGGAAATTGGATCCTCACGTATTCCAACAGTTGACAGTGGCTTGGGGAACTCCAGACATAGATCTGTTCGCTTCTCCACTAAATTTCCAACTGCCAAAATTTTGCACAAAGATGTTTCACCCAAAAGCTTGGAAAGTGGATGCTCTATCTTTCAGTTGGAACAACCTTCACGTCTATGCTTTCCCTCCTCTGCCTCTCCTTCCCAAGGTACTCTTGAAAGTCAGGCAGGACAAGCCTTGCATGATTCTAATAGCACCAGATTGGCCACGCCAGCACTGGTATCCTCTGCTGAGGAGTTTAGTTCAGGAGCCTCCTTGGCCTTTGCCACCAATTCCTCACCTGTTGTCTCAGTCAAGCAATCATTTTCTCAATGTCAGGGTACAGTCCCTGCATCTGACAGCCTGGCGTATTCTGTTTTAGACCCTGGGGGGGTCTCAGCTTCCTCAACAGGTTTTGAATGTCATTTTGGAAGCCAGGCAGCCTAGTACTAGAAAAGTTTATGCTGATAAATGGAGGAGATTTTTTCTTTGGAGCACAGCAAAGAGCTTTGATGTCTCAGTGCCTAATTTGAGTTTTACACTACAGTACCTTACTGAATTACTAGACAAGGGTTTGTCTTTTTCCTCCATGAAAGTTCATGCTGCAGCCATTTCTGCTCACTATGATTGTGACCCTCCTTTATTTTCTCACCCTCTGTTTAAACAATTTCTTAGAGGGGCAAAAAACATAAGACCCCCATGTAGAGCTCCTACTCCTTCCTGGGATCTCAATTTTGTGTTGGAAAAGCTTACTTTACCTCCTTTTGAACCTGCAGCTACATCTGAGTTGAAGTTTTTGTCCTGGAAGACTGCTTTTTTGTTGGCCATTACGTCTGCTAGGAGGGTATCTGAATTACAGGCTCTCATGGCAGTTGAACCCTTCCTGATATTCCATAAGGATAGGGTGTCCTTGCGTACTAACCCTACTTTTATGCCAAAAGTTATTTCTAATGTGGCCTTAAACCAGTCTATTCATTTGCCTACTTTTTATGCTGATCCCCAAAATAAAGGGGAAAAAGTCTTGCATTCTTTGGATATTCACAGGCAGTTACGCTATTATTTGAGCAGAACTAAAGAATTCAGGCAGACTCAACAGTTATTTATTTCTTTTGCTTTGGGTTCACAAGGGAAGGCTGTTTCAAAGCAA
This sequence comes from Protopterus annectens, assembly GCF_019279795.1. NCBI lineage: Eukaryota > Metazoa > Chordata > Ceratodontiformes > Protopteridae > Protopterus > Protopterus annectens. The sequence goes on from NC_056729.1 coordinate 1,479,648,126, forward strand.
ACTATTTCTAAGTGGATTGGCCATTGTATTGCTTTTTGCTATTCTCATCATGGAAAGGATGTTCCTGCTGGGATCAGACCTCATTCCACTAGGGCTACCGCCACATCTACTGCCTTTTTAAGGGGTAGCTACTAAGGATATTTTGGAGGCAGCTACTTGGAGTTCAGTGCACACTTTTACTAAACATTACCATCTCCCTCTTTATTCTAAGTCTAGGGCTGGGTTTGCCACTGCAGTTTTACAGGGCATGTTGGCAGCTCCTAATGCTTTTTAGTTTGCCAGCCTCCCTTTACCTTTGCTTTGGGATTCTACCCACAGGTTATGACTGCAGCAATGTGAGACGAAGAACATAGTACAGTTTTGTACCTACCATAAATGTAGATGTTCGAGGATCCACATTGCTGCAGTCCAATTTTCCCTCCCTCCTTCCCCTCTATAGTTTGGGGTTGCTGTGTTTCTTTTGGGATAATTATTATTTTATCTATGTTGGTTGTTGGGTATTTTCTATTTTGGCTATGGCCTTTCCTTTTTAGGCCTTCTGACATCTGGGGCAAGAAAGACTGAGGATATGGCGCCGGTCATGCGCTTAAGTACTACTGCGTACTGACGTCAGCTCTGAGCGACCATGACCGACGCCAGCCTAACACTTTGGTATTCGGGCCGACCGAGGACAGCGGACTACCCACAGGTTATGACTGCAGCAATGTGGATCCTCGAACATCTACATTTATGGTAGGTACAAAACTGTACTTTCTCGGCACATTGTATGTGCTGAGAAAAGCACCTTTGGCTAACACCAACGATTTAAACAGTACTAATTTCATGATTTCTAATCATTCCCTGACTTAGGAATGGGGTTTCATTCCCACCATGGTATTAGACACTCAAAAGCCTTGGAAAAAATAAGGTTTGTATTGACCTTTGCTTCTAGAATTTGGCTTTCCTCATCTCATCACTTGCATGTCTCTGGCAAAGAATCAGCATATCTTTTTCATGCTGGTACTGCTTTTCTTTTTTTTTCTGCCTTGGGACACTGCATTTTCTTATCTGCTTTGAGTTCCATGTTTCTCATCTCCAGTCCCAGTTTCCGCAGTTGGGTTTTGAGATCCTCTGGAAATGGAATCGATGTTTATTTTTCTGCATGGTGCATTCCCAGTGCTACTGGTATGTTGCTTCCTGTTTTACTGGACTGTATTCCAGCTGAACTTGCTACCGTATCCTCTTTGGACATGCTAACATGAGAAATTTATTTTGATTTACATTCCTTAGTCAGGTGAGATACTGAAGTCTTTGAGAAATCTTTAGATTAAATCATTTTTACTTTTTTCTCTAATTAAACAACTCCTGTGCAAAACTAAACCTCGTGCACTATAACTAAAACTTAGAATTCTCTTTGTCTGTCAATTCAACAATCCAACAATCTCAACACTTCAATTCACTGTCAAGTAACACCTGATTCATGGAACTGCTCTTGCCTGACGCAAATAGCAGCCACCAAGACTTGATCAGTTATAGTAGTATTTCATTTCTCTTTACCCTATTCTTCCTATAACTTGATGTAGCTATCACCTGCAGGATTCTGATGTCTTGATGTATAAATACAGAACCCTTTCTACTGTCAAATAGTCAGTGTTTACCTGATCACAATGTGTAATCAGTGTTTCCCTGAAATTTTTCGTAGAGGCTATTAATTTTACTAAAAACTAGTCCAGAAATAATTTGTGTACTACTAATGTTTCTATTACTATCTGATATTATGATAGTGGCTGCTATAATATGTTTATTTTATTGCCTGACATTTTAATTTTGCACTACTGTCTGATTTTAATAATGTACAACTGTTGAACATCTGTACTTATGGAGCTCTTCTTTCTAGGCTTCCGCTGAAAATGGGCTCTCTGCTCAGTTAGACCTCCCAGTGATCAAAGGACAAAAAAGAATCTACATTTTTATCTCGTGGCTAAGCGGATACTCATGTAGCTTTGGTAACAAAGTTGCATTAGACTAAGTAAGTTCAAATAGAAGATCTTTACCACTTGCCATCAAATGTGGCAAATTGGCCACTGCCACCAGTCTTTGATGACCGAACAGGCAATGATGGTGATTGAATACTAGTACTGCTAACCAATGCTCTACCTAGTTTTGTGAGAGACAGGAACTATGTTCATTGGGTCCATTCCATTGCCACAGATATGTCTACTGAATACCAGAGGGAAGGTCTTTCCTGTCATACCTCTTGTAAATAGTACGTTAAAAAAATTGAAAAGTGCACACAAATCTGAATTCAGTAACCACTTCTCCAAATGCAACCTGTCCTTCTTGCCTAAAGTGAATATGCACTGTTGCATTGCTACATTAGGTACAGGCTTCCAACATCCATACCCAGACTAGAACTACACATTGACTGCTTGCAGTGCTGAGCTTTTTGGTTTGCACTCCAAGACCATTCTCCCCACTCTCTCTATGAATTACAGTGCCTTCCAGCACTAAATATGCTACTAATTACTACAGCAGTCAACCTTCCTCATTACCTAGAGGAAAACAATTTTGGTACTTACTTTCCTCACTTGCTTAGAGAAAAACAGCTCTTGTACTCAACTTTCCTCATTTATCTAGAGGAAAATATTTTTTTATTTAGGCATGTCCAAGGGTGAGCTTCCAGTGTTCTCTCCTGTCTATCTGATGAATCTGGGCATCTTGGGCCAATGTAGAAATTGCCTCATATACACAGACAACCCTCTCCTCCTACCACCCAACACTACAACCTGTGAAAGATGCACGTATCTAGCCAAACTGGAGGTAAAGCTCTCTCCAATCAAGACTGAACTTGACAGTCAAGAGGAGAAGGTAAACACTTGCACCACACCACACTCATCACATAGTCTCACTAAATCTACACCACCAAAATCCACACATAGAAACACAAAAACATTCACGGAGGCTCTCAGTAATAATCTGCTCAAGCAACAGATACCTCCAAAGCAGAAATGCAAGCAACCTCCACCCCCCAACACAACCCAAATGACACATAGCCCGCAGACTCAGTGTGTCACTCAACCACAGCCAATAAGGCAAAACAACGTACTCAACACACTAGTCATAGGTGACTCTATAGTCAGGCACACTGATGTCCCACTCACCAGGCTAAACAAGGAGAAGGTTACTGTCAGCTGCCTGTCGGGTTCCAGGATCCGCCACATAACCCATGCACTCAGGTCACTCCACAACATATACAAATATGACTCTGTCATTGTCCATGTTGGTGTGAACGACCTGAGACGTACCTCCCTGGACTACATGAAAAAAGACATGGAAGAGTTCTTCGATCTTGTAGCCCAGGCAGGTATGACCCTAGCCCTGAGTAGCATTCTGCCATCACCCAGAATTATGCCACAGTACAAGTACAAAATGATTGACTTCAACAATTGGCTAAGCGTCTGGTGCCATTCTAAAGGGATCCAGTATCTGTCTGCCTGGGATGACATGGTCGACAGACCACGATGCTTTGCCAGAGATGGCCTGCACCTATCACTCCTGGGATTCTGGATACTGGTTAAGGTTCTTGCCACCCCTATAGTGCCTTTTTTTAGGCAAGGGTCAAATGACAAATTCACCACCGTAACAGGAACAGCAAAAACTGAGGGTGATGCTACTCAATGCTAGAAGTCTAAATCTCAAACTACACTCAGTCGAGGCACTTCTTAAGATGGAGAACATCGATATCTGTGCAGTGACTGAGACCTGGTTCAAGGCTCCAGAGAGCACCCCTGCACTACCAGGATAGAACTCATACCACAGATTTTCAGCCATGTAACCTGGACTGGAACACCAAAGGTGGAGGTGTGTCCATATTCATTAAGGATATCCACACCTCCAGGCTAGTTGATCAGCATAATGCAGCCGAGGTTATCCAAGTGCAACTAACTCTGGGCAAAACTGCAATCCAAATTGTAGCTTGCTACAGATCACCCACCGTGCCCCAGGATTCCAACTCCTTTTTTCTTGATCTACTGGAAAATATTAGGGTTCAACCAAACACCGTAATAATGGGCGATTTCTGCGACTGTTATCCCACTCCACAAAGGGGGAGCCACCATGGACCCCGGGAACTACCACCCCATTAGCCTGATGAGCCTGGTCTGCAAGGCCATGGAATGTATCATCATGGAACTTATAAACATAGACATTGGTAATCTCCAAACTCTGGACCTCACCCAGTTCGGGTTTGTAAAAGGCAGCTCATGTCTCCTAAACCTGATAGACTTCTTTGAAGCAGTCACCAAAACCGTAGACAAGGGTATGGTGGTTCACACAGCCTATCTAGATCTTGCCAAGTCTTTCGACACCATCCCCCACTCTGGAATTATAGATAAACTCACTAAACTAGGTATAAATCCATATGTCACAAGATGGGTTGCCAGCTGGTTCACTGACAGAACCCACACTGTGAAAGTAGCAGACTCCAAATCCGAATTCAGACCAGTGACAAGTGGAGTACCACAGGGTTCAGTCCTGGGTCCTCTCCTGGTATCTGTTTTTCTGAAGTACAGGCTAACACAGAAGGTCTTTGGCTAACGAAGTTCGCAGATGACTGCAAACTAGGAGCCATAATCGAAACTCCTAACAATGTGGACATCCTACAAAAGGGCCTCACTGAGACAGATGCCTGGTGTCAAAGCCATGGCCTCAAGCTCTTTGCCAAAAAGTGCATTGTCATCCCCTTTGGTAAAAACTCTGTACCCATGAACTACAACATAGGTGGTAGTATACTTCACACCGAAAGTGTGATAAGAGACCTTGGGACACAGGTGGACAGTAGTCTCTCCTTTGATAATCACATCTCCACAGTAGTCAGCAAATCTTTCTACGTGGCACACCTCATCACAAAAGGTTTCTCATCCAGAAAAAAGAGGTCATTGTTCCCCTCTACTCATCCCTCATTAGACCCATTATAGAGTACAACGCCCCTTTTGGTATGTACTTCACAAGACATCTACAACAACTGGAAAGGCCGCAGAAATACCTCACAAAGAGGATTACCGGCCTCAAACAGATGCCCTATGCAGACCGGGTCAAAAAACTCCAGCTTTACTCTGCCGCATATCGCCTACTCGGAGGTGATCTCTGCCTAACATACAAAGCTATGTCAAACCCATAGCTGTTGGACATGCTCCACTTAAAGAAATCCCAATCCCTCCGAGTTACACGCTCCAGGGAACTAAACCTTGTCATCACAATAAACAGAACATGCCGGAGGGATAGATTTCTGTCCCAGAGACTTCCCATACTCTGGAATAAACTACCTATCTATATCAAACAAAGCTCCTCATTAGCACTCTTCAAGAAAAATCTTGATGATTCGATGGGAAATAGGGAATTCACCCCGGGGATCACCTCTGTGGCTCTGCTCGACAGTGGCACAGGAAAATAATTTTCTTGGGTGGCAAAAGCCAGGGTACCTTTTTGGCTGGGCTTGTATAGGCCCCAGGGCCGATAGCCTAGTACCTACCTATGAACCTATTCAGCACTTTAGCACTAAGTGTTTCTATATTTGCAAAAATGCTTGTAAAAAGTTCTTGTCTTTCCATGCTGCACCTTTCTTCCATCTCTCTGATTACCATTTGCTTTATCATTGGCAGTTTACAAATGTATGTATTTGAATTTGTTTAATGAGTTAAAGCACTGTTAATTTCTGATCAATTTCAATCTCAGCCCTAGCTCAGTAAAATGATCATTCAGTATATTATATAAGAAGAAAGTAGCAATAAAGTGACTCAATAAAATACAGATATTGTGCTCTACAACAAATACAACAGTACACAAATAAATAAGGTGGGAGTGATGCAAGTACACTGATAATATACAGTATATATATAAGTTTGCATTACAATTAGCAAGTTAGAGCAGTCTGTATTATAGTGGTGTAAGTTAACCTGAGGTGGAGCTTTGAAACACTAAAATGTAGTAGAAAAGTTAGAAAAGAGGGAAGATAGCAGTTGATTTAGGTAATGTGGCCTATTATGTTGCAAGAATAGTTTGCTTGATTAAGTAAGTAAGATTTTAACATACTGTGAAACCTGGGGTAGGTTTACGTATGTTTAGTTTCAGGAGGAAAGGACACCCACAGTTTGGGAATGAGAAGTGAGAATGCATGATCTGAGGTAAGTAGTTTAGTAAGAGGAATTTAAGTTATAGAGTCTGTGTGTTTCAGGTATCTGAGGTTGTAAGTGGGGGCTTATCTTATTGATGTTGTGGTCAAAGGATGGAATGGATGTTCATGTAGCAGCTTGAGTGACTGTGAGATTAGGAGCATGTGATGATGTGAGGTAGTGACACCTGTGCCAGGGGGAGTAGGGTAGTGCATGTGTAACATATGCCAGCAGAGCTAGCTGGAGTTTTGTAAAGAATTATATATCATTTGAATGGCACACTGATTTGTACAGATGGTTATGTTAAAAATGTATTTGTAAAGTTGCTTGTGTTAAAAATGTATGAGCAGTGGGTCCTGCTGGACAGAAAATAAGTATACATATGTGTCAGACTGTATTGTTATAACTGATGAAATGTATATATATTTTAATAGAGGATACTGGAAGGGAATGGGTTAAGCTCAGCCCAACTAACCTTAACAAAAATAGCCTGAAATTAAATGACTTGGTTTAGGCCACAAAGATTTTATCTCACAGGTGTGAATGCAGCCAGAGACGGAATGTTTGTGAAAAGCCTGGGCTGGGATCCTGCTCTATTGTCCTTAGTGGTGAACTAATTGCTACCCTAGGGTGCCAGTAAATGGCTTGTTAGTTTCTGCAGGAAGGGTGGAAGTGTTGGAATTGTTTTACAGTTTCCAAATGTTGTAATAAACCTTAGATAAAGTTCTATGTATATATTGTGGCACATCAGTGCCAGACACTGGCTCGATTTCTAGTGACAGGGTAGCATAGGAACCACAGAATCAGGTGACCAGATGTGATGTCATTCTGTAACCAGCACTGAAATTATTTTTGAATACTAGTGAGAGATATGAGGTGTGCACTGTGTTTTTGGACCTGACAAGACACTCATCTTGCCTTGCTTTAGTAAGTAAATAGGGCTCATTTATTCTTCAGTCAGTTAGAAAAAAAATAGTGAGATTAGCAAATTTTTTTTGTCTCTGTCTGAGTCTTTCCATCTGTGTTGTTTTTTTTATATTTCCTGTGATTGAAACTCTGGTGTTTATTATAAATAGACATTCAGTGTTTTCATGTTTTTTTATTCATTATTAAATATATCTAAACCTTTCATTGTAGCTGATCTTTTAGAAAATATTTAACCTTTGAGAGTACTTGCATTTATTTAGTGGCACTACATTCCTGAAAGTCTTGCTGCTTGGTTACATGCTACCATTTGTATAAGTATACATTTTACTAAGTGTAATTGGTTACTCTGGTTAGAGCCTTAAAGTAGCTGGCTTCAGGTGTTCTGGAGGCAGTAAATCAACCTTATAGTCTGGGTGGAGGTGGAAGAGTGGCTAAGCTGTCCCAGCCTTTAACAGGTGGATATGTGTGTGTGTGTGTGTGTGTGTGTGTGAAAATCAAATCTCAAAGAGAGTGTGTGTGACAGCTACTTTGAACAGGGACACTGAGAGCACTGATTTCACAGAGAGGGTGGTGGACAACTTCACTTGAAACACCCGGCTAAGGAGTCAGCTCTATAGTGGTCAGTGGGGAGTCTTATTTGAAGCCTGGAAAGGAAGCCCAGCCCCAGGACTGGAGTATGCATTCCCTATGTGCTCTTAAGAGAAATTCTACTTGGTGCAGAGAGCTACATCTAAAAATACTATGTGTGCCTATTTTTTTTCACAGTGAACATTCCCCACCAATGTCAGTGGTGAGGATTGAGGCTCCTTGATCACAGGCCCAGAGGAGGGATGTCACAGAGCAGAACAGCCATTTGCTTAACTAGGAACCAGTGTTTTCTTTCCTAGTGTTTAATAATGGTATTCATTTCTTGGGAAATGAGTGATAAACCTATATATTTTGTTTTCAAGTGTTTGAATAGTAGTGATGTTTTTAGCAGATGCTGTTAAGGCAAGAGGACAGCATTATCCGAGTTGAGGGAGTAGGATTTCTTTCCTTATTGCTTATCTGGCAGATTGTGAGAGAAAAGAGGATTTTTTTCTGTGGCCAAAATAGCACGGGATTGATGTTTTCTGTGTGAAAGGTGAAATTAAGTGAGAGGTCTAACTAGAGACCAAGGTACTTGAAGAACAATTGCTCCAAGGTAGAGTTATTCTGATCGTAAATTTTATTAGTCTTAGGGGATTTATCCTGCTTTTGTTTAGTGCCAAACAGCATCGTTTTAGTTTTTTGATGTGTTTAGAATGATTTTTTTTTCCTAGTGATTACATTACTGAGGCAGTGGAAGTCAGGTTGTGGCTGCTGCTGTAATTTAGTTAGTGAGTGGTTAGAGCGGTAGAGAACTATGACATCAGTGTACATTAGAAGAGTAAGGTGAGGCCAGTCTAGTGTAAGTTTGTTGATGGGTAAAGAGAATAATAAGGGGAGAGAGAATAGAATCTTGCTGTATTTCTTTAATAAAAGAGGATCTGTGGGAGGTTCAGGAGTTGGTTGGTTGTGAACTGCCTGTTTGCCTGAACACTATGGAACCAGAAAATAGCATCTGGGCTAATGCTGAATACATTCAGGTGGTGCAAGAGGAAGAAATGGTTAATTAAGTTGAAGGCCAAAGTGAGATGTCTGAAAATGGATGCAACTAGCATACCTTTGCTTAAAGACACGAGAATGTCATTAGCGAGTGACTACTTCTGACGGAGAAGATCCCATGCTGTTTGTGTGAATGAAGGTGATATCTGGAAATATACAATGCACATTGGAGGTAGACACTTTTTTAAAAGATCTTGCACAAGGTAGTAAAGATGGGAATGGGTCAGTAGTTGGATGGCTTTGTTGTATGTTTTTGTTTGGGAAGTAGTTTTGCTATGGCTATCTTCCAAATATCAGGAATGGTATTGTTTATAAGACCAAGTTTAAAGGTTTGTTGTAGAGTTGTAATGACATAGCTTTGACAGTGATAAATGATCCATGAATGGAAGCTGTCAATGCATAGAGATCTGTCACACTGTATTTGTTATAGTGTATATCGTAGTAGTAGGATATCTTTGAATTAGATGCATCTAAAATGGAAGAAAGGAATATGCTGAGGAGGGGATGGTGGGGTATTGAAGCTGTTTGGTAGGCCACTTAATTTTGTTGAAAATATTTTGCTGATCAGTTGAGGATGAAGTGTGAGTTGACTTTTTTGGGGTTGTGTTCTGAGATTATTATTCCCAAAATGTCTTTGGTCTGCATCTGAGCAGATTTTTTTACCTCCTATCATGCACTGTTTTTATGTCTCCGAATGGTTCTTTTATCTAGGTTTCTTAGGTTAGTGCATTGTTCTCTGTTTTCTTGGGTGGAGTTTGACTTCCATGAGTGCCATGCTTCATCTCTGAGTTTCAGGAGGGCATTTAATTCATGGGTTTGCCACTTTTTTTCATTTAGTGTTGGAAAGCCTAAATTTTAAGGAAAAGCAAGTCTAGTAAAGAGGTGAACATGTTGCTGATTAGTGGACAATGGTTGAAGGTCTTTAACAAACCATGCTGTTTAGCTGCTGAGCAGAGAAAGTGAGTGTTCTGGCAGGACTGGAGAAATTATAGAAATTATCTTAACTGATAAAAATGACATGAATACATCTGTATTATAGTATATGCTGATAGATTTTGAAATTATTTTTATTTTCTCTACCTCACTGCAAGATTATTTATTTATTTTAATTTTCATAAGCTTTCACCTTGTTTGAGTCATGTAGGGCAAAGTTTATTGGTGGCTGCATAAGTGGAGTTTATGTTGATACACTGATGACCAATACTAACTGTTGATGCATAACAGAAATTAATTATGTTAACCTTCCAGGAGCTGTTAAAATAGTTCAAGTATATATTTTATTACAGATGTTATAACTTAGCTCTGAGATCTACCCTTAACTTCCATATTACTCTCTTTCACTTTATTTAAGCTCAGTCTAAGATAAGCTTGTTTGGGGTCATGTTCCATATCATATCAGTATATATTTTAGGAGTGTTAGGGGATTGATTATGAAACTGCAGTGTACAGTATTATATATAAAGAAAACCTGTCTGGCAGTTAGCACAGAGGACTAAAGCTCTGACTTAATAAACTACTTCCTGTTTCAAGGGTACAGAGTTTGAAACTTTCCACCTTCAGTTGCCTGTTGTGTGATCTTGAGCAAGTCACTGAACCAGACAGTGCTTTGGAGCAATTGAGAATTTTGGTCTAGGCTCCTTAATGGTCTCCAGGTCTGTGTGCCTAATAATTACCCACGAAATAGCTGCAATTGTTGAGAAGGTCAAAGACAACAGGTTATAGAGGTTTTGGCACATGTAGGAAAGCAGGAAGGGACAGGGAGAAAGCAAGTGAAAATGAGGACATCCAGCAAAAAGATGGATGGATTGTGTGAGAAAAGACCTGTGATGGTCCAGTATGACTGCTGAAGAGGTAGGAGAGTAACACTGAATTGAGAGAGATGACAGCAGTTGACACAACAGCCTGACCCAAAATAGAAAATGGGGATTGATGATGATAAAGAACTTGTGGGGTTGTGCTGTTAGATAAATTAAATTATTTGTAGTGTTGGTTTAGGGAATATGTCATATTGCTTAGCTGGTACCTGGCATGGTCTAATGATTTCAGTCATTTGGAACCAACTGCACTTTTTACTACTCTTCAGTCTAGGCTTTTGGTTGCAGTACATAATTTGCCTTTCACTGTGCTTCATCTCTTTCCTTTGACTATAGAAAGTTTGCCAAGGAATATTTAATATAATTCAGGAAGTGTAATTTAAACATCATGGAATATTTAATATAATTAAGGAAGTGTAATTTAAACATCATGGTCCTGAGTTATTACTTACATTTATCCTGCTTAATTCAATAGGTAGAACACTGAGATGTGAATCAGTGCAGTTAACTGCAAACCTCTGAGAAAAAAAAAAGGAATAAAAAAGGGCACCTTTCCTGATTCATCTTATTTATTTATTAATTTTATCTAGTGATGATGAAGATTTTTCCATAAGGCAATTATACCAGAGACATTTATTGCCTCATCATATTCTTAGCTTATTGAGAGACAGTATATTTATGTGTTTACTTGCTTACTTATTTACTTAGTTTGGTAGTCAAGGTAGAGTACTGATCCAAATGGATCTGTTTCAGTCTCAGCTCGGACAAATGTAAATAAAAGTAGACAAGCAAGTTATGAATTTTTGAGATGAGAACTGCCTTTCCTCCAAGTTTGTCTAGCCACAAAACTTGTTTATATAAGTAAATGGTTATGGGGCAGCACTCAAATTGGGGTTTAAGATGCTGAAATCCCCCCCAAAAAATGTTCTCATTTGAATATGTTTCATGTGGTGAGTTCTATTTCCATGAAATTATCTATTGCAGTAAATAGAGGGAGCAAACACAGCACTCTTTTCATTCCAAAAAAAAAAAAAACAACTTACAAATCTTTGCCAGGAGGAACTAGTAGAAGTTTTTATTATTTATTTATTTATTTAACATTTGTTGACCAGGCGAGTCTAGCTGGATATATGTCCATTTTCAGTAGCGGCCCGGGGAGAAAAGCTCTAAAAGAACAGACAAAATTTAAAAACAAATTACAGTTACAAGGCATTTAACTTCAGTAACAGATACATTAAAGTTTAGATTAACATTTCATGATTTAAAGCAACTTCTTTTATGCAGTATTAGGTTAAACCTTGCAACCACTTCACAGCACTTAATCTGGCTAACTGTAACAGTGCTGCTAAATTCATAAGCCGATCAGACTTCACTTCAAACTTTAATAGAGCGAAGAGTTAAAACTATAATCACTCTTTCTCCTTCTTTCTCTCTTTTCAGGACTTGCACTGTTGAGTGATTACAGGGTTGCAATTTTTTTTCATAGTCACGTAATTGTGAAAAACTAGACGGGCTGGATTCACGAAACCTCCGTGTAAGACTTAATATGTCTTACTCAGAGGCTGCAGTTGAACGGTATGACGTCAGCATGCCATGCATATTCATGAGGGCATGCTGAATCATACCCAAGTCTAACACGGTCCGTGTAGGAAAGTAGGGGGCGTGTCCGATTGCCGAGTACAGCAAAGGGACACGCCCCCAGAAGAGTCAGAGTCCTGAAAGTAAACACCTACGAGCGAGTCCGCTGAAATGTCAAGGAACACAACACCACACATCCCCACAGACTAAACCCTACTGAAAATATGTAAAATGTAAAAATAGCAGTTTCCTTTTTTTTTTTATAATTTCCAAAATGTTTGCCCACATTTGCGCTCGTTTAGGCAGGTATGCCCTTCGCTCAACCACAGTTAGCAGATATGACATTGAAAAGCATATAAGATCTACATATGCAAATTAAGCAAAGTAGCAATAGTGTAGCGGTAGAGACGTCATCCAAAGAATAGGTAGTCACGGTTCGAGCCCTACAGCATCCCCCTCCATTTTTTTTTAAATAAGTATGAAACAATTCCCCGATATATATACATTAGATTTAAGTAAAATGTAATGAAATGGCCCATGTATTTCTGAACAAAACCTAAATTATGTATATATAAAAAGAATCATAATTGCCCGTAGCTTAGCAGCACTTTAACAAGCTTAATATGAGTGCCCGTAGCTGAGCAGCGCTTTAACAAGCTTGATATGAGTGCCCGTAGCTGAGCAGCGCTTTAACAAGCTGAATATGAGTGCCCGTGGCTGAGCAGCGCTTTAACAAGCTTAATATGAGTGCCCATAGCTGAGCAGTGCTTTAACAAGCGTAATATGAGTGCCCGTAGCTGAGCAGCGCTTTACCCAGCCTAATATGAGTGCTTATAGCTAAATAACGCGTTACCCACCGTAAGCCATTTGCGTGGAACTGCGCAGCGCGCCAACCAGCTTACCATCGGGCAACGTTGGGCAAACTATAGCAAAGTCGCCTTTACACAGACACACCTCCTAGCCTGTCTAGACAGTGGTAAAATAAAAAAGCAATGGCAAGGATCGAACCCAGGATACTGTGCACTATAGTCAAAGTACTGAACTACTTAGCCATGATAGTTGTACTTAGAAATACAGTATTACCATACATATAGGAATGAATGAAAATATAACCATGACAAAGCAGGTTTGCTGTAAGCAGAGAAATATCCAAAATGGCCAATCACAGATAAGTGCGGGAAAACCGGCATATATAAGCCCCATAGTCGGGAATACACACCATAACTGATTGTGGTACCCATTTGCAGTCAGGATGGCAGGTGCAGGAGAGGGAAATCGCTTTAGAGCACAAAGGTGGGGCGTTGAGTAGTCAAAATATATGGTTTGGCTCCTAGTCCACCATCATGAAGGCCAACTTATGCAGGGCCAGGTTCAATGGGGAGCGTACAAGGCAGAGGCGTGGAACCAGTTGGCACATGATCTCACCAGTGCCACAGGCATTCCGAGGACTGGTGAACAGGTCCGTCACCACCATGCGGATCTGAAGCGACGAAAGGAGGACCAACTGAACTGATGGATCCAGGAGGCCCGTCAAATGCCCAATGCCCCACTATTGAGTAAGTATCCATGTAATTAAGTATGTAAGAAATGCTATCCTAGCCTATAGTTTGGATAGGTATGTTCCACTATTCCTTCATTTATATTACAGCTGCAGGTGTTCATTCCACGAATCGGCAAGCCTATGCTGATAGGCTGGCAAGGTTGTGCCACCAGGCAGGTTAGTAATTATTCTGCTGGTATTGTTATAGAATAGAAGTGAGACAGCCTGTAAAAGAGTTCAGTGTTGTAACCCAGTAATAAAGGTCAAATAAGCCTAGAAGAAAGATTCTGCTAGTATTGTAAGATTAGATAAGTGATGCAGCCTGGAAAAGAGTATTGCAATCCAGTAATAAAGATTAAACACGTCTCAAATAGAGTTTCCACCTGTATTGTAATATCAGATAACTGCTTCAGCCTGAAAATGAGTGTTGTACTCAATCAACAAAGGATAGACAAGTGTCGAATACATCCTTGTAAATTCTGCCATATGAAATAAGTGAGTCAGCTGGAAAGGATTGTTGTAACCCAGTAATAAATATTAATAACGCCTAGAATTAAGTACCATCCTGGAATGTAAATATAAAATAAGTGAGAGAGTGTGAGAAAGACAGTTTGAAGCTACCAAGAAAGCTGTAATAAGTCTGGAATAAAGGTATACTGCATTCACTACATAATGAAATGAATGAGACAGCCACAACCAAAGAGTGAAATGTCCTTAATAAAGTACAGAACCTGGACTGTGTCCATCCCACAATTTGGATATGTTGCTGTACCCTTGCATTATGGAGATAGTATGGTTGTATGAAATGCTGAACATCCACAGTTGTCTAGACCCATATAAATAAAATGTAGCAGGATGCTTTACCTGCCAGATAAGAACATATATGAATAAAAATGGAATGTATATTAATGTAGCAGTAACATCCCCATCACCAACATTCCTAAGGTTACGTACAAGAAACTGTACTAATACATGTAGGGGATATATATCTGCATCTACTAGGAATGTACAGTATATGTATAGGTAGTTTAAGTTGTTAATGTAATATTTCTCCACCCTACCCTATTCTCACAAATGATGCCATTCCACACCAAACTGGGTATGTGTATTCACAATTAATTCCCATGGACATTTGTCCTGTTGGTTTATACATATCTGCATGTACGTTGATGCATGTGCCCTGTTCACATATCCAAACCTGATGGCCTGTTGCCACCAATCAACCCTGCATGCTGTTGGAATGTCCACTGTTGTTCTAAGTATGCATGTGTTATGTTTGCTGCTCAGTGTTCGGAATTCATGTGTGTTTGGTTAATGGGAATACTGATGCATGCTGTTACAACTAATTTTGAATGGTGTTGTTTGTTACTAATCCAAAATGCCATATAATACTGCTAAACATAGGACAACAGGGAAGGCGGGTTCCAGCGGACCCACATCTCCCACCTCATCTGGCGAGTGCACCTGGCACCAGTGCCCAGGCCGGAACCTCCTCCACCGTTGGCCCTGTGCCACCTACGGGTGGAAGCGTTGCAAGGGATGGGGCTCGTCCCCCCTCTGCAACCGTGGCTGGAGGAGAGCCTCCACTCACCCTGCATAGGGTCCGGTCTATGGTGCATAGTGAGATCAGGCGTTCCGTGGCTGATCCCCTAAGCCAGCATGAGGCGAGAGTGGCGCAACTCACGGGTGTGCCTGCCCGTCCTATCCAGCCCCCAGCACAGCCCCGGCCTGGGCTGTGAAGGTGCAGTGGTAACTGCCCATGGGTGGGAATCTCAGTTCCACTGTTGCCATCTGTGGGCTCCTGGGCTTGCGATATCCAAACATCCGTCCCCGTCAATTGTGTTTACCCCCCACATGTGTCATACTCTGCCCCTGTATGCGTCTTGTTTGTCTTGTCTGTTAACCTCCCCAACCTACCTCCCCAAATATACCTACTTCCTGTACCTCACATTCCACTCTCACCTGAAAAAAAAATAAAAAAAGGGCACTCTGTTCCCACAAAAAAATTACGCCCCCTACATAGCTGCCCATTTCGCATACATGTCTGCTGGACATGTAAACTGATAATTACAATTGGCTGTACAACATATTTAGTTGTCCTCACCCCTCTCTCAGGGGTGGAAGGTGTCAAATCTCACTCTAAATTTCTAACATATGCACAGCTGTTGCCGGTAAAGAATTGGGCAGCTATGACCCTTCCCCACATCCTTCCTGCACATGCACATCCCGAGCTTGTTTTTCTACTGTCCTACCCTCTTTGTGTCCCCTTTTTCACAACTGTCATATTTCCCCATTTTCTTTTCTTTAAAAGAAATTAGCGCGGGTGTTAGCGGGAGTAAGCACTTTTAAGCAGTAGTCAGCAGGTGTGTTTTTGTGTGCGCTTAGCTAAGCGTAGATAAGCATAGCTAAGCATCGCGCAAACCCGCTTACAACTGCTTAAAAGTGCCTTAGTCAGTCTATATGACAAGGCCTGTAGTCTGCTCATCAGCAAAATAAAATACCCCTGTCAGTCTCGAACCCCGGACCTTGGAAACACTAGACTGCACGAATTACCACTGAACCACAGCAGATATACAAGAACTTGGTGCTGAAATAAATATATCATGAAATACAATGAGTGAATGTAAAGGGAAAATAGGAAGGCCATTACACAAAGCTTGTTCTGTGTATCTTTACTGGCAATTCTTATTGAATTGGATTACATGAGTGTGATAAGATAAACAGCCATGCTATTAGGTAATAATATTACAGTAGCACCTTACAAACCCCACACAGTATCAGAACAGGATAAACACCGCCATATTTGAATAGGTAAGAGGCCAGACCTCCCAACTGTGACTGATTTACAGGGATGTCCCTGATTTGCAAACAAATGTTACCTGTGCCTCACTGACTCCCTGTGAAATGTACTAACAGTAAGCAGAAAAGTGGGGAATCCCACATAATGGTAACTGTCAATAAGTTACACTAGACACTACCTGCATGTCAGAAATGGTGTAGTAATACATATGCTCAAAATACCCAACAGTCACAACTGCAGAATATCTGAAATATATCACGGGTGTATATCACTGATATGTACCTTTCCCTGAGGCTGGTCAAATATATACCTGAAAGTATCTCAGGGCTGGAAGTGTCAGAAACACACAGGCATATCAGCCTGTCTGCTGTTACACACTCTGCGAATAGCTGTAGAATTACTTCCACAAGCATGCCCTTATGTAGGAGTACAACACAGAAACATCAAAGGATGTAGCCATCTAACATACTAATGACAGTATAGCAGTTCACAAGCCCTGCATGTGCCTGATAATCATAATTGTTAGTACAATATACGTAGTTGTCCTCACCCCTCTCTCAGGGGTGGAAGGTTTCAAATGTCACACCAAATGTCAAACATATGTACAGCTATTGCAGTTAAAGAAATGTGCAGCTATCGACCTTCCCTACACCCAGCCTGCACATTCCTAGCTGGTGTCCCCACTGACTTCCTGCTTCCCGCTTACAACTGTTTAAAAGTGCCTTATTCACTCTGTATGACAAGGCCCTAGTACTGCTCAGCAGCAAAATAAAATGCCTTTTGTAAGTGTCAAACCCCAGACCATGGCCTCACCAGACTGCATGAAGTACCACCAAGCCACAGCAGACATATACGAACTTAGTGCTGAAAGAAATATATCATGCATTACAAGGAGTGAATGTAAATGGAAAATAGGAAAGTCATAGCAACACATTCCAGTAAAGACAAATATCAGGCATTCAAGGAGTGAATGTAAAGGGAAAATAGAAAAGCCATAGCAACACATTGCAAGAACTACTGTTGTATGCCTGTTAATCCACAAATCCCACAGGAAAGTACATACTCCCATGTAAACAGTGTTAGCATTAGCAGGTGTGAGTTAACATGCACACTGAGAAGAGTGAACTGGAAGAAGCAACAGCCAGGTTTCAGTACAACATGCATTTCAGTGGCTACAACACAGCCTCAGATATGAGAGATATACCAATCTTCTGACTGACACAACAGTGTCCACAGCAAACCAGTATGGTCCCCACCTTGCAAAACTGAAAGGCCTACGCCTACCTAACCTATCATTTTATAGCAGTGTCCTGAAATCACAGTGAGAACTGCAATTACCACACAGCAGGCTGCATGCAATTACTAAATGCTGGCCACCAATTGGTGCAGAGGCCATCACATGCACATGTGCAGATACCTACAAAAGCAGCCTGTACTGCCAGTCCACACATGCAATAATATCATTGCAGCAACTGGAGGGAGAGAGACAGAGACCAAAAAAAAGCAAGCAAGCCAAAAGAAAAAAGCTGTCAGAGACACCAATCCATAAAATACAGAGATACAACACATCAACAGGTACAACTGACAGAGGTGAGAAATACAAAGATAATGTATGTAACAGATATTTATTTGATGGCATCTGAATGATGCGTCTGAAAGGTAATCTACATACTGTGAACCCTCCATATGTGTTAGCAGTCTGTATCTATATGTATATGCAGATGTGCATAGGGCAAGGGACATACTGCAACTGTTAGTGAAGGCTGGACATACATATGTAGTTGAAGGTTGCTATGTGCACATATCAATGTAGGTTGTAGTGTGTGGCATTGAAAACAGCATGCAATGCAGGTATATGTCATGTTGTGGTGAACGTCTGTGGGACTGAGCCAGTGAGGCCTGCTACAGCTATATGGCCTGAGGACAGCATAATGCATTCTGCACAACACTGTGCAATATCATTACAGAATGGAATATCTCACAACTGGTTCAGAAGTGATATTCCCACCATGAAAGGTGGCCAGTCTATGTGCCTAGATGTGCATGTATATGTACAGCAATGGATGTTTAGAAGTGTGTGTGTGTGTGTGTGTGTGTGTATATATATATATATATATATATATATATATATATATATATCTACATATCTATCTATATATATATATATATATATATATATATATATACATAGATAGATAGATATGTATAGATAGATAGAGATATATAGATAGAATATGTATATACATATAGATATAATAGATACATACATATATAGATATATATGTAGATACATACATATATACAGATATGAATGTCTATAGATATGTGTGTGTGTATATATATATATATATATATATATATATATATATATTTATATGGTTATATATAGCGGTGTGTGTGTGTATATATATATATATATATATATATATATATATATATATATATATATATATACACACACATGTATGTAGATATGTATATATATATATATATATATATATATATATATATATATATATATATATATGTATATGTATATGTATATGTATGAGTGAGAGAGGGGGACATGGGGGCAGATGTATTGCAACAGGTGCCTGGTGACAAAGGCATGGACTGAACACCAGTGTTGATACTGCAGTACCATACCCCATTCCAAAACACATTACCCACTAACTACCACATAGGTGGTTGCCTGCCTACCACTGGAGGTGTCAGAAGGGAACATGGGACACAGGTGTACAATAGCCCCCCCTTTGATATCCACAGTGGCACACTAGTCTTGTAATCCCTGTACATGGTATGTGTCATCACAAATGGTGTGTCAGCTAGGGAAATGTAAGTCAGTGTACCCCTCTACACCTCACAATGTCCTATGCAGTATGTACTTCCCATGAGAACTACAGCAAGTGGAAAGGCCACAGACATACCTAACAAAGACAGATAATGCCCTCAAACACATTCCCTATGCAGACTGACTCACAAAACCACAGCTAGAGTGCCTTGCATACTTCCTACACAGAGGTTACCACTGCTGGACATACAGAGTTATGTCACACCCATACCAGTCAGCCAACCACCATGGCAACACCTCACAATCCGTCCGGCCTACATGACCTAGGGCCCTAATCCTTGTCACTGCACTAAACAGCACATGCTGGAGGTACAGGTTCCTATACGCAAATATGCCATACCCTGGACTAAACCACCCAGCATAAACAAACAAGGCTCCTTATTAGTAGATGTCATACATACCCCTGATGAATGCTATGGACATAGGTAATATGCCCTGTGAGTCACCTCTGTGTAACCATTTCACAGGAGCAAGTAAAATCACATTACATGTGTCCCAAAGGGCAGGGTAGCATATGGCTAGGCTGCCCTAGGCCCAGGGCCAATAGCATAGTACCTACCTATGACGCAGTGTACACACACATGTACTCAGTGTAATACCAGCAATGTGAGGTTGAATGAGTGTGACACTGACTGTGTGCAAGGTCTGTAAAGGTGTGATAGCTTAGTGTGAGTTTGTGTCTGTCATGGTAGTTTGTGTCCTAGGTGTGAGGACAGAGAAAGATGTGTCAGTTATCGGGATGCAAACATAGTAGATTGGCATATGTTGTGCCATAGTTCCCTGTGTATGACTGCAGTGTCCCATTGTAGGCAGAAGCAATACATGTATGCTCAGTAAGTGGTATTGCTGTTGAATCCAGCTCACATATGAACTGTTGTACTACCTGAAAATGTAGGCCTAAACACTACAGTATGGTGTATGTTCACATTCCCTGGTAACACTGTCTGGTGTGTTTCCTGAAGTCTGCACAGATTACATACCTCATGCATAGGTACCTGTAAGTAGGGGCACACAGTACTATAAAGTACACAGTTAATGCTTATCTGTGTCGTCATACATTTGTGTGCTGTATGTATGTGTAATGATGCCTGTACCATGGCCGCAATCACATGTGTGTTACAGGGTATGTGTGTGTACCTGGCAGCATGTATACTCTGTGACAGCAGTATGCTGGCTATATTAACAACTGTGCACATATGTCAGGTAGGGGTATGGCATCAAAGACTAGGGTGGATTACCATTGAAACTGTAAATGTGCATTGCATTCATTGCATGGGATGACAATATTCTTCATCCATTAGCTTGATACATACCCCCAGTGTGAGGTTGTGCATTGTATCCCAAACAGTGTGCCGAGTGCTGGTGTATACTAGTTTGTTGTATGGAGTGTGGCAGGCACTGTCAGACAGTTGTGGGCTTAGCACTGATATGTGGTATTGAACATGTGTATCCCCTGATAGACAGATGCTATATATGGCAGTTAAGTGATATCAGTACATTAGAATATTAAGTTTGCCACATGACTTGCTCACATATTTTTCATTTCCTTCCAGGGTGGTGGTGCATAAGCGAAACCCACCTTATACAGCAGCAGAGGATCAGGAGGTCCACCAGAGCCTGGTGCAGAATTACTCTGTGCTGTTTTTCAGGACCACCCAGAACCAGCATGAGAGGGCTGCACTGTGGCAAGAACTTGTCCGTTGGGTAAATGACATAGGCATGCATAACTGGACATTTGAGCAGGTACGCCATCACTGCAGTGATTTAATTAGACATGTCCGGCAGCGTGCGTCTGATATCCACAGACAACAGCTTGCCACAGGTGGTGGGGTACCTATCCACCCCCCCTCACCAGTGTGGAGGAGCACCTCCTAAGTGTTGTGGCTCCAGGCCAACAACAACAACATCCACAAACATGTGTCATCATGGAGGCCGGAGCCACCCAGCATGTTGAAATGGAGTGTGCAGGTAACATGCCATATCTGTAGTTGACTGTTCTCTGTACTGGTAGTTTATGCATGTGTGAGATGTGTACTGTGTGTGTAGCTGTTAACCTGCCGATTCTTCTGCAAGATTGATATTCTGAGTATAATCTGTATACCTGTGAAAGCCAACTGTTGTACTACTGTACTTTATCATACTCACAGTATCAGTGGCACAGTTGTGGCCACTGGCAATCACTCTCATATTTTTGCAGGTCCCTCTGGAGTGACAGCAAGGCAGCCAATCCATGCTGGTGAGTGTGTAATAACAATACTATTGCTAATGACATGTGCATGCCATATGGAGGTGTAGTGTGTGCACATGTAACACACCTACGCATAATGCATGCTGTGCATGTTTGCTGTGAGACTATGCATACCCCATTATTCACAGTAGCTGCCTCACTCACATATGCAATACACAGAGCATGACACACATGTGTGGCAACACAGTACTGGACATTGGATAGGCACACCTGATACACATGTACACAACACACACATGTTTGGCATAGACACTACACCTTAGCCTGCTACACATGTCCAATTATGACACCTGCTGTATGCCCCCACCCTTCAGTATCCCACTTATCATCTACGCAGCACACATAATATACCTGAGGGGTAGAGGCCTATCATGTCTTTGTGCAATAGTCTTGAACAAATAATACATTCATGTTAGGCAATGCTCACTATTGGCCACCTTACACACCCATGTACCACGTGGCTGTGTAATTGTGGATGTAGTCATGTTACTGCACTTCAGGTACAGTCTGGTACACATTATTATTGTTGACTGACCACAAGAAGCATGTTGATCATGGCGCACGTTACTACACCACATCCAGTTCCACTGACCACAAAAGTGCACATAGCAGTTATTGCGTAGCACCATCATGCGTTGTGTGTGTGTGCAAATATATGCACCCACAGCTTGTAACACTTGCACAACATTGTTCTGTCCTTGTACACATTGTGTCCCAGGGTGGAGACAATCACTGAACAACTACACACAAGCATCAAGTACACGTATACTGTTATTAACAAGGGCTGTCTACACTTGCACTGCATGTTACTGTGCAGCACATAATCTGCATGCTGACACGTGTGCAGTGATGTTTTCCCTTGTGAAACTGTCACCCACCCTCAAACAGTATTGTGTATGTGTTGGATTGCAGGTGTGTCTGTGTTTGTATCTGCTGTACTGAGGAGTGTGCATGTGTGCTGTGTGCATGTGTGCTAACATCGTGTACACATTTGTAAACTGTGTTTCCTATCTTCCTCTCACAGGTTCTGATGTTGCTCTGGTGGAGTGCAGCAGGGAACCTGAAGCCACTGCTGGGGATAGTGATAATGATGATACATAGGTTCATAGGTTCATACTAGGCTATCTGCCCTAGGGCATTTATAAGCCTAGCCAGAGTGTGTTTGGCTTTTGCCACCCATTTTAAATTAATTTTGCTATGCCCTTTTTCGAGGTTAGTATACTGTGCCACTGTCTAACAGTGACACAGAAGTGATACCCGGGGTAAACCTACGATCTCCCATCCACTCATCAAGATTCCTCTTGAAGAGAGTCAATGAGGGACTCTGCCTAACCTGGACTGGGATTTTATTCCAGAGTGAAGGGAACCTCTGGGTTATGAATCTGTCCCTCCAGCATGTCCTATTTATTTCAGTGCTGAGGTTTAAGTCTCTCGAGCACGTAGCTCGATGGGATTTGGATTTTCTGAGGTGCAGCATGTCCATTAATTCCGGGTTGGACATGGCTTTATACGTCAGGCACAGATTGCCTCGGAGCAGGCGGTATGCCACTGAGTAGAGCTGGAGTTTCTTTAATCGGGCAGCATATGGCATCTGTTTGAGCCCTTTGATCCTCTTGGTGAGGTACTTTTGGGGTCTTTCCAGTTGCTGCAGGTGTCTGGTAAGGTACATCCCAAAAGGGGCATTGTACTCAATTATGGGCCTGATGAGGGATGAGTAAAGAGGCACGATGACCTCCCCTGATCTAGATGTGAATCCCTTCATGATTAGGTGGGCTATATAAAATGTTTTTCTAACCACTTTGGCCACGTGGTTGTCAAATGAGAGATTGCTATCAACTTGGGTCCCCAGGCCCCTTATCACTTCTTCCATACTTATGGGTTACCACCTATGTGGTAATTTGTAGGCACTTAGTTTTTGCCAAAGGGGATGACTATACACTTTTTTGCGTTTAGCTTGAGGACATGTCTCTGGCACCAGTTGTCTGTTTCTATGAGGCCCTTTTGTAGGATGCTTGTGTCAGCTGGAGGGTCGATTATGGCGCCCAGTTTGCAGTCATCTGCAAACTTGTTCAGCCACAGTCCTTCTGCGTTGGCCTGTGCCTCCAAGAAATATATACCAAACAAGGGAGGTCCCTGGACTGAGCCTTGTGGGATGCCACTTGTAGCTGGTTTGGGGTCTGACATGACTCCAGCATTTCTGACCATGTGGGTTCTGTCCTTGTGCCAGTTTGCAACCCATCTAGTGACGTAGGGGTTTATATTGAAGTTGGTGAGCTTATCTATAATGACCAAGTGGGGTATTGTATGGAAGGCTTTTGTGAGGTCCAGGTAGGCTGTGTGGACCACCTTCCCCTCGTCAATGGCCTTTGTGACTGTTTCAAATGACTCAACCAGGTTTAAGAGGCAGGATCTGCCTTTAACAAAGCCAAACTGGGTAGGATCCAGTGTCTGTAGGTCCCCAATATCTTTATTTCTGAGGTCCATGATGATCCTTTCCATAGCTTTGCAGACCAAGCTAGTCAGGCTTCTGGGGCGATAGTAAGGCACCACCTTTGTGGAGAGGGACCACTGTTGCTGTACACTGCTCTTTGGGTACATATCCTGTGGTAAGGCTGAGATTGAACAGTGTTTTTATGTTTGTGTTCAGTTCTTCTTGGGGTTCATGTTGGACACAGCCCAGGACACCGTCTGGTCCCATTGATGCTGTGTGTTTTGCTTTGGAGAGGCTGGCTGTTACCTGAGTATCTGAGATGTCAGCGGGCCAGCACTCTGCTAGGATAGATATTTGCCCTTTTGGTGGGGGGGGGGGGGGAGTTTGCACTGAACCTGTCAGCTCGGATGTTGGCAATGTCTGTGGATTTGGTGTATTGTTTGTCATTTTGGACTAATTCTGAGCATATCTGGGAATTCCCACCCAGGTTCCTAACATAACTAAAGAAAGCCTTGTGATTATCCTTAGTGTCCTGTACAATTTTTATCTCAAAGATGGCCTTAGACGATTTAATGTGTGGCCATAGTTTTTTAATAATACTGATCAGAGATGCCTTCCCTTTTTGGGATTTTGCTCTATCATATAGTACCTTCCTCCTTGTATTATATGGTTTGTTTATGGCTGGGGTCTACCAGACAGGATGCCTGCCTTTGGAGGATTGGGTCTTGGTTTTATTTGGGATTGCATGATCCATGCATTCCTGAAGGTGTTCATAGAATGCGTTTATAAAGGGTTCTGAGGACTGGGCCATATTTTCCACAGGCACAGGGGCTGTGAAGGATTCCACCTCGGTTTGGAGGAGTGTGACATTTGCTTTAGTGAAAATTTTTCACTGTGGTTTTCTGGCCATGGGCTAGGGTCGGGATGTGAATATCCAGTGAGATTACTCTATGGTCTGATCTTACCAGCGAGGGATACACTTCTGGTTTTGGGCATAGAGTCCCCATGTTGGTGATGATCAGGTCCAGTATGTTTTCCCCTCTTGTGGGAGTGGTAGCAAGTTTTTCCATAGCATTTGAGTTTATAAATTCTAGGAACCTTTGGGCTAGGGTGTTGGAGCTAGGGTAATGCTCCCAGTCTATGTTTGGGTAGTTGAAGTCAGCCAATATAATGGTGTTTGGGGAGACCTTCATATTTTCATGTGTTCTCCAGTTGGCCAAGTGTGGTTCCTGGGTTTAGGAGGGTGGTCTGTAGCATGCTATGAACTGGAAAGTGGTTTTACCCACTGTTAGTTGCACATGCATAGTCTCTGATGCTTCATGCTGTGCCACCACATGTTTTGTGGCTGTAAAGCATGGTATGAGGTGTAACCTGTTAGTGCTAGGGTGCTCTTGGGAGCCTTGAACCAGGTTTCTGTTACTGCACAGATATCAACATTCTCCATGCTGAGGAGAGTTTGGAGTGCGTGCATCTTGCGGTTTAGACATCTGGCATTGACTAGCATTAATTCTAGTTTCTTATCCCTTGTGATACCTATGGAGGTGGGTTTGTCTTTTGAGCCTTATCTGAAAAAGGCAGTATGGGGGTGACAAGAGCCTTTGGCAATATCCAAAAGGCCACAGGTGACAGGTGAAAGCCATCCCTAGCGAAGCATCATATCTTGTCGAGCATGTCATCCCAGGCTGACAGGCATTGGATCCCCTTTCACTGACACCAATACTTAAGCCAATTGTTGTAATTGATCATCTTGTCTTCATATTGTGGCATCATGCCTGGTGAGTGTAGTATGGTACTCAAGGTCATCAAGTTTGTATATACTACATGGTGGTAAATGCTGTTTAGCACTACCTTACATTGCTTAACACATGGCAATCATGCCTCAGGTGGTGCTGCTGGGCTGCCTATGTCTGATGCACATACTATACTTCCTGCACATTTGAAAGTAGGTTGTGTCAACTTAGGCATCCCTTTCACTATATGTGGGAGTCCGAGAGAGGTATCATTTCCAGGGTTCCTACTGAGCCAGTGTATGTGCTATGCATTGCCTCTTTGCCAAGGCCAAGGCATACCGGGTATGCCTCCTTCTGCCTACTGGGGCAGGCTCAGGTAGTTCCTCCGAGTCATGCTCTGCCTGTGATGGCCTTGCCAATAGTGGGGGGCTGTTTGGCCCAGGCCTATGCTGGTCCTGCTGCAGCTGTTTTCGCAGAATCATGTTATGTAGCATGGCACATACCATGACAATTTGGGTACATGTAGTTGGTGAGTATTGCAAGGCTCCACCAGATGTGTCCAGGCACCGGAACTGTGACTTGAGCAACCCAAACACGAGCTCGATTACATTTTGTGTTTGTGAGTGTGCCTCATTATGGTGTTCCTGTTCAGGTGTGTGTGCGTTTCTGATGGGTGTTATCAGCCACAGCTCCAGTGCATAGCCAGCATCCCCCACTAGGTGACCATGTGGGATGTCCCCATTGGCAAATGTCTGGTACAGCTGCGTCAGATGCCAGATATGGGAATCATGGTAGCTTCCAAGGCAGCCAGCACACACATTCATTATTATGCCCTGGGCATCACACACGATCTGGCAGTTGATGGAGGGGAAGCCCTTGCGGTTAATGTAGGCCCTACCCTGCTCACCGGCTGATGCTTTGATGCATATATGTGTGCAGTGTATTGCACCCACTACCTCAGGGTATTCTGCTGTTTGCTGGAAGAGACGCATATTGCTGGCCAATACCTCACGGGAATTGGGGAAATATACATGATCACCGACATGTGCTGACATGGCATCCAGGAACTGGTGCAGTACCCTGGATGTTGATGCCTGTGATATCCCCATCATATCACCAGTTGGTCTCTGGAAGGTATCTGTTGCTAGTATTCTTAGGCCAACACATACCTTGGTTTCCACTTGGATGGGTTCCCCTCTGTTGGTTCTGTGTGTGAGGCGTGGCCTGCACAGCTCAACAATTTGCTGCAGGACGTCTATGTCCACTCTATAGCGCTCCACTATCTCCAGCCCATGTAACCCCTGGTAGGTGACCCTGGGCCTGTACACTCTTCTCCGTCTCCTCACTGTGGGTTGTCCGGCAGCATTTCCATTGTCACCACCCTCAGCATGTTGCATATGTCGCCTTATAACAGCAATGTCAGCCCCTAGCATTTTTTGTCTGAGAGATGCTTTTTTAGTTTTCACTTCTAGTAGCTTACTCCAGTGTTGCAGTGTCTCTTGAGAGAAACAAACTGCACTGTTGTTTGCAGAGTTTTAAGTGCTGGGCTGGGCTAGTGTTCTGCCTGTGCAATTGCCTGATTCCAATTGTTTGCACCTGCTAGCTCTACTAGTATTCCCTGGTAGCTTCCTACTATTTGTTGTGCTTCCTTTTTCCTTTCTGTTTCCTCAGGGGGGAGAGACGCGCATACAAGAGCAAACACGCTCACAGCTGCTCACACGTGTGCACACGTTTAGATGGACTAATACTTGCTTATTCGGGTTAAAACACGCGCACACCAGCGCAAACGCACTTACAGGTCTTTAAACAGCCTTATACATGCTTACTCCAGCTTAAACGCGTGCACTCACGCTTCCACGCGCGCACTCTGTCTTACTCGAGTTTACAGGCACGCACATGCGCGCATACATGCTCAGCAAGAAACTTTCTTGTTATCCACAGTATACACCTTCCATTTCTTGGCTTTCCCTGGCCTACCTGTTGACACACACCTTTCCATGATGTATAACTGACAGCTAACACATGCAACTCTGCTCCAATGAGCTTCACTACATTCATACATACCCCCCTTGTGATGTCACCTATCTCCTACTCTGTTACTCCCCATATCCTACTCCTACACTCCACTGACTGTGCTCATTTACTATGTAAAAGTGCGATTCACTATCCTAACACTCATTTACATAGGCTTGCCTACTAATGCTTGGTTACATGTCTTAGACTGGGCTTCTCCCCTTAGCAACCCCTATTCGGTGGCCATGTTGTCTGCAGCCTGCTATTCCCTTACATTGTAATTTAACAATTTTTATAAGTTCCATGTTTGTGGCTTTTATTTTCTTATTTTATGGATTTTATAGCGCACCCCGTTTGCGTGGCGCTGCGCTACACTTAAACACCGGAAATCGCCAAAAAAAAAAAAAAAGTATTTTTATTTTAATTTTGTATCTGGGAACATTTCCAATGGCCATATATTTGGCCATTGGCATGCTTCCTCAACCATATGCAACCTTTATTTGGAGCTGACAAGGCTCCATTGTGCTATTTGCAGAACGGTACTCAGTTGTCAACTGAGTACATTTCTGCAACTAACACGGCTCCTACTCGGACAGGTTTGTGCTTCCTGGATCGCAAATTTACCTCATTTGCATGCCTTTCAGCTGCAAGTGAGGTCATTCGCATATCCCAGCCCTGTCCGTGTAGGAGACGTTTTAGGAGCTCTCTTACATGCCCCTACAGGCTGTTCCTGGATCGCTCGTCGGACATGATGGCTGCATGGAGTCTTACTCTACTCGTGCACTCCGTGCAAGCCATCGTGAATCTGGCCGGACGTCTTTTCAGCCTGGTCTTGTCCTAATGAACAGACCAGAATGTAATTCAGAACAAATCAACACAAATCTCTCTCACCAAGTCTTGCCCTAGTGAATGTTAACTGTAAAGTTATACAAAAGGCAAAATACAGTCTCTCTAGCTCTCTCTCTCACTCATGACACCCCCCTCTGATGAGTGGTAATAATGCTGATGTCAGAGAAAATTAGATTTAACCTACGGTCCAGTATTGCAAGTCTCCTCCAGCATGTGGTACCTTTTAAACAATTCTTAACAGATTCACACGTGAGTATACTGTGCTTTACAGTTAAGACAATTCTGTGTCTTGGGCGCAAAGAAATAAAAGTTTTGATACTGCACTTATGTTTCTGGACAAATTAAGACTCAAATCTTAAACAGTCTCTGGTGAATACCTATCTATGTATGCTAAAGCACTTAATAAATAAAAGTGTCATATCTTTGTGAATGAACTGCTAATGTGTCTGACTCACCTCTCTTTCATGGAGCATATGGCTCAGCACTTGGATGAATTAAACAATATCTCTGCCTTACCATTCCTTCCAGGAATGCATGGCTTAGCAATGTAGTTATCAGGACCGCCACTGGTAGTCATGCAGAACAACAGTGAAAACTCCCTGTCTCAGAACTGCTTTCTACAGCCTTGGTGTGTCTTTCTTCTCAAGAAAACCCTCCATACTCCTGTGAAACTGAGAACACCGGAACTCCACTGACTTTCCCTGTTTTACCCTGACTTTTGCCATATTGTCTGTGAGCCTACTTTAAATTATTGCCTAACTGGAGGTGCCATTGATTTACCTGAATCACATGTAAACTCTCCCAAATCCTGATTCATCTACTCTCTGCTGCTATAGCTAGCAATCCTCTGACATTCCACATAACCTGAATCCTTAATCTGTCTGGTGGTGGTCCTTGGTTGTGCTGGTACCCTTCAGTACCACCCACCAGGCAGTCCCACTGGGCCATCACACTATGACACATTATGATGATCTAAAATGAATTCAGCAGATGCAGTCTGTTTTCACTCAGGATTCAGGAAAGAGATTTTTTTTTCTTTTCACTCCTGATGGTCTCCAGTAGAAGATCTTTTCTGGCACATTAAATATTTTAGGAGAACTTTTAATTGGCCTACAGGAAATTCTCTTTTCTCCAGATAAAACGTTGCAAGGAAACAATGAGGCTCCCTGATGTAAATTGGATAGTATCTCCACTTTGGTATACTTTAAAGGTATCTTAAATGCTAGTAGTAAGACTCGTAGCTCTCAGTCTGCTGCCCCAAAGAAAGGTGACGGGATCTGGAAAATACCTTTATATAGCTATTGTCTCTGTAACACAGGAGACTGATGCTCCTCCTGTTTTGTTATCTAGTTCTCGTGTGAGTGGAAAAGCTGTGCCATTAGCATCTCTTCAGGATTGCTGGAGAAAAATGGAAAAAGGTTTCCATGTCCTAAACTATAGCTATTATAGCAGTTAATTGTATGTCTCTCATGATTGCTGCATGAAACATACTATTTTTTAGGGAGGAATCAGGATAACCTGCAGTCTATTCTTGGTGGTAGGTTTATCAATAAAAGAGAAATTGGTTCCTACAGTTAATGAGCATTTATACCAAAGTTTGCTTATCATGCTGGTGATACAATAAAGTGATACTGTGTCTGGTGTTGAAAGAAAACTTTGCTTGGCATTTAGTACAAAGGACTAAAGCTCTGATTTATTAATCACTTGCTTCTTGTTCCAAAGGTACTAGGTTTGAATCTTTCTACCTTCATTGCCAACTGTGTGAGCTTGAGCAAGTCCAGAAGCATAGCTGGTTCAGTTAGCTCCCTGGGCTGGTGCTATGAACCAGTGACCCACCTCCTCAGCTCTCTAGCTGAAGAGCAAAAAAAAAAATCACTTCACTGTAATAAGCCATAAGTCATCTGCCTATTACAGATGGATCTGTGCATCTCCCCATCCCTCAAAAAACACATTATTTCTACTGGTACATCAACCAGGTAGCCAGATGCATGACACACAGACACACACACACACACACACACACACACACACACAGACACACACACACACACACACACACACACACACACACACACACACACACACACACACACACACACACACACACACACACACACACACACACACACACACACACACACACACACACACACACACACACACACACTCCCCAGCCTTTCAGGTCCACTCAGATTTTAGTTATTTTTGTTTAGTAAAATCTAATAATATTTACCAACAATCTATATACTGCCAATGTCATCCAATATGCAGATGACTCCTCCCTTATCTGTTCAGCCCACTCCCCGCAAGAACTCCAACACAAAATGCAGTCATCATTCCAAGACATTGAAAAGTACCTCACCAGCTACCAACTCATCCTAAATCCAAATAAGTACAAGCTTATAATTTTCTCTAATAAATCCTCCATACCCAGTACGCAATCCCTCTTCATACTGTCTAACAACAGTACAAAAATTGAACCCACCAGTCAGACCAAGCTGCTAGGGGTAACTGTAGATGACTCACTAAAATTTGATAAACACATCTATCTGACCATCAAAAAAATCCAATCTAAACTAGGTGCTCTGCACAGGGTTAAACCTTACGTTACACAACAAGCTTAACTGGCCACTGCAAGATCCCACGTTCTTTCCACCCTCCTATACTGCTCTGAGGTCTTTACTGACCTGTCAGAAACTGAAGTAAATAAACTAGACTCCTGCTATAACAGAATAGCTAAGTTTGTCAGCAACCAACCCCACAGAACACACCACTGCATTGCTCTTCGACAGCTCAACTGGCTAGAACTTCTAAACCTATTATTACTAAAACAGCTTTCACTTAACCATAAAATCATATTCAACCCTACTGACTGCCCAGCTCTATCAAACCTAGTCCAGCCAAACACAAATTGTAGACTCCTCAGGTCATCCAACAAACTAATCCTAACCCAGTGTCACAACTGTCACGGAGACTCCCTCTGCTGCCATAAAATAGCCAAATATTTGAACACCCTTCCTCAACAGATAACTAAATACCCCAACCTGTCCACATTTAAAACTGCCCTGAAAGACTATTTAAATGATAATTGGCTATGCCCCTGTATTGCTCCCAACTAATATTCTTCCTATTTTTTCCCACTCATCTCACACATGATAACCCAAATAGTGCTCATGTCACATAGGGCTATCCCACTATCTGTCTTTTCTTTATTATTTTTTGTTCCTTCAGATGACCTAACTTGTAAAACTACATGACCAATTTTGGTCTTTCAGAAGTGACTCACCTTGTAAAGCTGCATGACTTATGTACTTCATATATATTGTAAAAAAAAAAAAAAAAAAAAAGTATTCATTTATACCTGAAATATGCATATTTATATTGTATTTCTGTTATGTTGCTATAATATTTTTGTTAAGCTCATTTACATACTGTTTGCAGTGTCCTACCTAAACTAAGTTTACTGCTTGTACCTTAATAATGTTCTTTTTGTTGTGGAGCTTTTCCCCCAGGTCTCTGCTGAAAAACAAATGTAAATAAGTAAATAAAATAAATAAATATTTACTTTTAAACTGTAGATAACTGTTTGCTACAATGTAGCAAGCAGTTGCTGCAGTTCAGACCATGGTTTCAGAGCAAATGCAATACTGGCTTTTAAAAGCTGATATTACATTAAAGAGTGATCAGGATTGGCTGGTTGCTCCCCCAACACTTTGTGCCTGGGGCTGTTGCCCTTCTTACTTCACCGTAACTACTCTACCAAGCAATTCATTTAACCAGACAGTGCTTTTGGGCAATTTGGAATTTAGGCTACGGTCCTTAATGGTCTCTTGGACTGCATTCCTGGTAACTACTTGTGAACCTATGCATTATGAAGATTTGCATGGTTTAAGACCAAATGTTATTGGAAGGATGTTAGGACCAGATTGATGAATGCTGTTGTGACATAATAGCATTTTTTATAAACCAGTAGATCATATCATTTCTGATCTTCAACAAAAAACAAATTTTCCTTTAAAAATAAGTACATATCCCTTACTCCTCTTTATAACAAGCCAAATCTGCTACTTCTAGCCTTCTTCTACTACATCTATCATCCCAGTACACCTAAGAGGCAAATTTTCCAGTTATCTTCTTCAGTGGCAACAGATTATTTCAGACTCTGGGATACTGCAGACATTTTGTTTGAGTTATTAAATAGAACTCCTTCAAACAGTACAAATGTGGCTTGTTCCACAAATACCTGATCAAGTACACATATCTATTTCCCTCTTCAACTGTCTGGCTTGCTTGGCCCTGCCCACCCCAGACCAGCGGACTATCACCTCCACAAGCTCCTACAACAAAACAGAAAAAAACAAAACAAAGTTTTCCTTCTTCAGCTGCCTGACTTACTTCGCCCCTGCCCACCCAATACCAACGGACTATCACCTCCATGAGCCCCTACAACAAAACAGAAAAAAACAAAACAAAGTGTATGTTTAACTTCCTCTGCTTATTCTAATAAGGTAGTGCACACTTGATCGGGCCAGTGCTGAGTTCTCCTCTATCTCCCTCTCCAAATAACCCCATTCCTCCACTCTTCCTTCCCTTCCATACCAGAATTCCCTGCTCAAATCTGAAACTTAAACAAGATAAATACAGCACTGTCTAGTGAAGTACTTATCTTGTATTCCTTTGCTTGGGGGTTTAAATTACTAACTATAATTCGACAAGGCTGTAATGCCCGTGCCCTGGCCTAGCAATCAAGGAGCCTCAATCCTCACCACTAACACCAATGAGGGGCATCTCATATATGAAGAAAGGATAGCAAATCACACAGTAAAGTGCAATTTCCCACAGATCACAGTCAGTCTGGGGCTGGTTGCTCCCTTGCTGTCTAGGTCCCCAATAAGACTCTGCACTGGCACAGCGATAGGTTCCAGATCTCAGCCTAGTGGGCAAGCTAAAACTTCCAGCACCCTCTCTGTCCAACCAGTGCTTCGTGTCCTTGCCCAAGTAGCTGACACACACACACACACACACACACACACACACACACACACACACACACACACACACACACTTTGAGAAGAGTTTATACAACCACACAGACACTCCTGGGGAAGGCTGGCACAGGTTCTCCAGCTGTGCCCCTTTTTCTCCAGACTTATACGGTAGTACCAGCTGCCACAACCCAC
Organism: Protopterus annectens; assembly: GCF_019279795.1. Lineage (NCBI taxonomy): Eukaryota > Metazoa > Chordata > Ceratodontiformes > Protopteridae > Protopterus > Protopterus annectens. The sequence continues at coordinate 1,479,681,862 of NC_056729.1, forward strand.
TAATACTTATCAGCTACTCAAAGGCCCTTAAAAGAGTGCCCAATTATTACTGTGCAATATTATTATCCAGTTTGGTAATATAGCCCAGGGCTAAAGCTATTGTAGTGGCTTTGTACAATTTACCAAAGGCATGCAAGTACTCTAAAGAGCTTAAATTATCTCTACAAAAACAGCCACAGTTGAAAGGGTTTAAAAATATTTAATAAATAGTCAAAACATAATACAATACTTTTTACTACACAGTGCTAGTCAAGAGTGCAGAGATCACAGACAAATACTTAAAATAATTCAGTAGTACAGATCTGACATCACAGAAAAACACTTGATCTAATCTTTCTAGTTTCTAGCTATTTCTAAGAGAAAACACAAGTCTAAGATAAACTTACATATAGAGCAAGACCATGCTGATGAGTTGGATGGTCAAGACAAAAATGCTTAATGCTCTCTGATTCTCTCTGTTTAAATTGATATTACAGTTCTGATTCACATTACATCATTCTTCACAATTTCCTGGGGTTCCCAGGCTAACAGGCTACATTCTTTATGTCAGGAAACAAAGTCATTAAGGACATTTATGAATGCAAATTCTGGCCATTAACTCTGGCCTTAAAACAATAGCAAGAATTCCTTCATCTTGACCGGCCAGAGATGTGTTTTAACATCAAAGGGTCACAACATGCTTTACTTGGTCAGTAGAGTGCACTGTTGTTACATTTTTTCCAGCTCCACATGTAACACTATTTTTACCATTTAAGACAACAAGTTTGTGGTTTACATTAATATTTACAGATGACAGAATTATCTTCAGAATTATATCTGGCTAGGCTTGCAGCCTTCATCTATCTTCACCCAATCTTCATATATAACCCCCCCCCCCCGGAGAACTCAAGCTAGTTTTTCAAGTGACCCTTGAGAAATGCTGCTTGAGGGAGTTAGGTCTATCTGAGTGTACCTTACCCCATTCCCTGTCTTGAGATCCCATCTGCACTGGCATTGCTAATCCCACTATGGTGCTGCACAGACATATATGCTTGCAACTCCAGGCACCATCTTAGCAACTTGGCGTTTTGCTGCCTGGCTGTGTTTAACCATGTTAGGGGATTGTGAGCTGTCATAACAGTGAATTTCCTTCCATGCAGATATGGCTGAAGTTTCTGCAGTGCCCACACTATGGCTAGACATTCCTTTTCTACAGCTGCATAGCATTCCTCCCTGGATTGGACCCTACGACTGAGATAAACCACTGGGTGCTCTACCAGAAATCTGGCTATGTACTAAGTACAGCCCCCACCCCATGGTTTGAAGCATCCACCTGCACAACTTCTTTGCTGTAGTCTGGACTGGCTAACACAGGGGGTCCTCCCAAAGCTTCTTTAAGCTTCTGGAATGCCTGCTCACATGCTGGGGTCCACACTAACTTATCTGGCCTATTCTTCCTTGTCAGGTCTGTGAGGGGAGCAGCTATGGTACTATAACTGGGGACAAACTTTCTATAGTACCTTGCTGTCCCTAAAAATGCTCCCACCTGGTTTTTAGTAACAGGTGCAGGCCATGCCTGAATAGCTTCCACTTTGGCAGGTTCTGGCCTTATCTTACAACTCCCCACTCTATGTCCTAGGTGGGAGACCTCTGCCATGACCACTTGACATTTGCTCGGCTTAATGGGCAACCCTGCCCTCTGTAGTCTGCCCAGCACCTCCCTGAGATGTTGAAGGTGCTCTTGCCAGGAATGGCTGTAAATGGCAATATCATCTAAGTAAGCAAGGGCTAACCCTCCTGCTCCTACTAGGATATGATCTGCCAGCCTCTGGAAAGCTGCTGGGGCATTCTTCATCCCAAAGGGCATCTTTGTGAACTCATACAAGCCAAAAGGAGTCAAAAAGGCTGATTTCTCTCTAGCACTGGGAGTCAAGGGCACCTGCCAGTAACCCTTGGTAAGATCAATGGTGGTAAGATACTTAGCCCCACCTAGCTGCTCTAGGGCCTTATCTGTCCTAGGCATGGGTGTAAGCATCTGACTCTGTGTGACTATTTAATTTCCTGTAGTTCACACAGAACCTGGTGTTGTCATCCTTCTTTGGCACCTGCACCACTGGGGAGGCCCAGGGACTGTTGGACTCTTGAATCACCCATAGTACCAACATCTCCTGTACCTCCTCCCTCAGAGTCTGTTTGACTCTCTCAGGCACTCTATAAGGGGCCTGTCTAATAGACTTTTGGGGTCCTGTATCCACCTGGTGCTGCCCCAGGTGGGTGCACCCATGTTTCCCAGTGAACATGCCTGCAAATTCCTGCAACACTTCTCAGATTTCTTGAACGTGGGTAGGAGATGGCTGCTGGGACATTGCTACCCCTTACACTGAGGTGTCAGCCAAAGCCTCACTGAGGAGATCGTCCCCCAATCTCCCTCAGCCTCCTTCTGTAATACTGCAAATGCTCAGCACAAGGGCCTCCCTATCATGATAAGGTTTCATCATGTTAACATGGTACAATTTGTGCCCCTGCCTTCTGCCTAGCAGTTCCACCATGTAATTAACATCACTTACCTTTCTTACCACCTTGTAGGGTCCCTCCCAAGCTGCTTTCAGCTTGTGGCTGACAGGAATGAAACCATTACCTGCTGCCCCACAGCATACTCTCTAACTTGAGCATTCCTATCATACCACATCTTTTTCTGTTTTTGGGCTTCTTCCCGGTTCTCCTGGGCCAAGGCCATGAGTTCCCTGAGCCTTGTCATGAGGTTCAGGACGCATGCCACAACAGACTCCTTGTGAGACTCGCACTCACCTTCCCACTCCTCTCGAATTAAATCTAGTGGTCCACTCACCCTGTGCCATACAGCAACTCAAAGGGTGAAAAACCTGTGGATTCCTGGGGAACCTCTCTGTAAGCAAACAACAGATGGGGCAAATATTTGTCTCACTCCTCTTAAACTGATTTGCAAATGCCCGTAGCATGGACTTGATTGTAGAGTTTAAGCTCTCAACAAGACCATTAGTCTGGGGATGGTAGGGGGTGGTCTTCATGTGCTTCACCCCACAGGACTTTCACAGACAAGCCAGCAGGTCTGACATGAAATTGGCACCTCTGTCAGTCAGTATTTCTTTTGGGAAACCTACCCTGCTGAAAATCTCTAACAAAGCATTTGCCACCTTCTCTGCCTCAATGGAGGACAAAGCCACTGCTTCAGGGTATCGTGTAGCATAATCCACTACCACTAGGATATACTTTTTCCCTATGAAATTTGGGGTACACAGAGGACCCACAATATCCATAGCTACCGTCTGAAATGGCTCCTCAATCACAGGCAAAGGCATCAAAAGAGCTCTCACCTTGTCTCCTGCCTTGCCTACCTTTTGGCACTTCTCAAAGGTCTTGTAGTACCCTGTTACATCTCTGGAAATTCCAGGCCAATAGAAGTTCTGCATAATACGCCTCTTTATACCTTTTATGCCCATATGACCTGCAAAGGGAATATCATGGGTATGGCTAGAAGTGCCAGACGGTAGGCTCTAGGCACTACCAAGTGCTGTATTCTCTCACCTACTAGCACTCCCTCAGGAGTCCATTCTCTGTATAGTGACCCTTTGTCTCAGTATACAGATTCCCCCTTTCCTCGAGAATCAGGTGCCTCCCTAACTACCTGCCTCAGGCCTTGCAATGTAGGGTCTGAGAGCTGAGCCTGTCTCAACTCTCTCCTTGTAAATCTTCCCAGCTCCCCTTCCAAAGGAAGTCTGGCATCCTCTGACAGTGGTGCCTCACTGTCACCCTGGGTACTACTACTCACCTCTACCTTTGAAGTCACTCTGTCCAAGGGACCATCAGTACCCCAAGCAGCTGTGGCTCACCTTATAGGTTCATAGGTTCATACTAGGCTATCTGCCCTAGGGCATTTATAAGCCTAGCCAGAGTGTGTGTGGCTTTCACCACCCCTTAGGATGAGAATACTATACCCATTAGTTTGCTGTGTCTCTGTCCAGCAGTGACACAGAGATGATTCCCGGGGTAAACCTACGATCTCCCATCCACTCGTCAAGATTTCTCTTGAACAGAGTCAGTGAAGGGCTCTGCCTCACATGGACTGGGATTCTGTTCCATAGTGTAGGGAGTCTCTGGGTGATGGATCTGTCCCTCCAGCACGTCCTATTTATATCCGTGTTGAGGTTTAAGTCTCTTGCTCTCGTGGCTCTGGTGGATTTGGATTTTTTGAGGTGGAGCATGTCCATTAATTCGGGTTGGACATGGCCTTGTATGTCAGGCACAGATCACCTCTGAGCAGACGGTATGCGACTGAATAGAGCTGGAGTTTCTTCAGTCGGGCATCGTATGACATATGTTTGAGCCCCTTTATCCTTTTGGTGAGGAACTTTTGGGGTCTTTCCAACTGCTGTAGGTGTCAGGTAAGGTACATTCCGAATGGGGCGTTGTACTCAATCATTGGTCTGATAAGTGAAGAGTACAGGGGTACAATGACCTCTCCTGATCTGGATGTGAATCCCTTCATGATCAGGTGGGCAATGTAGAAGGTCTTCCTAACCACTTTGGCAATGTGAGTGTCAAAAGAGAGGTTACTGTCAACTTGGGTCCCCAGGTCCCTGATAACTTCTTCCGTGTTTAATGGATTACCACCTATGTGGTAATTAGGGGTTACCTTGTTTTTCCCAAAGGGTATGACTATACATTTTTTGGCATTTAACTTAAGGCCATGGCTCTGGCACCAGTTATCCATTTCTGAGACCTCTCTGGAGGATGTCTGTGTCTGATGGAGTGTCAATTATGGTGCCCAGTTTGCAGTCATCTGCAAATTTTGTCAGCCACAATCCCCTATGTTTGCCTGCACTTCAGAAAAATAAATGCCGAACAAGAGGGGGCCCAGGACTGAGCCCTGTGGGACACGCCGTGACCGGCTTAGAGTCTGACATGGCACCAGCAACTCTAACCCTGTGTGTTCTGTCCTTGAGCCAGTTTGCAACCCATCTTGTGACATGTGGGTTTACATCTAAGCTGGTGAGCTTTTCTATGATGCCCAAGTGGGGTATTGTGTCGAACGCTTTTGCTAGGTCAAGGTAGGCTGTGTGAACTGCCTTAACCCTCATCAATGGCCTTAGTGACTGTTTCGAAAAAGTCGACCAAGTTCAAGAGGCAGGATCTGCCCTTGACAAAGCCAAATTGGGTAGGATCCAGTGTCTGTAGGTCCCCACTGTCTTTATTTATGAGTTCCATTATGATCCTCTCCATAGCTTTGCAGACAAGGCTCATCAAGCTTATGGGGCGGTAATTTCCAGGGTCCGTAGAAGCACCACCTTTGTGGAGTGGGACCACAGTTGCCGTACGCCATTCTTTGAGTGCGTATCCTGTAGTAAGGCTAAGATTAAACAGCAGCCTTATGTGTGGGTTTAGTTCCTCATTGAGTTCGTGTAGCACACAGCCGGGGACACCGTCCGGTCCCATTGATGCTGTGTTTTTTGCTTTAGAGAGAGCAGCTCTCACCTGGGCATCTGAGATGTTTGGGAGGCTAGACTCTGGTGGGATAGATATTTCTCCTTTTGGGGAGAGGGAGGGGAGGAAATTTGCACTGAACCTGTCTGCCAGTATGTTGGCAATGTCTGTGGGTTCAGTGATTTTTTTATTATTTTGGACTAATTCTGAGCATATCTGGGAGTTTCCACCCAGGTTTCTAACATAGCTAAAGAAGGCCTTATGATTGTCTTTTGTGTCATTAGCGATTTTTCTCTCAAAGTTGGCCTTGGATGATTTTATGAGTGATCGTAGTTTTTTGCTAGTATTGATCAGAGATGCCTTCCCTTTTAGGGATTTTGCTCTGTCATGTAGTAGCTTTCTCCTCTTGTTGTAGACTTTGTTTATGGCTGGGGTCCACCAGACCGGGCGCCTGCCTTTGGTGGAAAGGGTCTTGATTTTATTAGGGATTGCTTGATCCATACATTCCTGGAGGTGCTCGTGGAAGGCATTTGTAAGGGTTTCAGCAGCGTGGGTTGTGGTTTCCACTGGCTTGGGGGCCTTGAAGGATACCACTCCAGTCTTAAGAAGTGTGAAGTTTGCTTTTGAGAAGTTCTTCACTGTGGTCTTTTTTGCTGGGGGTGGGGGTGGGATGTGGATCTCCAATGAGATTAATTTGTGGTCTGATCTCACCAATGAGGGATATACTTCCTGTGTGGAGCATTTTGACCCCCATGTTTGTGATGATCAGGTCTAGTATATTTTCTCCTCTTGTGGGAATGGTGACTAGTTGTTCCATAGCATTTGAGTTTATGAACTCCAGGAACCTTTGGGCTAGGGTGTTGGGGCTTGAGTAATGTTCCCAGTCTATGTTTGGGTAGTTGAAGTCACCCAATATGCTGGTGTTTGGAGAGACATTCATACTCTCCAGTGTCTTCAGGAAGGCTGTGTGAGTTTCCTGAGTTTGAGAAGGTGGTCTGTAGCATGCTACAAACTGTAGGGCAGTTTTACCTATGGTTAATTGCACCTGGATGGTCTCCGATGCTTCGTGCGTTGCCACTAACCTGGAGGTGTGGGTATCCTTTATGAATATGGATACTCCCCCTCCTTTTGTGGTTCGGTCCGGATTTTGGGGCCGGAACACATGATATGAGGTATAACCTGATAGTGCTGGGGTGCTCTCAGGAGCCTTGAACCAGGTTTCAGTCACAGCACAGACATCAATGTTCTCCATACTGAGGAGGGCTTCGAGGGCATGCATCTTGAGGTTTAGACTTCTGGCATTGAGCAGTATTACCCTTAGTTTTTCTCCATTTTTGTTTTCTAGGGCGGTAGGTTTATCATTTGAGCCTTGCCTAAAAAGGCACTATGGGGTGGCAAGAGCCTTTGCCAATATCCGGAAGCCCAGGGGTGACAGGTGCAAGCCATCCCTTGCGAAGCAGCGTGGCTTGTCAAGCATGTCATCCCAGGCAGACTGACATTGGATCCCCTTAGAATGACACCAGTAATTAAGCCAATTATTAAAGCTGATCATTTTGTCTCTGTATTGTGGCATCATTCTTGGTGAGGGTAGGATACTGCTCAGGGTCAGGGTCATACCGGCCTGGGCTACATAATCTGAGAGCTCCTCTATGTCTCTTTTCATGTAGTCCAGGGAGGTACGTCTCAGGTCGTTCACACCGGCATGGACAATGACTGAGTCATACTTGTACTTGCTGTGGAGTGACCTGAGTGCTTGTGTTATGAGACCTTCATTTTCAGTGCTAGCGTGTAACTCCCTCCCTGAAGTAACTACCTCACCAGTTCTGGCTGGAAGTATGCAGTCTATCTGGGTCTCCTCCAGGCTACCAGACCCACATGCTTGTCTCCTAGCTTGACTGCATGTAACTGTACAAACACATGGTACTGCCTCATCCAAATCCTTCCCTATCAAGACATCTGCAGGCTGGTAGTTTGGTACCCTTGTTGTCTCAAGACAACCTACTACTGTCATTTTGTCTTTCCCACTTACTGGCTCCCTCACCTTTTGTTCCCCACCTTGCTTCCGTGGACACCTGTATGCCACATGGCCCCACTGGTTGCATTCAAAACATTTAACCCTAGCTCCTGGAAGTCTACCTGGACTAGTGGCTTCCCCTGCTACTGGCAGATTCTGTTGGGGCAGTCTGTGCTGCCCACCATGGGTTCCTTTAGACCCATGAGCAGTACTGGGGGTCCCTTTCCTGTGCAGGGCTGCCCTGCTTGTCAGGTATAAGTCTCCCTTCTTCCCCGACTCATCTGAAGTGGTACATTGTCTATCACCTAACCAGATCCTCATGTCCTCAGGCAAAGTGCTGTCAGCTAACCAGATCCTCATGTCCTCAGGCAAAGTGCTAAGGGCTTGTTCCCTCACCAAAAGGTCTGCCAGCCCTTCAAAAGTGGTGACCTGACATCCACTCACCCACCTATGGAAATAAGTGCTCAGTTCGGCAACATATTCACACACACTTTCATCTTCCTTGCATCTATGCTCATGAAACTTTTTCTGTATGTTTCAGGTGTTAGCTTAAATAATTCTAACAAGTGATTTTTAGCATTAGTATAATCAAAACATGCAGTGTCAGACATTTTTGACAAAACAGTTACAGCTTTACCATGGAGTAAGGGGATCAGGAACCATAGCCAGAGCCTTTGGTCAGCACCATACTGTTTGTATACCCTCTCAAACATACGAATGAAACAATCCCCCTCTTTAAACTGCGGAAGAAATTTACTGACCTTTTGTGCTTCTGGGGTCCAGTTACTCCATTCCCCATTACCTCCATGACTCTGGTGAAGAGTCACCATTTCCCTGTCATGTTTCCTCTGCCACTCCTTTTCCTCAGTTTCCAGGCGTAGCAGTTTCTCATTCTCCTCAGCCTGTAGACTCCTCAGTCTCTCAGCTGCTTCTATCTCCAAGCGCCTGGCCTCCAACACAAGTCTCGTTAGCTCCAGATGGATTTTTAAGTCCTCTGCAGGAAGGTTGAGCTGTCCATTCTCCGAGGGTATTATATCTCCACTGCCAGTCTGATTGTCCTCCTGGTTGCTGTTTTCTGATGTAGCTGTAACCAAGGCTGCAGTCAGGTCTGCCTTAGTCAGTTTTCCATGCACTAGTCCCCTAGCCTGGGACAACTCCGCCAGCTGGCTCCTTGTCAGCTTTCCATACTCCTCAGCTGACATGCTGCCTGCTCAGTCTGACTAACTAAGCTAACAAAAGAAATGAAACAGTTGTGATATGAACTCTGAGTATTCACTGCGTGGCTGATTTAGAGTGCAAACACCTTCAAAGGTCACTGTACACCAGCTACAGGAATTCACACTACCCACACTACTACAAGCCAAATTAGTATTTGCCAACCAATTAATATGTGGTGTGGATACCCCACCACTGCCAAACAATTAATGTGTGATGCCTGTGCCCTGGCCCAGCAATCAAGGAGCCTCAATCCTCACCACTAACACCAGTGAGGGGTGTCTCATATGAGGAAAGGATAACAAATATACACAGTAAAGTGCAATTTTCCTTAAGAGCACACACAGATCACAGTCAGTCTGGGGCTGGTCGCTCCCTTGCTCTCCAGGTCCCCAATAAGATACCCACTGGCACAGCGATAGGGTCCAGATCTCAGCCCAGTGGGCAAGCTAAAACCTCCAGCACCCTCTCTGTCCAACCAGTGCTTTGTGTCCCTGCCCAAGTAGCTGACACACACACACACACACACACACACACACACACACACACACACACACACACACACACACACACACACACACACACACTTTGAGAAGAGTTTATACAACCACACAGACACTCCTTGGGAAGGCTGGCACAGGTTTTCCAGCTGTGCCTCTTTTTCCCAGACTATACGGTAGTACCAGTTACTACCACCCACTAATATTTATCAGCTACTCATAGGCCCTTAAAAGGGTGTCCAATTATTACTGTGCAATATTATTATACAATTGGTAGTATAGCCCAGGGCTAAATCTATTGAATTGGCTTTGTACTATTTACCAGAGGCACGCAAGTACTTTAAAGAGCTTAAATTATCTCTACAAAAACAACCACAGTTGAAAGGGTTTAAAAATATTTAATAACAAATAGTCAAAACACAAGACAATATTTTTTACTACACAGTGCCAGTCAAGAGTTCAGAGATCACAGAGAAATACGTAAAATAATTCAGTAGTACAGTTTTAACATCACAGAAAAACATAGTCTAATCTTTCTATAATCTTTCTAGTTTCTAGCTATTTCTAAGAGAAAACACAAGTCTAATATAAACTTATATATAGAGCAAGACAGTGCTGATGAGTTGGATGGTCAAGACAGAAATGCTTAATGCTCTCTGATTCTCTCTGTTTAAATTAATATTACAGTCCTGATTTACATTACATTATTCTTCACACTTTCCTGGGCTTCCCAGGCTAATAGGCTACATTCTTTAGTAAGCCCACACCAGGTCAGGAAGCAAAGCCATTAAGGACATTTATGAATGCAAATTCTGGGTCATAAAACAGTAGCAAGAATTCCTTCATCTAGACTGGCCGGAGCGATGTTTTAACATCAAAGGGTCACAATATGCTTTACTTGGTCAGTAGAGTGCACTGTTGTTACATTTTTTCCATTTCCACATGTAACACTATTTTTACCATTTAAGACAACAGGCCTGTGGTTTACATTAATATTTACAGATGACAGAATTATCTCCAAAATTCTAGCTAGCTAGGCTGGCAGCCTTCATCTATCTTCACCCAATCTTCACAAAGGCTACAGCCTCTCCCCAACAAGCTTGCATATCCTACCCCATTCAAGGCACCATTTTTAAATTGTCGATCTGATCAAGTGCGCATACCTCGTAAATTATCTGTTATTGCCTATTTTTATCTTTTAACTGTTGAACTGTTATTTGTAACTGTATTAGTCACAGTAGATTAGATAGCCTACCAAATCTGTATACTGTGTGACCGCACTGTGTAAAGCAGGTCACTAAGCTTTTTTATAGCTGCGTACATTGCTACTGCATGTTTGTAGCTGCATACATTGCTACTGTATAGAAAAACTTATGTGGAAGTTACATGTGTTTGCAAGTTCTTGAACAAAGGCAATGTGTAAATAGCGATAGACGCTCCCAATATATGGATGTATAAACAGCCGTTCTCGAACCATACCTCATGGCAAATTATACTGCACTCCTGAACTGGGGACTGTAACTGTAGCTGTGTTACTAACTGTCACCTAGTACCTGTGTTGCTTTGTGTATGGTTTGACTATATTTAATGTTGTATAGTGCATTGCAGAGATAGCCAAGAATATCATCCTAAGCTACTGTTGATCTCAGTGAAAAAATTGCTTTTGCTAGTTAATTAGGGTGCTTATAGCCACTGTTTTCACTGAACCTCACCCTTATAAATATATGTATTTCAACTCTTTCATTCTAGACTGCCATAAACTTACTCCTAATCTTTGAACTTTTTCCCCTCCCTAACAGTTTCCCACTTCAACTGCCTGGCTTACTTGGCCCCTGCCCACCCAAGACCAGCAGACTATCACCTCCACGAGCTCCTAAAACAAAACAGAAAAAAACAAAACAACGTGCATCTTTAACTTCCTCTGCTTATTCTAATAGGGTAGTGCTTACTTGATCGGGCCAGCACTGAGTTCTCCTCTATCTCCCTCTCCAAATATCCCCATTCCTCCACTGTTCCTGCCTTCCATACCAGAATTTCCTGCTCAAACCTGTAACTTAAATAAGATAAAGACAGCACTGTCTAGTGAAATACCATCTGCTCTGCCGACGCTTTACCCGAACTCCAAAAGATCACACAAGAGTCATTCTCATCAGTAGAAAGCTGGCTAACCAATGCCCAGCTTCTACTCAATCCTAGCAAAATCAAACTCCTTATTTTCCAACCCTCTAAATCTACTCAAACTTCCCCCCACTTCAATAGTCTTTCCAAAAACAACACCATCATCTCCCCATCAGATCACACCAGACTTCTTCTTGTGGAGATAAACACCAATCACAAATTTGATGTACGCATATCATTAACCATAAAAAAGTACACAAAAACTTGGTGCTTTGTGTAGAAAAAAACAATACCTAACCAAGACAGTCAGAACTTCCATTGCCATTTCCCAATTGATCTCCACCTTACTCTAGACTTCGGCAGTACTTGCCAACCTTAGACAGTCTGACCTGAACAGACTTGAGGCCTGCTACAATAAAATTGCAAAATTTGTTACAGGCAGATCCTACCGCAGCCACCACTGCATCTCACATAGGGAACTAGACTACCTTGAACTCCACACAACTTCTTCACCTGAATCAGCTCTCCTTTGCCCACAATCTAGTAAACCATCCTCAGAAAATCCCATCACTACATAACCTTTTCCAAGCCTACTGCCCATCTAGACTCATATGCTCCAACAACAAAAATCTACTCATCACCAAAACCAAAGACTCAGCAGGAAAAGCTCTATTCTCCTATGCCATATCCAAACAATGGAATAATCCCCCCCATAACCACGCTTCCTTCCAGCAGTCTCTTCAAGACTGCACTTAAGTCTCACCTGAAAATGCACTGACTCTGTCCTTGTTCTTATCCTGACTAAAAAGTAAATATGTCTGAGGTCTTGTTAATGAGCATATTAAACCTTGGGTACTAATGGCACATTTAACCAGATATTGCTAAGTCTACGTCTACTAATTACTCTAGTTTTCTTTATTATTCTTTCTTATTTTTGCGTGCACCTATTGCTGTGTTTATTATATGTCATGTTCTTTACTGTAAACTCAATTTACTCATTTATTATTTGTGGAGCTTTTCTCCCCGGGCTTCCGCTGAAAAAAGACCTGTCCAGTCAGAATTTCCCAGTAAACAAATGTAAATAAATAATAAAAAATAAATAAATACCTCCTCCTCAACAGTACAAATAGAAAGCTGAGGAAAATGTTATCAAATAAGTGTGGAAATAATTTTCAAAAGTTGCTTGAAAAATTGTGGGCTTTAGTACGTAACCCCACTATTCTGTAACAGTTTGTTATATTATATGCTGCAGCTTATATTAATCAAATAGGTTACTTGACAGGTATACTTCCATATGTTGGTGTTTCAGTCTGAGTTTTCCTTAAATGTGGTACAGAATGAATATTGCACAGGACCTCTTCAAGGCCCCTAAATATCATAACCAGTGCAACCGTTAAGTATTGAGCATTAATATGGAAACCTAATTGATGGTTTAGTAGATATTTCTTGCTTTAAAAAGGCAGGAATTAAATAATGTATGTAATATTTCTTGGGTTATATGACATGTAGAAATATATGTGAAGTACAATGTTTATGTTAATAGAGTTTGATTATTTGTATATGAATGTAAATTTGCCTGTGCCACAAGTGATAATTCAATAAAGTTGTTTAAAAAAGTGTCCCTGTTTTGCTAAAGCAATAATTTGCAAAAGAATTAATGAACTGCTGCCCCCCCCCATTACATTTAGCAGTAAAATTTAATTTTAAACCCTTTAAATGCAAAGAACATAAATGGCAAAAACAGTGATAAGGGCAGAAACTTCATAAAAACCGAGTGGAGGTGTTAATGTGTGTGTGTTTATTATTTACATTTGATGAGAATGCAGTTGGGATACTTAACACTACATGGAACTGATTAAATAACTCCCTTGAACATTTTCAGCTCTAAACAACCAAGTCATTTTAATTAACATTTAGGATGAGCCATCAATAACAGAGAAACCAAAAATTTGTAGCAACTCTCTCCTTCATGTGATTTGGGACATTTTTACCTCTTCTTTTGCATATTGTTAATTTTCTTTGTCACTGCAATGTTCTTTGTTTTTACTCAGGATTCATGTGATCAAGCTGTAACACACACTCATAGGTTCACACGTTTGCATATACTTACTAGGTTACTTATCTGTGAGGATCTAAAAAAGCCTAACCTTATACTTCCATGGTAATTTAGAGCAATTACATTCTATGTACAAAAAACCCAGAGATGGGCAGAATAAGGATATGCTGGGACATGTAGACCTTGCCTCTATGCTTAAATGATGAAATCAGACATAAACTAAATCTCATTAAAAGTGACTTACCCTGGCTTTCCTTTCTGCACATTGCATTATTTGGTAGCCTTTTGCAATGCTTTACTAGAGGTACTTGAATATGTAAATAGTTTTAGCATTTTTATTCAAAATTTAATGTCCTAAATTATTTAAATTTTTTGGATTTTGTGCCGGTAGCAAGATCAAAACTGGAGAAAAGTACCTCAGCATCAAGGATTTTTTTAGAGACAGACATAGGCTCACTTCTGATTAAAGTCTTTCCTGTAAAAGAAAATCAAGTAGGGATTCAAAGAGTGTTAACAGGCTTTGTTGAACAGTAACAGCTTTCAACAAACATATTTCTGACAGCCTTGGGGTTCATGTCTTGTTGTATCCTTCTGGTACCTCATACCATACCCCCTATGAGAAGAACATAGAGACATTCAGAAGTCTATGCAATACAGCCAATGATTCACTGGAGAACCTGATTTCATAGGTGTGCACTAGGCTACTGGCCCTGGAGCCTTTACAAGCCTAGCCCAAAGGATTACCCTGGCATAGTGCCACCTGACCATAGTTCCCAGTGCCTCTGTCAAATAGAGCCACTGGAGTGATCCCCGGGGTGAATTTTCTATTTCCCATCCACTCATCAAGATTTCTCTTGAAGAGGGCCAGTGAGGTGCTCTGTTTGACATGTATGGGAAGTCTCTTCCATAGCATGGATGGTCACTAGGTTATGAACCTGTCCCTCCAACACATTCCGTTGATTGTGGTAATGAGGCTGAGTAATCTGGAGCATGTGGTGTGGAGGGATTGGGATTTCTTTATATGTAGCATTTCTAACAGAGCTGGTCAGACATGGCTTTGTAAGTCAAGCAGAGATCGCCTCTAAGTAGGCAGTATGAGACGGAGAATAGTTTTTGAATCTGTCCATATAGGACAAGGGTTTAAGACCTAGAATCCTCTTCGTGAGGTACTTTTTCGGCCTCTACAGTTATTGCAGGTAACTAGTGAGGTACATTGTACTCGATGATTGGCCTAATGAGGGAAGAGTAGAGGGAGACAATGACCTCTTTCTTCCTGGATGCAAAACCCTTAGTAATGAGATGTGCCACATACAATGACTTTCTGACCACAGTAGCAATGTGGTGGTCGAAAGAGCGGTTGCTGTCAACCTATGTTTCCAGATCCCTTATACGCTTTCTGTGTTCAGTGGACTACCATCAATGTGATAATTCATGGGAACCGGGTTTTTCCTAAAGGGGATGATGACACGTTTTTTGGCATTGAGCTGAAGGCCATGGTTTTGACACCAGTCGTTGGTCTCAGTGAGGCCTTTCTGTAGGATGTCAACATCACTTGGGGAGTTAATAATAGCTCACAACTTGCAACTGTCTGCGAACTTTGTCAACCAGAGTCCCGTCATGTTGGCCAGGACTTCAAAGAAGTAGATACCAAACAGGAGAGGACCCAGGACTGAACCCTGTGGGACTCCACTTGTGACTGGTCAGCAGTCTGACTTGGAGTAAGCTACTTTCACACTGTGGATTCTATCTGTGAGCCAGTTTGCAACCCACCTAGTGATATAGGGGTTGATGCCTAGCTTACTGAGTTTTTCTATGATTCCTGAGTGGGAATGATATCAAAAGCCTTAGCCAGATCAAGGTAGGCTGCATGAACCACCTTGCCTTCATCCACAGCTCTGGTGACTGACTCAAAGAAATCGATCAAGTTGAGCAGGCATGATCTACCCTTCACAAAACCAAACTGTGTATGATCTAGAGTATGGAGATTCCCTATATCCTTGTTTATTAGGTCAATGATGATGTGTTCCATAGATTTGCATATCAGACACGTTGGGCTAATGTGACAATAGTTCTCAGGGTCTGTAGTCGCTCCTCGTTTTTGGAGAGAGATGACTGTAGCAGTGCGTCATTCAGTAGGGACAAAGCCTGAGGTGAGGTTGTGACTGAACAGGGCACACAGGTGAGGTGCCAGTTCACACTGTTGTTCATGTAGAACACAGCCAGGAATATTTTCAGGTCCCATAGAAGCTGTATTCTTGGCCTTGGGACAGTGCTGTTTTAACCTGTGCAGCAGTAATAATGGGTACCTGGCAATCTACTGCTAATGTGATAGGTCCTTTGGGAGTGAAGAGAGGGGTAAAGTTGGCACTAAATCTGTTGGCAAGTATATTGGCAATATCTGTTGGCTCAGTATAGGAGGTACCATTGTGCAGTAGCTCAGAGCAAATCTGGGTATTGCCGTGGAAATTCTTTACATAACTATAGAAGGCCTTCTGGTTGTCTTTACTATCTGCCGCAATTCTGTTTTCATAGCTAGCTTTAGAGGATTTGATAAGGGATCAACTTTTTGTTGAGGCTGATAAGGGAGTTTTTCCAGTCTTGGGACTTCACCTTATTCTGCATCAGTTTCCTCCTCCTGTTGTAGAGTTTGTTTATGGCAGTGGACCACCAGATTGGCTTCCTATTTTTGAAGGAGAGCATCTTAGCTCTATTGGGTATGGCGAGATCCATGCATTTGTGTAGGTGCTCGTACTGTGCATTGGTGTATGATTCAGTGGTCATGCAACTATTTTCCATTTGCATGGGTGCTGTGAAGTTAGCCACCTCTGTTTTCAGTTCCTCAGTACATATAAAATTAATTTATTTGATGACCACAATAATTTATATCAGTTGGAATGACACTTCTTTTCCAGTCAGAGATTTGTTATGTAACCCCTGACTTTGGTTTATGCCATGTATGTCAGTATAAGACAGTAACACTCAGCAGTAGACAAAGATGTGATAAGATTTTCAAGATTTTTCAATCAGGATGCTGACAAATCAAAGCAGACATGTCTACAGCGTAGTATATAGACAAATGAGAGTCACTTTTAATATGTCATCCCTGACATTTGCCTATTTTTTTTATTTGAATCAGAATAGGGTCATAGGATGATATTAGGCTATTGGCCTCGAGGCCCATTTAAACCTAGCCAAGAATTTCACCTATATTCGCTCAAAGTCAGCACCTGTTTGTCCTGTCCAGCAGGGACACAGGTGGAATCCCAGGGGTATATTTTCTGTTTCCCATCCACTCATCCAGGTTCCTCTTAAAGAGGGCTAGAGAGGTACTGTGCCTGACATGGAGAGGGAGATTATAACACATATGGGGGAGTCCTTGGGACACAAATCTATCCTGCCCAACAAGTTCTGTTAATGTCACAGACCAGGTTAAGGCCTTGCATGTGGGTTGCACAAGTGGAGTTTGTCTTACGGATATGCAGCAACTCCATCAAGGCTAGGACTGAAATGGCCTTGTATGCCAGACACGTCACCTCTGAGCAGTCTGCATGAGACTGAGTAGAGGGATAGGGCTTTTAGCCTATCTGTATAGGATAAGTGTTTGAGACCCTGGATTTTCATGGTCAGGAGGCTCTGTGGTCTCTCCAACTGCTGCATGTGCTTGGCAAGATACTTGCCGAAGGGGACATTGTACTCAGTAATGGGTCTGATAAAGGAGGAGTACAGGGATTTTATGACCTCCTTGTTCCTAGATGAAATACCCTTATTTATTAGGTGGGCCATATAGAAAACCTTCTGTACAATGGAGGTAACGTGGTGGTCAAAAGTCAGGTTGCTGTATCAACCTGGGTACCCAAGTCCCTCAAATAGTGCATGTTAAACCAAAGTCATTCTGACTTTTACACCCACATGATTTCACATGATGTGTACTCCTCTGGAATCCCAGTTTATTTATTTATTTATTTCCATTTGCTTCTTCAGGTTTTTGCTTGCGATGGCAACCCTACTCATGAACATCTCTGATATTCCAAGGAAATGTCTCAGAAAACTGGACATTCTGGATTCAAAGTTTTGGCTATATCTTTCAGAATGCATCCAGTGTACCACATTTATTCATGTTACAAGTTGCAGATTAGAAAGCTGTTAAGATACATACATAGCCGGCTTTAGGCATAGGCCAACTTGGTGGCCGCCTAGGGTGCTTTTCCAGTATTTATTTGGTATAGGTAGACCAGGATAGGGGCACCGGTTGGTGTGGTGGGGGGCTCCATGGAGCCCTTTTGCCTAGGGCACCACATAACATATATTCTTTTAAAGCAAAGCGAGAAAGACAATCTTGCAATACTAAAAAGAAGCATAGTGAGACAAAGAATAACCTATCTTATGTGAGACATTATTTTCACAAGAAATCAAGGTAGCTGAGTGGGTTGTGATGCTTATATTACTCAGTTAAAACAAACACAGAGTATAGGACTGCCATGTTGGTGAGCTGAGTGACTCACTGAAAAAGAAAGAATTGTCTGTGACATTGGCAATGAACTTGAACTTAGGAGACTATTAGGAAAAGCTGAATTAAAGATCATGTTTAAAGGCACAAAACTTGCTTTTCTTTTCAAGCAAAAAAAGTGTTCTTCTGCATCTTTGTGCTTGTGAACATTTTTTTGTGTAAAAATAAGTGTGTGTTTTGAAGCCTTTAAAAATGTTAAGTTTTAAGTATTGCTTTCAGATGGAGAAGACTAAATATAGTAAACCATATTTACAGCAATAATATTCATTGGAGGGCAGTTAGTGGCTACATCATTCTGGGTTCCAGCTTTAAATATACTGGATTACTGTAGGCAAGTAATCATAAATTAGTGATTGCAATTGCCAAACTATTAATTTAACAGTTTGATAGTTACATCACTATTCATCCATCCATTTATCCGTCCGTCCGTCCATCCATCCATCCTCAACACCTTTTCCCATTTTCCCACATGGGATTTGGGTGTCACTTCAGCAGTGATAATCATCTAGAGCCAGGGTTCACACTGCTGAGTGGCTAGCCCTGCTGCGATAATTACATAATTTATTTACTGAATGCTAATCCAGCATAATTAGAGCTGAAATCCAGAATGGTGTAACTGCCCCCTGCCCTCCCATGATTATTAATGCTATAAGCATGGCTTACTACATTTGGTTGTCTTATTTGGAAATGATGCATAAAAAAACATGGCTTTCTACATTTAGTCTTCTGCATTTGGAAATGATGGATAAAACTGTTTTTTATGCATGTGTGCAAAATGACCTTTGTTTTTTATATAAAAAAGTGTATGCATAAAGATGCATGCAAACACTTTTATACAAAAACCTAAGGTCATTTTGGACCCTTAGACATGATCTTTTAACATTGAAAAAGGCCATAAATGTGTGTCATGTAAGGGAACTGCAAAAACCTGAAACCATAACTGGTATTGCAAGTGTTTAGCACGGGACTGTGTGCAAGAATAATCTGAAAACAAGGCCTAAAGCCAGTAAAAATTATTAAAATAAAAATGTGCATGACCACATGGTAACCAATAATTGCATCTTTTAACAAATGAGCAGGCAGAAGCCATGCTCTGTGTAAAAATTGTGACTTCAGGCAGGATGAGACATAATGCAGAACTAGAAATCAAGTCTGTATATTTTGTGGAAGCAGTAATCATTTCTAGAGTGTATTTTCATTGGAGAAAGGCACAACCACAGAATATCAGTGTTGTGAAAATGCATGAGTAGTCAAAGCTGACAATTTTATGAACACATTTGAAGTGCAGTCAGCTAATACAGTGCAGGCTAAACACAAGGGTAATGTATTCAGTATAGAAATGGCAGAGTAACTGTGAATGGCATTAAAAGCTGCGAGTCCAAGCCATGTGTATTTTTTTTTCCCTGAAATCCTATGGATATTCTCTTCAAAGCACTTTTTCTGTACTTTGTTTCCTACAGGCTGCTGAGAGGTGATTTTTACCTAGTATACAAGGCATCCCTTGAATGCTCTTCTGATGGCCCATTTGCATATCTGCAAATGAACAGCACCAAAATTACTGTATCTAAGGATTTAAACTTTGCCTGCAACTTAAATGGGACATGTCAGAAGAACAGATACATATCTCAGTGAATTCCCACTCCCACTCTGGTATAGGCTTCCCATCCATATGAAGTAGAGCCCGTCCCTAACCATTTTCAAGTGCAACCTGGACCAGTAAGTGGAAAAACAGGAATTCACCCCTGGTCTGACACTTATGTCTCTGATGGACAGAAGTAGCCCTTAAATCGTGCCCTAATTAACATACACCCCTTAAAACAACCTCTAGGACACAATAATATGTGGGAATTGCTTGGCTAGTCTTATAAAGGTCCTAGTGGTCATTAGTGTAACTTATGAACCTGTGGTTAATATAGAGGATTATGAGTGGGTTGCCAGTTATAACTGACTTATGTGTTCAAAACATCTATGCCAAGAAATTCACTTTACAGATGAATCTTGGCATCCACGTTGAAAACACACAGTAAAGGCGTATGATAGGAGACCCAGTCATAATTTTTTGTAGTGCATTGAGCATTATCTGCTCTATTTAATACTCACTGCAGGAAAAAACACTTTTGCCAGCTTTCAAAGCAGTAAAACCTTTAGCAAGCACTGTCAGAAAGATAGTATTAGAGATTCTGTTATGTTAGAAAAAGTCAAGGACACATTACTGGCACAGACAGCGGGAAGAAACAAATCTGTTTTATATTCTGCTGCTGTGGTTTGCTGGTCAGTATTGACAGGTTTCACTGTCTAGCATGTTACCTGATCTTAACAACTGAAGCAGAGGGTGCTTAACATTTGTTAAGATCAGGACTCATTCTATAGCAGTAATCACCATTTCTATACACTATAAAATAGTTATGTTTATGTTAGACTGATGAACCAAATTTAGTATAACAGCTATGCATATACAATGTTGCATTTAAATTACAAGTTAAGTAAATCTGCATGTGTGCTACTTCTGTATTCTGGGCATAAGTAAAGCCATTGGGACAAGTCTGGTTGAGCTGTTTGAGCAAAAAATAATGTATATAGTCCATTGTTTTAGATTGTCTCTTTACAAACAAAACTGAAGCAACCAGATATATTGGGAAGAAATTCTTTATGTCAAGATAGAGTGTTCATGCTGTTCAGCTGAAAGGAAAGGTACCAATGCAAGTCTGAATAACAGGAATGCACTATTTCCAAAATGTGTACCATATTGCTTCTGGAGATTGCTGAAACTAGCTGAGATGCAGTACTATGAGAGTGTACGTAAGGGAGGCGTGATCATTCAAGGTAAGAGTCCTGTTGAGTGTTTCAGCAGTGCAAAAGCAAATGCAGGAACGAGGACAGTAGAATGCTGGGTGTAAAGTGTGTAACTCAAAAAAAGGAGTGTGTATCCAGAATTCTCCTTCTAAGCAACCCACTGTAATCAAAGAATGAAAGATTTTATTATATGATTGGTACTTCATTAAACCTTCATAGGCATAATAAGGGACAAAGAATAAAAATTAAATTCTAAAATGCTGTGCTGATTTATTTGAATGCTTGAAGTTATCAACTAAAGCAGTCCCTGTGTAGGTTATCCATTGCACTCAAAGCCTGAATTTATCAGTAATTTAAGTATATAGGACTAGTCAGAGTAATAAGCAAGCAGACCAAACCTAAAGATTGGATTAGTAGTGTTGCAAATGTAGTAAATAAGACAAGAGTCAGAATTTGTATTACTCCACAATTCCTCAATAAATAGATTGAGGGGATATTATCCTTTGCAGTCTATTGAATATTTGGTTACAACTTTGCATACTCCTGTGTTCTTTTCAGTGCTTGATTCACACCAAGGATTTTTGCAAATTAAACATGATAAAGTAAGTTGTAAACTTTGTACATTCTGTACATCTTTAGAGTGATACAGATTTTGAGGCTACCTCTGAGGATGTCTTCAGCACCATAAGTGTTTCAGTGAGCTGTAACCAACTTGATTGAAGAACCAGGAGGCATTAACATTACTGACCACATTCCAGTCTGGGTGGTATAAAGATAGGGCATAACAAATGATTGATCAAGGAGTTAGGCAAGATGAGATCTAATGCTTTGAAACATCACAAAATAAAGGTTCATGTAGATTTTACTTCATTGAAATGCAGGGATTATTTACTAGCTGAAGTTAGGCTACAACCTCATGTTGGCAAGGTTTATGCAGGTGTGAACATGCACAAACCTACTGGCAAATCTTTACTTATGTGGTTTGTGGGAATTGTGAGTATGTCACCTTATTCCACAGTTGTCAGAGACAGCAGTGCAACAAATGAAGCTGCTGAAGTTTGATAAGTTATAGTGTTGATCATCAGATCAAAATGAAGTTTTGATTTACTTAAAAGGCTAGTAACATCTGCACTTCATTCGTTGAAGTATTATTGTATAATACTATCAACAGATCTACAAATGTATGCAGATCTATAAGGGATACCAGCTGCATATGCATTATGGGTACTTGCAGATGTGCAAACTTGTTATGATTAGTTTTTATATTAAAGGTTCCAAAACTGTGTGTGTAAGGAGGGAATTCCTGTAGAGTTTAACTGCAAAGCACTTTAAATCACATCCAAGAAATCTTTACACAGGGTAACTGCATGTATACAGAGAATGTTGTCAGCATCACGATATTATGGTCTTTAACTGCAGGACAAGCCAGGAAAGCATGTGTACATTACAGGTACACTAGGCAGAATACATTTCAAAAAGTGTGAGGTAGATGATCTAGTAGAAGATTTAAAAGTATTATGGTTGGTACCTCTGCCACCACTGGCTGCTGAGAAGTTTAGAGAGTTGAAAACTATCAGAAATTATTTATAAATGTTGAAAAATCAACTTAATTAAAAATCCTATTGTATTGAAACAGCAGATCCAGTATACTGGGGGAGATGCATCTAATGCCAGACAGACTCCAGCAGTGACAGCATCAAGGCTAGTTCTTTTTGCGTCTAGTAACAGCTTAGATTTCTGAGGCTGTTTACCAGCACCTTTTGCCAGCACTAGTTGCAGCAAATACCTTGAATACATGCAATTCTGTTGGTTTAAAACTCATTTATATTAAAAAAGCTGACTTTTTATGTAAGTAGAAGTTTTGCATGGAGCTATGAAAGAGAGAAAGGAGTAGTGTAGCCCCTGGAACCAAGAGAAAGAGTGATGAAAATATATCACTTGGGGTCTGTGCCTCAGTCTTACCATTTCCTTAAAATCATTTTGAACTTGACAATATTAACAGTGACTTCAGTAAAAGCACAAATCAGTAAAAATATAACAGGCTTTGAAACTGAACCATGGTACTATGCTCCTGCTTGAACATGGCTTAAAGTTTGTACCTACTCATATACTGAGACTTGACAGAGTGAAGGTCACATTGATAAAGTATAAATGCATAAATAATTTTAGTAGTTATGACACTTGCTTAACTTTGCCTGAAATACTGATGTTTTAGGCTAGTGATTTTTCAGCAAGAGATTCCTGGTACTGTAGGGTTTCCTCTAAACTTGATACAGGTCCCATTAGAAATTTCTCATGAAAGTGGCTTCTGTCAGCTGAAGAAGTACATGTGTAAGTGTGCAAGCAGTTTATCTATGAATTCACCAGCTGTGCAGAAGATATTATTTACAAGTTTTAAATTAAATGAAGAACAGATACAGTGAGGTGGTAGATGAAAGTATAAGAACTGTAAATGTGATTCATAGAACATGGAAAATACTTGTATGAATGAATGGGGTTCATAGATTCATAGGTTCATACTAACCTATTAGTCTGCATGCTATTATCAACCTAGCCAATAAGCAGAATTCTGAATTAAACCCTGTACCTTGTACCTCTGAGGTAAAACATTAACCATTATGGCACCCCCTCCCCAGAATATCCATCCTTCATACTAACCATTGGTGTATGAAGTCCAGAAAGATGTATAGGTAAATACGAGGTATCAGTCTGCAGAATATTACAAGCTTAGCCAATAATGAGAAGACAGAATTAAAACCTGTACCTTGTATCTCTGAGGTAAAGACATTTACCATTATGCTGAACCCTCCCCCATAAAGTTCAACCCTGACATAGGATCACGGGTAAGTACTAGGCTAGCTGCTTTTGTGGGCCATTTATATCTATCCAATTTCCCCTTGATGGCAATCAATCCCTGTACTTCTTGAATGTGAGGTAAACACCTTAACCATTGTGCCAACCCCAAAAGCCTGACATTGTAGATTCTTGAAATATATTCTATAATCTGATGTAGAGCAATCTCAGTGTTAGTAGGAATATGAGAGTATGCATGGGGATGAAGTCATTTTGCAGAAACACTTGAAAATAAGGACAAGTTTCAAAATTTACTCTTTTTGTATTTCTGTCCCAGTTTATTTACTTTATTGATAAGACTCGCATTGTTGGGTATTATGGTTCTGAACAGAACTCAGATGGAGTGATTTCATAATTCTGATCATTTACTGTGTTTTACATCAGTTTAATAAAAAGCAATTGCAATATAATGTCTTGTTATTAATAACATGAATCCAGTAAAACAAATTAATGAATGAATGGTTGTTCTTTTATTCAAGATGCTGAGAGGTGTGGAAAGCCCTGAATTGTGAGAAAAAAAGCTTTTATGTCAAAAAGGAATGAAAAAAGCTTTTATTTCAATTCTGCTTAAATATTATAAGTTACACTTATAGTGATGTGTGGTGATACATTTTTGTACTTTTGTGGGGGGGGGGGTTATATTTTAGTTTGAAAAGTTATCTGTTTGCATTTTTTGTTTGTTCTGGCACATTAGTCTTATGACTTAATTTGCAGTTTTGGGAAGATTGTGAATATTGCAAGATCTTAGCATACATTATACTGTACTTCTATCTGTATAAGTAGAACTTGTAAAAACTAACTGTTAGTATTTTGAGATCTGTCTGGGGCCTTAGTCTTCTAGTTTAATTCATATTTGTGGCAGAACTGTGAACTACTGCCAGATTTGAACCTCATTTATTACTGCATTTTTTTTCCATAAACAATGTTACTGGTAAACTTCTGCATAGTCTGGTGACTTAGACTTGAGGTAGAATTACAGTAGAGGAAATATTGTAAATACTGCTTCAAGACTGGTATGCTTCAATGCTTTTAGAGTTGTTTATATTCCAGTATTGCTGCTAGAGGCTTGCACTCTTCTTCTTATTTTACTGCTTAAAGTTGCGTTCCAGTGGCTCTCTTTTTGTCTGTGCCACCCCCACTGAGACATCAAGCTAAAGTTTCCTAAATTTTAACCTACATGGCGTCATTGACCTGTAGCTCAGAGCCATATCACTAGAGCTCCACTGCTGGCTTTATTTGATAGGATCACTCTCTAGTTAGCTTCCTTCTTGCAGCTTGAATTTTCCCCTGACCCTGCCACCTTTTCCTGTTGCAGTTTTAAAAGGCTGTGTCTCTGTCCTCTGCCACTTATGGTACACTAACTTCCAAATTAATCTCCCCTATTCATTCTTATTGTCTGTTGTGTAAGGTTCTTAAGCACTTTTCCCACCCATTGTTTTCCATAGTTCCATAACACTGAGTGCTTAGCCAGCAAACCAGCAGTTCTTGAGTAAACCTACTTTACTACAAATTGTCTCCTGCTCATTTTCCCCTGAACTTCCATCTGCTTGGCACCCTCAACACACACTGAGAAGGTTCTGAATTTAATTCTGCTCCATCCTAGGCAGATACAAGATTTATTTTATTATTTTGCACTTCAGTTAAGTGTTTTATAGTGCTACTGCTATATTTTTGCTTTATTTGTTGACGTTGCACATTAAATCAATTGCCTTGCCCATATAGTTTAAGTTGTTTTGTGTTAGCATTACACTCTCAAGCAGTCTTTTTTGTGTTTTTATATTTAAGAGTACTGGGATAGTTAATGTAGTGGTAGTAAATGGGGGCCTTGTCTATCTGAGTTGGGAATCTCATAAGAAAGCTGTAAGTATAGTCATTTAATTGGCCAGAAGACTTAGAAACTACTTTCCTATGTTTTAAGTGCCTGAATGAATCTGGCGCATTTGTGTGTTGCTGCCCATCATGCAGTGGTGGTTAGTAATGTCATTGTTGGCTTGGTTTTTGGTGTAATTCTACAGGGATGCAATATTTGTCAGAGTTGGAGGACATGGTTAACAAACTACATTGCTTTGCTAAAGATGGTTTGCACCTGTCCCCTCTTAGGCTTTTGAATATTGGTTAAAACATTATCTGCCCCATAGAGCCTTTTTAGGCAATGCCAAATTGACAAACATTCCAGCATAGCAAATACTACACAAGGAAATCTAAAAGTGTTTAGCTCACTGTTAGGTAACTAAACAAGAAGCTCCACATCTTCCAAGCTCTGTGCAGTTACTGTGACATTGTTTAAAACCAGAAGGATTACCCCAGCAGTGCAAGACTTCATTACCACCATACATTTAGACCAGCTGCTGCATAGACAGGGACTAAGGGTGCAGGCGTCTTGCTATACATCAGTAACAAGCTTACCAGTTATTGGTTAAACTAGATGGCACACTGTAGCTACTCCATGTACAGATTATCACAAAGTCCCATACCATAGCCTAGCAAGCTATAAGTCACCCTGTATGTCCCATGAAAATCCTAGCTCATACTTAGACCTGTTGTAGACACTCACCATGCAACCAAATACCATACTCTTGAAGGACTTTAATTGTCCCTTTGTAAACTAGGAGTCTTGCAAAACCCCAAATATGCAGGCACAGAGATTCCTAGACTTTGTAAACACAAACATCCTGGACCAGTTACCTGGTACTCACAGATATTGTAGAACACTGCACCCCCCCCCCCGTGTCATAGTATAAAGATGCCTTTTGAATAGCCTGAAATGTGGTCTATCAGGTTTGGTGTATTCAACCATAACCTCCACACAGGATTCCTGCCATGTGAATGGAAGACTGCAATATTCTTCTGCACAAGAACTACAGACCCATTAGTCTGACTAGTTTCACGTGCAAAGCCATGGACATAATTATAATAGAAGTGATTAATAGGAAAGCTTTGGACACTGGACTCATCCCAGTTTGGTTTTGTCAAAGGCAAGTCAACCTGGTGAACTTCTCTGAGTAGGTCACCAAAGCAGTAGATGAGAGCAAACTATGCACACTGTCTACCTTGACATAGGTAATGCATTTAATACAGTACCCAACACTGTAAACAAACTCAGAAAATTAGCCATACACCATTATGTAACTCTCTGGATAGCCATCTGGATCACACCATATCTATAATTGCTAAGGTGGAACTACAGTTAAAAATGTTAACGTATTTCACTGTATTTCCACATTAGCAATTATAGCTATGGTTTTCAACCTACTTGTGTGTTCACTTGTAGATTTATACATATGTTCATTAATATTATGTTATGCTTTTTACACACAAATTTGATTATTTGTTACAGAAGCAATCTTTGTTAAAAGTGTTTCAGTTTATAAGTATTAATATTTATTCTGATAGATGTCTAGTAGTAGATATTTTTGTTAATTAGTCATTTTGTTAGTTTCTTTTTTTTAAACAGCATTATTACATTGAAATAGATAAACAAATCTTGAGTTATGTGCAATTTTGAGTGTGAGTAATGATAACAATGAAGAAAAAAGCAAACACACAAACTATTTACAATGACACTTTCCACAAATACAAGTTAATAAATTGGAAATACTTATAAATATTATGACATTACTATTAAATTATTTGCCTAACAAATCATATGCTTTCTTCCACATGTTGCTTACAATGGTATTCCTAGAGAATCTTGCTCTTTTGGTCAATATCTCTAAATTAGATACTTCAAGAAGTAAATTTTTGAATTCATTTACTGAGGGAGAAGATTTAGACTTCCAGTTTCTTGTCACATGTTGATCAGATAGAAAGAGTACTTTGAGGGGCTGATGAATGAAGAGAATGAGAGGGAGAGAAGGTTGGATGATGTGCGGATAGTGAATCATGAAGTGCAGTGGATTAGCTAGGAGGAAGTAAGGATAGCTATGAAGAGGATGAAGATTGGAAAGGCTGTTGGTCCAGATGACATACCTGTGGAAGCATGGAGGTGTTTAGGTGAAATGGCAGTGGAGTTTTTAACTAGATTGTTTAATGAAATCTTGGAAAGTATGAGGATGTCTGAGGAATGGAGAAAAAGTGTTTTGGTACTGATTTTTAAGAATAGAGGGGATATGCAGAGCTGTAGTAACTACAGAGGGATTAAACTGATCAGTCACAGCATGAGGTTATGGGAAAGAGTAGTGGAAGCTAGGTTAAGGGAGGTGATGATTAGTGATCAGCATTATGGTTTCATGCCAGGAAAGAGCACTACAGATGCAATGTTTGGTCTGAGAGTGTTGATGGAGAAGTACAGAGAAGGTCAGAAGGAGTTGCATTGTGTCTTTGTGGACTTAGAGAAAGCATATGACAGGGTGCCTAGAGAGGAGTTGTGGTATTGTATGAGGAAGTTGGGAGTGTCAGAGAAGTATGTAAGAGTGGTACAGGATATGTATGAGGGTAGTGTGACAGTGGTGAGGTCTGCGGTGGGAGTGATGGATGCGTTTAAGGTGGAGGTGGGATTACATCAAGGATCAGCTCTGAGCCCTTTCTTATTTGAAGTGGTGATGGACAGGTTGACAGACGAGGTCATACAGGAGTCCCCATGGACTATGATGTTTGCAGATGACATTGTGATCTGCAGTGAGAGTAGGGAACAGGTGGAGGAGGCCCTGGAGAGGTGGAGATATGCTCTAGAGAGAAGAGGAATGAAGGTCAGCAGGACAAAGACAGAATATGTATGTGTGAATGAGAGTGAGGATAGAGGAATGGTGAGGATGCAGGGAGTAGAGGTGGCGAAGGTGGATGAGTTTAAATACTTGGGCTCAACAGTTCAGAGTAATGGTGAGTGTGGAAGAGAAGTGAAGAAGAGAGTACAGGCATGATGGAGTGGGTGGAGAAGAGTGTCAGGAGTGATTTGTGACAGACGAGTACCAGAAAGAGTGAAAGGGAAGGTCTACAAGAGGGTAGTGAGACCAGCTATGTTATATTTGTTGAAGACGGTGGCATTGACAAAAAGGCAGGAGTCAGAGCTTGACATGGCAGAGTTGAAGATGTTAAGATTTGCACTGGATGTGACGAGGATGGACAGGATTAGGAATAAGGATATTCGAGGGTCAGCCCAGGTTGGAAGGTTTGGAGACAAAGCCAGAGAGGCAAGATTACGTTGGTTTGGACATGTGCTGAGGAGGGATGCAGAGCATATTGGGAAAAAGATGCTAAGAATGAAGCTGCCAGGTAACAGGAAAAGAGGAAGGCCTAAGATAAGGTTTATGGATATGGTGAGAGAGGACATGCAGATAGTTGGTGTGACAGAGTAAGATGCAGAGGACAGGAAGTAATGGAAACAGTTGATCTGCTGTGGCGACCCCTAACGGGAGCAGCCAGAAGAAGAAGTTTGGAACAGGAGTGTTAAACAATATGAGTGATTCTGAGAGAAAAAATTGTCTGTAAAAATTGCTTGTAAAAAGTGATTAATGTCTTTCCAGAATTTATTTAATTCTTTACAGTCATATACCATATGGGCCCAATCAGCATTAACTAATTTAGTACATCTCCAACAGTTAACATTCTTCTTCTTAAATTTACTTAAGGAAAATGGAGTGATAAAAGATCTATGCAAATACCTCCATGTGAAAATGTTCCATCCTAGTGAGGAAGTGGTTACACTAGCTGATTGTAATATATGTAATTTGTCTTTATCTGTTGGGGGATGATTATTAATTAAGGAAAAATTATTCCAATAATTATCTGATATATTATATTGATCTAGTTTAATCGCTTTATATAGGTGAGATAAAATGTTCCTTGTTGGTGATTTATGGACAACACCATATACTGAATTAATTTAGGTACTGAACCTTTAGTTGTTAAAGTCATAGAATCAAGTTTATTTGAAACATATTTCCTACTTTCATGTAGATCCAGCCAGGAGGAAGTGTCAAAATCATATTAATTTTTCAGTAAGTTAATGGATTTCAGGTCATTATTAGACATAATTTGGGACCAAAATATTACATTTTTCTGTTGAAAGGTACATTTTCGTATAATCAGAAGAAAATATAGCACCTTGCGTGTAAGCTATAGGAAATAGGAGAAATAACCAGTCTTTGTACAAATTGAATTTATATATATAGTTTCTAAAAGATCTCAAAAGAAGAGTTATATAATTAGATCTAAAATTCTGAGAGGAATAAGTATAAAAATATTTTAAGATCCAGATAATAGTTATTAAACAACATTAATTTCTGTGATTTTATTATTGTTTATTGAATTACTCATTAATATTTCTAGAATATTTTTCCACTTAGTGTATTTGATATCTATAAGAGGAGAAATGGATTTAGCCATTGTAGAGACTGAGTAGATTTCCAAATTAGGCAAAGCTATACCTTCATTTTCACACTTTTTCATATGATAAGCTAGGGCAATTCTAGGTCTAATAGGGAACCATAAAAAATTATGTATCATAGAATTAAATTTCTTAATTAGTGAGCTAGGCGGGGGTAAAGAGATTGAATAATATAAAGAATTTGGGGTAATAGAATCATTTTTATAGTTAAAAGTTTTTCATCCATAGAAAACTGGATTTTATTCCATTTGTAATGAGATTTTCTATTGCCAACAGGCTTTTATTGTAATTAATTTGAATGATATATTTTATGTTGTTAGCAATTACAATGCCGAAATAATGTAATTCATCAGATTGTGCTCGATATTTTTTATAAACATCCAGTAATTCTAGTTTTTTAGGGCCAGTTGTCAAGATTTTAGTTTTATTATTACTGAAGGTTAAACCTGATTTTTTTTTGAAAATATGTAGCATCTTTAAAAAGAGCATGACTAGATGTATTATTACCACCTAGGGTAATAAGCATGTCGTCTGCAAACATTTGTGTTTTGGAAACCTCATTCGGCCTTAACCTATATCCTTCGATGTCTTCATCATATCTTATCAAATTAGCCCAAGGTTCCATAATCAATGTGAATAGTAAAGGAGATAAAGGGCACCCTTGCTTGGTTCTTTAATAATTGGTATATTTTGGGATATATTTGTAGCTATTTTAATGTATGCTTGGCTACCTTGATATAAACGTGTAATTAAATTTATAAAACTATTAGAAAAGTTTAATTCCTCTAATGATATAAATAAATACTCTCAGTTAACTGAGTCGAAAGCACAGTTTATGTCAAGACTGATTAATGTTATTTTTTAAATATTTAACTGATTCAATTAAGGATAGAATTATTTTGATATTATAAGAATTTCGGTTTACTATAAATCCAGTTTGATCTTTATCGACTAATGTGCGCAAAAAAAATGTTTGTCTATCTGCAAAAATTGACATAAACATTTTGTAATCGATGTTTAGTAAGGAGATAGGTCTATAGGATGAACACTTAACAGGGTCCTTATTAGTTTTAATGATTGTGGGAGATAAAAGTATATTTCCATGATGGATGTATTAAATTATTATTTTGGGAAATATTGTAAACTTTATGAAGCAGTTTTAAGGCATTAATTGGTAGTAGCTTATACATTTCTGGAATAATACCGTCATTTCCCAGTGCTTTACTAAGTTTTAATTTAGTAATCTGTGATTGAGTATCTTTAAAGGAGATGGGCCTGTCAATAAAAGTAGCTTGTTCGTTAGATGGTCTTTTTTTTTTTTTTTGTATATTTGTTAATGAAAGATTTGATTTCTTGATTAGAATCTATTATCTTGGATTGTTGATTAATGTTGGTAAAAAATTCTCTAAATTCAATTAAGCTATTTTGCATACCTGAAACTGTCTTTTTTTCTTTTTAGGGGACAATATTTCATTTATATGGTTGAATTTATTTATTCTTTTAGTTTTATTAGCTCATAAATTTAGAGATCTAGGATTGGTGGAGAATTTTAAGACTTTAAATTTTTCTAAAATAATCATAGTTTTATGGCTCACTGTTTCCATATATTTATTATTCAAATAATGTATTTTTTATCATTTTTATTAATATCTTTTTCTTGAATAAGTTTCAAAGAATCTAGCTTATTTTGTATGTCTATTAACTGTTCATCCCTACTTTTCCTCTTTTTGTTATACCAGTTAATAATTCTGCCATAATGATAAGCTTTTAATGCATCCCATACAAAAATTTCAGAAAAGTCATTTATATTGCTTTGTTCTATAAAATTCTGAATTTCTAATGTTATAAATTCTTTCAATTTAGTTATATAGGCAGGTATTCTACTTATCTGAACATTACAGATTGGGGTAACTAAAATTAAAAAAAATGTTGAATTGTGATCAGATAAAGGGCATGTAATCATCTTAGTATTAGTTAAAGAATCTACTAAATCATTAGAAAATAAAACTCTGTCTATCTTTGAATGCGTTTTATGTCTATGTAAAAAATGTATAAGCTAAAGAATCAGAATCAGCAAAGATATGTATATCTTTCAAGAGGTAAGTTTCCAAAAATACTTCAATAATTTGGCTGAAGCTGCAGTTCTTCTTTTATTATGTGATGTTGATTCTTTATTATCTAAAATACAGTTAAAATCACCAACTGTTATTATATGTCCCTTAGAAAGTTGTACTATATGATCAAAATGTTGTTTTACCATATTGGTACCTATTCCTGGAATCCAGTATAGGTTTACTAAGGTATACATTTTGTTATTATACTAGATAGTAACAAGACAAAACATTCCTTTATTATCTTTATAGGTATTAATAATTTTGGTCTGGGTAAGGAGTTGTTCCATAGGATGGCTACTCCTCTCTTCTTTTGAAAATGTTCTGAACTAACACTGAATATGATTTAGTATCTAATCTAAATACATTCGCTGTTTTCAAATGGGTTTCTTGTAAGAATATTAATTGAACTTTATGTAGTTTGAGATATTTAAAGAAACTTCCCCTCTTATTTGGATTATTTAGTCCATTAATGTTAATTGAAATACTCTTCAGTGAAGTCATTCAGTATTATGATACTGAAAGAGAAACATTTTGACCAAAACCATAAGTTATTAATGAAAATGGAAGGAATACTTAAAGATGCATTATTTTTAAGGTAATGTAGTAGCATTGAAAAAAAATAAATGTATGTGAATTCCTTTATTAAGTATTGTGGAAAATGTCAAGATAATTAATACTAAACTTTTATAACATAAACTAATAACATCATAACCACCCCTAACCCTTCTGGAGTTTAATACTCCCAATTCGAGTGACATATGATCACTCAAATTAACCCTGTATTCAGTAGCAACATCTAATCAGTCCCTGTCTGAGAAATATCTACTCTGAATAAAACCGTTTTAGCTTCTGTTCATATTAATAGTACATAAAATAATCATATGAGAATTACTTTGTAAGGTATAACAATAACAAATATCTGCTAATGATATATCTTTAAGAATTTTACTTTTTGTATTCATCTGTAGGTGAAAATTATCATAATAGACAATGGAATTAAAAAAATATATGTGTATATATATATATATATATATATATATATATATATATATATATATATATATGTGTGTGTGTGTGTGTGTGTGTGTAATAAGTCATAATATCACTTATTCAGCTAGAGACTCTGCAAAAAATGATGTTATTATCTGAGAATATTAAACAAAGTATAAATGTAAACCATTACTACATTCTAACAACTGATAGGAAATAATAGCATTCAAAGTAATAAACGTAATCAGAACTGAATATGTAAATATATATAAAACATTTCAGATTCTGAAATACTATTTGCTTAAAAAGTATTATATGACAATTAATTGAAAAAGCAGATAAACTTCTTGCAATATTTTTTTTAAATTTAAAAATAGCTATTACAACCAAGTCTAACACTTTATAAATACTGCCATATTAGCATATGTCAGAATGACTGCTAATCAAATATATAAACTATCTTGGTATCCTTCTGCATATTACCTTAAGTAGTAAAGCATTAATACATAATAGAAACAATATGCACGTTGTATACACGGTGTTGCATTCTCTCTATATATTCTTATGTTTAAAAAGAAATGCATTGTTTGAAAATCTTTTTGGGTGTATCTTAACAGATTCAGCAAATATTTGTTCACAAGATTCCTAAGCACTCTACATTATGATGTATTCCTTCAACTAATGTACTTATTGTGATGAATGGTTATCGTAAATAAAAACTGTCAACTATTGTTTGTCTGAAGTTTCAGTGATAATACAGCTAAGCCTTCCAGGTTTTAGTTTCAGCCCAACTCTATAGCCTTTACTTGATAGAAATCTGTGTTAATTAATGTTATTACATTAATGCATGGCTTCCCTGAACATACACAACCGCCCATCTCTTATCTCTTTCTACTCACATCCCTGTGCTGCATTTTGAATTTGCTCATGTGTGTTATCTAACACACCTTTGATTTATTTTCCAATGAGTTGCAACATCTGTTAGTAGAAATTTGTACATCATTGCTCTGCCCTTTAAGAAAAACCTGCCTGAAGCAACATGAAAAAGATGTAATTTCTCTATATTTAGTTGCATTACCTACAGAACATTGCATGTTATTACACATCTATAGTCAGCTGAGAGCACCAAGTTATAACACTGCCAAGAGAACAGCTCCATATATACTTGAGCTGTACACATAGCACATCATGCACCCACAAATAATACAAATTAGAGTTCAGTACCACATAATCTGAAATTAGTATGGCACAGAAAAACCTATGTATGCTAGCTCATGTGTTAGATAATTGTATAAAATGCACTCATGGCATCAGATTTACTCCTGTTAGCTACATCATAAAAGATATAGTGATTTATGACAGCAGTTTCATTGACGGTGATTCTTCAGTGGCATGACAACATGGTATTTGAAATGCAACCACTCCGATATATACAGTAAAAGATATATAGTTACATTGGTGGTACCGTGGTTAAGGTTTCTATGTTCAGCTCCAGGAATTAGGGTTGTCTGTGTAGAGTTTGAGAATGCACCCCATGCCCGAGTGTGTTCTTACCTGGTAC
Organism: Protopterus annectens; assembly: GCF_019279795.1. Classification (NCBI taxonomy): domain Eukaryota; kingdom Metazoa; phylum Chordata; order Ceratodontiformes; family Protopteridae; genus Protopterus; species Protopterus annectens. Next base: position 1,479,716,347 of record NC_056729.1, read on the forward strand.
ATTGGTTTATTCTCATCTTCAAAACACATGCCGGCTGTCTGGATATGTATATTGCCTATATAATTAGTTTGCATTCAAAATTTGCCTATGTGGTCTGAGACATGACTGAAAATGATCTGTTAAAAATAAATATAACTGAAAATTAATTAAAATCATACAAATGACAGCCTTGCTATTCATGGAAGCAAAAATGTGTTTGCAGGGTAAGCTTGTAGTATTTGACTTAACTGCTGGCAATTGTGAGTGGTTACTCCTTCACTCTGCTTTGTTTTTAGTATGCTCTTAGAATGTATTATTCCCTATGTACCATATACACACAGGAGCTCTCCTCTTCCCATGAAAATTAATAATAACCTGTAAATTGAAATATACTGTTTTTTAACACGTATAAGTATGTACAAACCAGATCGTCTTGGTCTGGATCTTGATAAATGCTGCTTTATCCTATACAGAAGTTCCCATAATTAGGTGGCAGGAATATTGGTTGTTACAACTGTAGCTGTCAGACTGGTGGTGAGATGATGAAAATAGTCAGTCGTGTTCTGGACTAAGCATAAGGTATCAGACTGAGTGAGTACTGATTATTCCTACTACATATGTGGAGGGTATGTATACTGGCATCAAAAAAACAATTGCAATGCTGACTAACAATGTTTTAAATAGCTGGTAATATGACTACAGATAATTGGGTGGTGGCCTAATGGTTAAGGTGTTTGCCTTACAAACACAAGGTGCAAGGTTTGAGTCTCACAAAGGATAATTGGCTAGGCTTAAAATGGTTCACAAGGGCAGTTAGCTTAATACTAACCTATCAACATTATAAGTATATCAATACCTATGAACATTAAAATGTCAGTATCCATAAGGTACAGGTATGTTGTATCACTAAGGTCATTACTTCACTGAACTATATCAAAATATCTTTTATATGTAATCGTGTTGCAATAAGGAAAGAGAATTTGCCATTATCTCATTAAATTCATCACATTACTAGCAACTAGTGTAGAATTCAGGAGCCATTCCTGCCTTGTCTTATAAAACATTGCACTTTTTATAAACCAACAATGCTTATAAAGTTATTCTTGCCTATAATTTCACAAGACAAGAGACGTGAAGTGAACACATGAAGTAACTTTCAGTCAGATTTCCTATATTCAGAGACTAGAGTGGCAAAGTAGTTTGCATATGCTTTAAAACAATATGTAATTAAAAGAAAACTACTTTGCACAGCTTGTATTAAATAAAAAACAAGATTCCATACTATTTTATAATTGTCCCATTCATTAGTTGCAGGAAATTTATAAACCATGTCATTCACGAGCATGTAAGCATTTGCGCTGTGTTTCTTGTGCGTTTGAACATTCCATTCGCATCATCTAATTGCAGCTCAGTTCAGGGTTCATCTAGATTCTCAAATCTGTGTGTTGAAGTAATGAAAAGGTGACCCGGTCCCACAGGCATATTGTGGAGTTGTTCTTGAGCCCAATCTGCACTGGAGACAACTTTTACAGCTTTTAGTGGGAAACTGTGAGTACAAACTAATTTTTACTTTTATTTTAAAGCTCGAGCCCACAGTACAGCTCTTTTCAAGTAAAAGGGATAGCAAAGCCGTCCCAATACCGAGCATTGCCATAGCAACACCTGAAGGTCTCCAAATTAACTGCAACTCAAACATAGTCCTTAGACTCAGTCAATCAAGCAAAAAACTATATATTTCATTTATCCCATGCATATAAGCACAATCAAAGAAACAGCAAAGAAGAATAAACAAATAAGTGACACCATACTAACAAAGGAAGGAAACAATCAGCAGCATTTCACGCCAATATAAGATAGTTAGCCCAAGCTCAACACAGCATGACCGCATCATTACCTTAATTATATTACTGCTTAGGACTACATTTCTAATTCACAAACAGGATTCTATAACAAAACAAAGAACAAGAGTCAAACATATAAATCCTAGGTTAAATAACTAAAATCAATTAAAATAAACTACTAATCATTATCATAAACACCGCAATCAGCTAAACACCATTACTTAACTACAGATGTTATGTACCATGAGAAAATATACTATGAATCTTTTAAATTATAATGCAGTAACTTTATATAAAAATATACCAACAACAACAAAAAAAGTAGTAAAATATCAGTGAACAAAATAAGTTCACAGTTCTTACTGTTGATCCAGTTTCATCACCCTGGACTTTTAGGGTCACTTGCAAGTAAAAAAGAAATAAGTAAAGAGATCTATATGCAATAGTGGTGAATTTATATATCCGATGACATTTATTTTCGAAGTTTCTTTTTTTTGTTCAAAGGATTTCCATGTTCCATTCTGTGGTAATCTCTTTAAACTAACATTAGCCCATTCCAGGTCTTCAATTTTGTCAGTAGCTTGTTTGTTTTAACAAATGAAAGAGCTGTGTATAAGTCTTCAAAAATTCTAGTTGTATTCTGGTGGAAGATTTTCAACCTTGCATGAAATAATAAATTTGATTTTATTTGGTTCCTTTTAAGTTCTTTTGTTAAGGGCAGAAAAATTTTCCTCTTGGAAATTACTACAGGTGAATAATCACTGGAGCATATTATATTGTCTTTTACTTTAATTGATTTCGCCCAGGTTGTTTTCAGTACTATTTCCTTATCATGTGATGAAAGGAATTTTACAGTCACAGATTTAGTAGAGCTTGTTTTGCTGTTTTTAGTTGAGACCATAGACTTATGTGCCCTTTCAATACCATAGGAAAGGGCTTCAGGGAGTTCCAAGATGTTAAAAACTTTTCCATATTGTTTTCTTCTATATTATCAGGTAATCCAAAGATTCTTATATTATTATGGCGAGATCTGTTTTCAAGATCATCTACCTTTGATTGCAGTCTGTTTTAAAAGAAACTCAATATTATGTTCACTTTCCTGGATTCTGGAGTCCATATCATTGAGAGCTGTTTGTATTTCCGCGATTTGTTCTTTCTTTTGTTTTAGGTCTTCATGAATAGTGCCCATTTGTTGTGTACATCTCTTTTTGAAATTATCCAGTTTCAAGTCCATTCTGTTTATTTTGTTAGTTAATTCTTGTATATTAGTTAGCAAGGATTGTATTTCCTTTTTAAAAGTAGTATCCTGATGTGCTGTTTTAGAGAAGCTCATCTTTTTGACTGGTAGAGATCAGAGTTTCACAGAAGTTTTTACAGGAATAATTATAATTTTCTAAAAAAAATTTATATACTATCCTTTATATCGAAAGAGGTCATAAACTTAAAACATATCCACAATTAGGATAGTTATTTCCTGAAAATCCTGTCTTAAAGAGTTTGAAGATACAGAGCTGAAGAGAAGTGCTGCTACTCAGTGCTCTTCATGGCCACGGCCCCCCTAGTGAGTTAGTTTCTTAATAAAGTTTAAGTAGGTTAGCCTTTATAAGCTGTTCTTATGTATTTTAACTTGTCTCCACCTTTTTAGTTTCGATTCTAAGGTAGCACAGTCTTAGTTTACACTATGATGTTAAGGAGAAGGGAGACTTGGTTAAAGGAATGGGTTTGATGCTTTCCAAATAACCTGATTATATATAAATAATGAATGTTTTGATGCTTTTCATTATACTAAACTAGGATTGCTTGTTTGTGTGTTTCAATAAAGGAGATTCTATTTTTATCTCAACTGTGGACTACCTACTATTTTCTATTTGATTATTTTGTAGTATGTACTTTACAGTTCAATTTTTGTTAGTGGACTAGGTGCATAACTTAATTCAAGGAATATGCTTCACACTGCGAAGTTTCTTCTTGGTTTGTTTTTGACCCATTATTTTTATTTATTTTTTTAAATTTTTTTATTTAACATTTGTTGACCGGGAATGTCCGATTAGGTTCCACAGTTATTATTATTCCACATTATAGGTTTCATACTGGGTTTTCTGAGACTTTGAGGGATACCACCTATTTTTCTTTTTGTATTTACAATACTGCTACTTAACTCTGTAGTTTGAATTATATCTAAACTAGAATTTATTACATTTTGAACAGCTGTGGTTGAAATAACATAACATGAATTGGAGACATGTTTAATGTTTGGTCAGGAAATCTGGATGTTACGTACATTGACTGTGTTGACGTCTGTATGTGCAATACTGTGACTTAATACTGTATTTTGAATTACATGTAAACTAGAATTTATTACAGTCTGAACATTTGTATTTGAAATTGTACTACAACTTAACTCTGTATCATGAATTACATGTGCTGTAGCATTTAGACTGATGTCTTAAGACTGTAAACAAGAATTACTGACAGAAGCTGACTCATTCTGCGAATCATGACAGTGTGTCTGTTACAGTGTGCTTCTGTGATTTAACCCTTTTGCATATGGAAAGATGTAACATTCCTGATCTAATAACCTTTAACATTAAATTAACATTTCTGGAACATTTTTTTAAACTGTTGTACCCAATTTTTAACTTTAAACCAAACATTTACTTGTGTCTTTATTGTAGAAGGGGCTAGGGCTACTCATTCCAGGGACCTAAATATGGCCTGCGACTTAAGTAGGACATGCTGGAGGAACAGATTTATCTCCCAGCAACTGTTGAGTCTTTGTAACAGGCTACCATTTTGTGTGAAACAGACCACCTCAATGAAACTGTTCAACAGGAACCTGGGCAAGTGGATGAGACATCGTAAATATTTACCGGGGATTAGTACTAGGCTAACTGCCCTTGTGAACCATTTTAAGCCTAGCCAATTACCCCTAACCCATGTTAGAATCAAAACTTGCATCCTGTGTCTGTAAGGTAATCACGTTAACCATTATACCAACCTTCTACCTGGTTGGTAATGTACAATTCCCAGAAGTGTCTAAGAAGATTTTTGCTGATACACGTTTATGTGGAGTAAAGTCTTATAATCCATATAACTGCACAATAGCAGCATGTAGGCTTATTAATTTATGTTATTTTTGAGGGCAAAACTTGACCATTCTGAGCTGGAAAGTTTTGCGTTGTATTGTTGTGTTACTTGTCATCTGTGATTCTTTCACTTGTACTGATGGGATTCAATTGTACTGGCAGCTAGGAATTTTAGAATGACAATCTGAATAAAATGCTGCTGACCTGACATGATTGCTCCCCTTCACCAATATTTGTTTTTTCTGACTTGCCTGTCCCCAACCATTTATTCCAGGACATATCTTTTTTCCTTTCATACCCTACTTTCTACCCCATAGACGTACACAGCATTCTTCCTAACAGTCCTAGCCTGCCTGCATTCACTTAATTCCCACCAGTAGCACCTGTTTGCAGTCTGTCTGCCTGCTCTTGAAGTGCTGCTTGTGCAGGCAGGATTGAAGGTATCACACTAACAGAAGTGGTACCTGCTCAGAGGTAGACTGTAAGCATTGTGGTTTATCTTGTACTGCTAAATTCACAGCTTTCTTTAGTATGTTTAAGTTGCTTAAATCTGTAAGCAGTGCACTGAATTAAGATTAAAATAAAATGCTGCTGTACTTGTTCAGTTTAGCAATTTGGTTTTACATTTCATTTTATTACCTTTCAGTGATTCAGGTTATTTCCATCTAGCTTATCATTATAGAGGTATTTCCCTTCTCATTAGACAAAGTGCTGACAGGTGTAAATGTATTTAATTATTGATTTTATGTCATACTTCTTTGTTTCACTGCTCCCAGTGTTCCCTGGGTAGCCCGCTATCACAGAGTGATTTCACCCCTCGTTATTTTAAATGCTAGCAGGAGCAAATGAGTTAATGACCCAGTCTTTCATAACTCATGTTCATATTGTTGGCATTTTTTGCTTTTTATCATACTGGAATTCACTGTTTCAGTCTGCTAAACATATGCTGGTATGCTATAATATAAACCATGCCTTCCATATGATTTTGGGCTTTTCCTTTTTGAGTTATGTAAGAAGTCAGTGTTTTACTTTTGGTTTTGTAATTGTTCCTTCATTAAGACATTTTCATTTGCATACTTTCAGGGTACCTTAGCTTCTACTTAAGCAGAAAAACACTACCTCACTCCTTTCCTTTAGAAACTAAAACTACGGATAATTTCCATTCATACAGATTGCCCACAGATATACACTTCCAGCTTTCCACTTCAGCTCCAGCTTTACACTCACAAGACAACATTGCCATGTCACTACAGTTCAGCTTTGCAATTGCTTGTTTCTTTTGACATGCCCATTTTCTGCTTTGTCTATGTCTGTAATATATTTTCATTTTATTTTGTTTACAAAATGTTTTCTTTACTTGCTTCCATTGTTGGAATCTGCTTCACAAGCTCTCGTATGTGCTAAAAGTGGAACACCAGGATTTCTTTCTTGCTTTACTGTCTCCCTCATTTGGATAGCTTAAATGCATGTTAATGAAACTTGTAAACCTGTTAGCTAGGCCCATTCCTACATTAGGCAGATGCAACCATCACGTCAGTATATGCCTCCTCCTCTTTTATGAAAACAAAGTCGTAAGTTCTGCATCAGTTGTTCAACTCACATGAAGAAAACAACATGATTTGAAGACGGCATTACCCATAATGTCCTTGCAGGTAGATGGTAGGAAGCTATGAATACATATAATCGACGGAGATATGAAAGACAGTATATTGTGTCAAATTTTTCAATCGTAGCAGCACTGATATTTTAGCACTATGATTAATGTCCATCTTTGTTCCACTGTTAGAAGCTAAAATAAGAGAATCTTACTACTAAAATAAGCAGCTGTTGGTTATATCAGTTTCAGAATAACTATTTATCAGGTGAGTACTGATTCACTGGTATACCTTAATTCATTTGTATATTTAAAAGCTTCTAAACAGCTTACTATTTCTATGTATCAAAATTATTGGTGGCTTGCCATGTCATTTAATGAAGACAGGCATTAGAATCAAAAGTGTATGTTAATTCGATAGAAGAGGGATTGTCATTAGGTAGAAGTATAATTTTTAGAAGACAATGCAATCATTACTTTTGATTCTTTTTTGTTTTTACAGAGAATGCCAATATGACCTTGATTGAAAATAGTCATCTTCTTTATTGTTTGGCACCACACCCACCTTTGGAATATGTCATGCACCTTTTTCCCGAGAATGTTTTTGTGTCTGGCACAGCAACAACTATACCAGGTGTGACAGCACCACAAGGGAAAGCAGGTATGAAAATCATCTCTCTTATCTCTCTCTCAGTAGGTGCCTACTTTGGGTAAAATGAAATGTGCTACGTATTTCATTTATACAGTGGTACAGAAAGTGAAACATGTCATTGAACAGTAGTTTATTCCTGTTCCCCCACCTAGTGACAGCTCAGTCAAGATATCCTTCCACTACACTAATTGTTTTACGATACTAAGTAGTGATTCATCTGATGTGGTTATCTAAACCATCTTGATTTCTATTGATGTAACCAGAACAATATAGTCTGCACGTTCTATTGCTGAGCTGTACGTTACTTCCAATTTACTTTCTTTGTCTAGGTGCTTTTTACTGTAATACCTGCCAGCCATCAAGCCGTTCCCAAACAAATAGGTCCCATTCATTCCTTGGTTCCGGGACTTTCCACCAAAGCCAATGCAAGAGCTATTGGGGAAGAGGGTATCCCTTATTTAGGCAGCCGTGATGGTTCTTTGTACTTTTGCTGGCATCCCAGAAAATAGATAATTTTGAGTAGCTTAACCCCACTCCCTGGATAGGGATAACTGATACGTTTCACTGTAGAGGCTCACAATTTTTCAACATGTTGGTCATGCTCCCGCACTCCTACTGTAAAGACTACTACACATCTATGTCTTGGTGATTGTATTGCTTGGTCCAGGCCAGACATTTGCATCCCAGGCTGCTGAGCCATTAAACAAACGTGGGTGGCCTAGGCTTTAGTCATGGCTTTATCTCTCGCCACCAGTGCTGTCTGCTTTCGGCTTACTTAAATTTGTGTCCAACTGTCTTTCAGCTCTATTGGCATAAAGGGATGAAGTCCTGACTAAAAAATAATGTTTGAATAGTGACTCAGTTCCTTGTTGGTGCTGATGTAGAGGGAATGAATGAGTGACACAGCTTTGCCTCTCTCTGTCTCTCTGGCAGAAGGAGAGGAATCCATGTCTGAGCATTTATTCCCATTGTAGGGTTCCTGGTGCTGTCACTGGTGGAGTATGCAGATCCCACTGACTTCAAGGGGGAAGGCAATCTTGAGGACTTACATCACCTGTGGAAGTGAGTGATACACCCTTGCTAACAACTGTTGCACAATTGCACATTGATTTTTGGAGCAGTTGCAGGCATGCACCTAGAGATTACAAGCTTAAAGCTACAAAATATATATATATATATATATATAGATATATATATATATATATATATAGATATATATGTATATATACATATCTATCTATATATCTATATATATATATCTATATATATATATATATATATATATATATATATATATATATATATATGCCTGCTTGGCTCTTGTCACAGAGGAGAAATGAAAGGTCCATGAGACTGTCATCTCCTGGGGGAATGAATGGGCTGCATGGAGCAGCAGAGAGGGGAAAACTTAATGGTTACTAAGGCAGGGAAAAGAAGCAAAAGAAATTGATTCTCATTGTCTGTCTCATAATCATTTAATCTTCTTGTGTTCCTCCGAATTTAGGCACTTCTGCTAAAAGGGCCTTATCTGGATACCAGAAGAATAAAAAGGATAAATAAAATAAAGCACATGGCATTTTATCAATAACTAAGTAAACTAACAGGGCTGTAACATAAAGTTTGTACTTTATCTTCCAACTTGTTTTCTTTAGCTCTGTTAACTGTGTAGGTTCTCCGAAAACACCCATTCTCATTTGTACTAATTTTTGTGCCAGTGATTGGTTGGGTGATTAACAACTATTTCATCAACAGCTCACCTTAATCATATTTAGTAATTGGGTACAGGAACAAATCACTGCATAGAGTGGGGTGCAGGGGCACATCTCGTTGCATGGAGGGGCTGCTGCCTAGTCACCCGAAGCTGTTTCTCAGTTGTAGTTTCACAGTTTTGCTTAAATTGGTTGTCATTAAAGTGGCTATCAGTCACATAGCCATTCTGACCCATCATGTCCCAGTGAGTTGAAAATGAGCTGAGATACACAGTAATCTGAAGCTGCTTTGTTCATTGGTTTTGAACTAGAATAGTGATGATTTGTTTAAGACCGATACTTTTTCAGGATTTGATTATCCTTTTTAGACCTTTGTTTGCTTTTACATTGGGTGTTATGACCTGTACAGAGGCTGCTTCTTTCATATTTGAGGCCACTTAGTGGCTGGCATCCATGCTGTCATTCTTGGATCTCTTCCTGCCACATTCAGTATGGAAGGATGGGTGACAAAGAGTGTAAGTTCTCCATCATTGTCACCATTGCTTCATCTCTGTGCTACATTTAATATTAGAAATAGACTATTACAGCATTTAATAACAGTGTATCCTCCCCATTTTGCCTAGTTCTCTGCTTGTTTGTTAAGCTGTCCGATCAAGATAGCCACAAGACTTCCTTCTCCTAAAATTCCCAAAAGTTGCCTTACATGTCTTCCTATGTGTTTTTGAAGTTTCACACTGTTTTTTGAAGTCAGCCACTTCCTCACAAATGCTTTTCATGAGTGAAGTACTCTTTACAAATAACTCCATACCTTGCCTCTGAGCTGACCCTATATTTTTAAGTGGTGCCCTCTTTTTTTCATGTATGTTTTTCTGAAATCTGTCAGTCTTGGTCTTTGTAGATTGTCTGGACTCTGTAATATTTTTATCATTTACTCTCTCCCATTCCTTTGTGTCCACTGTAAATACTGTGTTCATTTAATTTCTTCTAGTCCCACTTCGGCTCCTTGTGCATACTGTGTACCATTTAAGTTGCCTGTTTTTAGATATCTTCTATTCTTTGCATCGTTATGGATTTAGACTGTTTTGGATGGTATGCAGTAATGAGTCTGCTTCCTTTTCTGTTGCCTTTCCCAGTATTATTGCTGCATGTACTCCTTCATACCTCTTTGCATTTGTTTTTTCTCTTTTGTTTCATTCAACAAATGCAGCTTTGTCATTTTATGTTGTAGTCATTGTCCCTTCCCTTTTTATACTATGTTTTGTTTCACAGATATATTACTTTGTACTATCTTTAAGTTACCATGCAGTTTACAACTCTTATTGATCTACCAAGTTTCATCCCATTTTTTGCAAATCCGCCCTATTTGCTCATTCTGTTTCTGAAGGTATCTTATAATTTTAGTATGTCCTAGATTTGTAATCAGATGTATGTTTAGCACAGACAACTGGATGCATTTTGTTCTCCTGTGGGAACTTGCCCCATAGTTTAGAAGGTCATTGAGTTTCTGTAGCAGATTATGATAGTCTACTAGTGTAGACTGGATTATTATGGTATGGATAGCAGCATGATGGTTCAAAAGTTAATCTCTTTTCCTCACTGCTTCAGGGTTTGGGGTTTGTTCCAGACCTCTGGTCACTGTGCAGAGTTTGCATGTTCTCCATTTGTCTTTATTAATTAGTTTATTTATTTATTTGTCATTTGTTAACTGGGTTAGTCCAACTGAACCAAGGCCCATTTTCAGTAGAGACCCAAGGAGAAAAGCTCCAGAATATGTAGAAAGTAATATATAAAGACAAGATTATACAGAAATGAAAAAAAAATCGCTTAAATTCAAAAGTATACATAGATTCAATAGTGTACAAATTGACAGCTGACATAAATTCTAGACAATACACATACCAAAAAATTAAAAGTGACTTGAAAAGTGTATACTAGGTAATGAAAACAGTAGATGTAGGAAAACATAGCTAGAGTTCAGTAAAGTACAGAAGAAAAAACTTATGTAGGTCTAAGGCGTACAGTTACATTTTCATGTTGGCATTACAATGTATTTCTGAAATCTGTCTAGTTGAGCAACATAGCATAGGTAGTATAGTAGATAAATTTCTCCAGGTATTGTCGTTTCCTCACACATTCCAAAATCATGTTAGTTTACTAACTGCTGTGAACTAGTCATGCATATTGAATTTTCCTGTACCTTTGTAAACTGGGCCATTGCTAAGATAGCTGCGAGAAAGGCAGTTCACTTACTCCATTAATAAAAAATGAAATTGGGGGGGGGGGGTTCTATACTGATGTCCAGCAATTCACAGTCCACACTGTGTCATTAAAGTAGCAATGATTTGTTGCCCATTCCCTAGGTGACATTGGGAGCTGACCTAGTAAGATGTTTGCCAGGCATCTAATTCATGAGTGCCAGTCCATGAAATAGAACAACATTAATATTAAAGCAAAACTCCCTGTGAACAGTTCCATTGTTTTCCTGCTCACTCAGATACAGACTCATATGTTAGAACTCAAGAAGTACATGTCTCAAATACATATGTAGTGACTCTTACATCGAAAGGAAAATCTGAGCCAGAATAGTAAAAACAGCTTGCGGAACTGGTCTACCTATAGGCTGATGAAAAGAGCTTAATAATCCTGGCTACTTTCAGTAGTTTGACCTATTGCCTGCAGTGTATTAATTACTTCAAACTATTTTAGCTTTGTAGCCAAACATTCAACACTGTTTTAATTGTCTTGTATGAAGATGCTGTTATTATAAAGATAATATTTTACATGCCTCACAATTTACATGATCTCAACTATGAGGTGACATATAATATACAGCTCAACTGCTTATTGGTGTCCATATTTTTTAAGTCACTCATTAAGGAGCTATGGCTGAAGAAAGATCCCATAGTAATAGAAACTACAGTAAATGAAAATACCAAGTTGTCTGTCCAAAACATCAATTTTAAAAACAACAAAAAAAGAGAGAAAGAAAAGAAACACTCACATACTACATCTCCTAAATAAACATACCATGAAATTGTGCAACCAAAATTTCATTAGCCTCATAATTCTACAATTTTACTTAAAAAATACATAAGTTGATGTAAATTATTTGGCTGTTCCGGTTTCATTGGAACTGGTTGTAGTGTTTAACATGTATTCCCTCATTATCCTGTCTTAGGCTTATTCATGTGGGCAAATGATGCAGACTTTGTATTATGTACGTATTATGTAAGTTAGCATTATTTATAGACTCAGTCCTTGGGTATTTTTTTAATTTATTGATTTTATCTTCTATCATTTTGCAGCTACTGCTTGTTTCCTCCATGAAACTCCCACTTTAAACTAGTAAGCCAAAAAGAGCTTGTTATTAAAGAGACAGCACTACATTTCGACAGGTTTTAAAGCATTATTGTGCTGAATCCTCATCCTTGTGTGGAAGATCCAACAGATTGTTACACCTGTTGACATAAATGGACAGCTCTTCTGGCTTTGTCTCTACAAAAAACTTTTTTTTACTTCTGCCTCTGGACTATTGTGCAAAACATCACATTTAACAAAAAAAGAGTGAAAGAAAAGAAAACAAATTTGCACACTACATTTCCTAAATAAGCATATCATTATGGAGGTTATCATTGTTTATAGAATCCGTCTTGGTGTATTTTGTAATTTATTTATTGCACCTTCTAGCATTTTGTAGCTTCTGTTGACTGTTGCCTCCATTAAACTCCCACTTTGAACAAGAAAGGCAGCAAGAGCTCATTTGTCAAGTTTTAAAGCATTGTCTCGCTGAAATCACATCATTGTGCAGGAGATCTAACAAATTGTTACATCTATTGATGTAATGGAAATCTCTCATGGCTCTGCCTCTTCAAAGACTTCACTAGTTATACTTTTGTTTACCTCTCTCTAGACTTCTATACCTACTCTGAGCTCCAGCTTTACTTTGACAGTGTCTTTGCTTGATTCATTTGGTTAAGATTATTTTAAACCAGGCAACTACTCTTCTTCATTTGCACCTAACAGCTGTTTGGAGTATTCCGCTTTATTAGCAACTTTGCGTGTAATGCTAAATGGAATGCCATCTATGGGTTCTGTATTCAAGTGATGGACTTCAGTGTTTATGGTAGAAGTGATGGAGATACCTAGAGGGGAGTGTTTGGGAAAAAGAGTTTGCCTGATCTGAACCTGAGTGGTGGGCCACTGTTAGACATTTGCAGCAGTTGTGGATTTTCCATTACAAACCAATGTGTGAATACAAAAATACTCACAAGTGTACTTGATACCAGAGCACCTTGGATCAAAGGTGATGTCAGTAGCTCTGAGATTATAGATTCTGAGCATTTGAGTCTAAACTGGTATTGGATGTCTATTTGGTGGTGTGTTGCATTATATGGCTGGGGAAGTGGCCAGACAAGCTAGGAAGACCAAACGCAGTGAAGGTGCCCTTGGAGTACATACGCTGATGTTTCTGTGCAAGATAAGTTCAATTTGCATCCCAAGAAGAGCTTCTCCTGTATACTTACTGAGACTGAAGATGAGTAGTCTGAATTTACCCTGCCGTAGACCTCACTAGATTGGGCAATGGCAAGCAGCTGTGACCAAAACACAGTCGCCACTTGTCAGGGTAATATCATTAAAAAAAACTACTAATGTGCATCAATGAAGAAAGAAGCTAATAGGTTGAAGAAAGAAGCCTTCCGTGCATTGTGTGTTGGGGGTGGAGTGCAGATTTGACTGACAGCTGTTAAAAAAACAGAAAGGTATTACCTGTGGTAGACACTGAAATGATGGTCCAGACATGAGAGTATTTTGACAAGACCATGGAGAAGGACTTTTGGATGGCTTAAAGAGATTTTGTCCAACCTTCTAGCACCTTGGAAGGGATATTGCCCAGGTTGTTCTTAGCAGTGGTACTGTTCTTTTCTGTACATGTGAAAAAATGAAGACCATAACATGGGAACTGTTGAAAGATGGAGGATCACTTTGAGGAACTCTAGAATTTAGTGGGCATGTCCTCCTGTGAGGATGCAGTCCCAGAAGCATATGATGGAATTAGATCCTTTTTATTAAATAAGGTTTCTTTAATAATTGATATTACCAATGTAAAAAGGCTGAAGTGGTGGATGAGATCTGTCTGGAAATGCTATAGGCAGTGGACATTATTACAGTGTTTTGGTTAACATGCCTTTTTGATATTTAGTAGAAGGATGTGCTAGTGGCTCTTGATTGCCAGACTAAGGTATGGGTTCCCAGTTTGAAAACGGAATACAGGGCAGTGTGTTCCATGTAGAGTGGGATCACATTCCTCACCATCCATAGGAAAGTGTGTGTCAAGGTACTGAAAAGGAGAGTTAATCCAACAGTCAAGCTTCTGATTCAGGAGGAACAGCATGGAGCCTGTGTTAGCTATGGATCATTGAATCACTGGGATCATGGGAGTTCACAAGTATTGTTTACATCTGTTTTGTGGACTTGGAAGGCATATGGCCATCTGCTTTGGGATGCCTTGTGGGTAGTGCTCCAACAGTATTATGGGCTGCCAAGGCTACTCCTGCATGCCATTTGGTCCCTGTGTCTGAAGAGTGTGAATTGTGTCTGCATTCTTGGCATTAAGTCCAATATATATAAGTGAGAATAGGACTCCACCAGAGTTGCATCTTGTATTACTTTCATGGACATGATGGCAGAGTTCTGCTGCAATCTGTAGAGTGTCCTTTTTTAAATTATGGCACTTTATCTAACTGCCAAAAAATTGGACCTCAAATCATCAGTCATAGAAAGATCAAAACCTCCAAAGAAGATTCATTCAACTATAAGACTCCCTTCCCACCACAGTCTAGTACAACATGTGCAGTACTGCCACTACTGCATGAATTCATGGGTCAATCTTCCAATCCTCTTTGCCACCATTCATGATCAAGACCCCAAAGAAAAAAATTCCCCCCACCTGTGGCAGCTGCTCTACCTTCACCTAGAGAGAACAACATATTCTTTTGGGAAAGAGAATCACAACTTCTGATTTTAAAGTCCTGATTTTCATCCCATCCACTTCAGATTCAGCAGCACATTACTGTAGTGCATGTCAGAGGTTGCAGTCAGTTGAGGCTAACAGGAATTCATTAAATATATTGTGGACATATTTTTTATATTTACATTATTTAATGAGCTCTCCTCTAACCTTATAAAGGCTTTGGGTACTCATCATATTGTCTTTGTTTTTCCTTTCCCTGGTGGTGTAGTGGTTCTTTTCAATGACAGTAAGTTCAGCCAACCCGAAGAGCATTAACCTCTGTAATACTTCCACATATGAACAAATATGCACTGCCGTATCAACGCAAATATGTGCTTCATTTGTGTTTATGTGATACCATGATACCGGGAGACTAGTAGAACAGTGTCTCAAGCACAATTCACCTCACTCATGTAATGAGAAAAAAACAGGGGGAAAAAAACCCACAAAAAAAAAAAAAACACAAAATGCATGATTGCATTACCAACGACAGATCTTTGAACCCAACCATATAATGTATCTAAGGTGAAAGCATTACTCTGTCGCATATCGCCTACTCAGAGGTGATCTCTGCCTAAACATACAAAGCTATGTCAAACCAGAGCTCTTGGATGGACATGCTCCACTTAAAGAAATCCCAATCCCTCCGCGCTACATGCTCTAGGGACCTAAACCTTGTCACCACAATAAACAGAACATGCCGGAGGGATAGATTCCTGTCCCAGAGACTTCCCATAATCTGGAATAAACTACCTATCTATATCAAACAAAGCTCCTCATTAGCACTCTTCAAGAAAGATCTTGATGATTGGATGAGAAATAGGAAATTCACCCTGGGGATTACCTCTGTGGCTCTGCTTGACTGTGGCACAGGAAAATAATTTTCTTGGGTGGCAAAAGCCAGGGTACCTTTTTGGCTGGGCTTGTATAGGCCCCAGGGCCAATAGCCTAGTACCTACCTATGAACCTATGAAAGCAGGTGTATCAAGTAAGCCAAAACAGAAAATCCAAAATATATAGAAAATAACAAAATGTATTGAAACAGTTGATTTAGTGCTTTCATCTCTAGATGAGTCGTCTTAAGAATAAATTCTAAAGGTAACCCACAGTCCTTTTATAATTCAACAACTTAATTAGTTTGTGTGTGTTTAGAAAAAGTATTAATCCATTTAATTAATTATTTTAATTATTGAAAAATTGAATGATTGGTTAGATTGAATTATAAAAGGAATGTGGGTTATCTTTGGAATTTATTCTAATGGAGTCTCATCTGGAGACAAAAGTGCTAAATCAACTATTTCAATAAATTTTAATTTTTTCTACATATTTTGGATCTTCAAGTTTGGCTTACTTTATACTCCTTTCTCCACCTTAGATACGCTATATGGTTCGTTCATAGTTGTTTACAGCGTATCATCACTGAACTAAGTTTTAAGTAAACATTTAAGTAAACAACAGATCTTTGCTTCAGTTGAGTATGCCAAAAATCAATGGTAATGAACAACTATAGGTTGTCAGTTCAGGTACATATTTCTTTTTAAGTTCACATTCATAAGTTTAGGAAACATACAACACTCAACAGTTGGTTCTGCCCCAGCAGGATTCCACTTATAGTGAACAAGTTTTCTTCCAGAATTTATACCTAGAGGTAATAATAATAAGCTTTACTGATGTACCAGTTGTAGATGTAACAAAGATCCATGGCCACATTGGGTGTTCTTAGAGTAACAATGTATTGGGAAAAGAAAATACCAGATATTTTACCCAATATGAACACTTCTGTACTACCTGATAATGAGCAGGAAAATAGTGAAATTACAACGCTACTAATGGCTAAATCAGACTCTGAGTATACTTGATTACTTAATAACCAAGGAATAATAAAGACAATAAATAGACCAAACAGAACTAGAATTACTAGTAGCATAGAGTTTCAGGACAAGAAACATACAAAAGATATGCACTCGGAGGAGAAGATATCCGAGAAGAGAACATCACTCTTCCTTATACAACTACATTAGAAGAAGAGCAGGAAGGTAATGTAGTTTTAGTCCTGAGTGATTCAGTGTGTAAACCCATAAGATAAAGAAGAAATGTTTGCAGCTTAAATAAGAACCAAAGCAATGACTCTGCTTTTGCTGATTTAATATTAATAGATATCACAAGCATGATTCCAAAATTGCCTCAGGATAAGGTTTCCTGTAACTTGATTTTAATTCATGCAGGGACTAGACATCAGGTATACACCACTTAACTATGTGAAAAATTCCATTCTGGAAATGATAGGAATACTCAAGGCATCTTCTATCAACGTAATTTTAAGTGAGCTAATACCATCTGCCTGTTGGAAAGATTAGCTATTCACTAAAGCTCATATATCAAAGTCAAAGTAAACTTTAATGTCATTTAGAACTACACACTTGTAGCCTGAATGAAATTTCGTGCATCAGCTCAATTCTTGAGATTACAAAGGAAAGTGAAACAACACATAGAAGTAGAGGAATAAACATAACTAACAAATACAATACTACTCCCAATACACACAAGAAAGACCAGAGACATTTACCGTAGACTCCTATAAACGAAAATAATACCATCCCCCGAGTTAAATTAACAACCCTATTTAAAGTAAAACAAAACACACTACAGATGGAAATGCCTAAGTTATTTAATATTGTACTTGAGTCAGTTAAATAATTCTGACTATGGATATAATAAATAAATATTGCGCTTACTTGTAATATATGTAAGCACATATTGCACAAAGAAATAAAAATTGACTTTTTATGTGTCCAGATTCCTGGGACTAATGCCCAGGTTCAGAAGTCTAATCACTATAGTGTAGAAACTGTTACTGAATCTTCTAGTCCTGCAGCGGATGCTGCAATATCTCCTGCCTGATGCCAGATGCTTAAAAAGTCCATGAGCAGGGTATGTGTTGTCCTATATTATTTTGGTGGCTTTTTGAATGCTTCTCACAGAATAAAGATGTATCGGTGGAAGACTGGAACCTGTTACCTTCTCTGCAACCCTCCCCACTCTTTGTAGCACCTTCATTTCTGTAACTGTACATCTTCCAAACCACACTCTGAAGTCTCAGGTGAGGATGCTCTCTATTGCACCTCTATAGAAGATGTAGAGAATATGACGAGGAAGCTTAGCTTTTTTTTCAGCCTTCTTAAAAAGTGGAGGCATTGGTGTGCTTTCTTGACCAGCTGGCTGGTGTTTCCCGACCACGAGAGATCCTCTAATATGTGTGCACCCAGGAATTTCATACTCTTAACTCTCTCCACACTCTCACCACTGATCCCAAGTACTGGTTGGTTTGTTCTCCTTTTCCTGAAGTCATTGATAATCTCTTTGGTCTTGCTTACATTCAGGTCAAGGTTGTTCCCCTCACACTAACTGATCAGAGATACCACCTCCTCTCTGCATGCCCTTTCATCCTCGTTTGTGATGAGCCCCACGACTGTGGTTTCATCAGCAAACTTGATGATATGGTTGGACTTCTGCTTAGCATAGCAATTGTGGGTCAGGATGGTGAATAACAGTGGTCTGAGAACACATCCCTGTGGGACCCCAGTGTTAATCGTGATGCACTTTGATGTGTTCTTACCTGAAAACTCCCTCTATGGTCTCTCAATCAGGAAGTCCAGGATCCAGTTACAGACATGTTTACTGATACCTAAATGTGCCAGTTTTTCTCTCAGCTGTATTGGTACCACCGTGTTAAATGCAGAGCTGAAGGCTATGAATAGCATCCTCACATAGTTGTCTTTGCCCTCTAAATGCACAAGGGAGATGTGTAGTGCTACTGATATGGCATTAGCCGTGGGTCGGTTCGCTCTGTATGCAAACTTCAAAGGGTCATAATCAGGAAGTAGGCATGATGAAAGATGCTTTTTGAGCAGCCGCTCAAAATATTTCATAACAGTGGATGTCAGTACAACTGGTCTGTAGTCATTTGGGGTGGTGGGAGTGGTTTTCATAGGAAGTGAGATGATGTTAGTTTCCTTTTAGCATGAGGGCATTTTTGGCATGACAAGAGAGGTGTTAAATATTTCCATGAGCACTGTGCATAGTTGATCAGCATAACCTTTTAACACCTTGCCCAGTATGTTGTCTTTGAGAAAAACCCGGTTCCAAGTAATTACCACATTGATGGGAGCCCACTGAACACGTTATAAGAGATCTCGGGACACAGGTTGACAGCAACCTCTCCTTCGACCACCACGTTGCCACTGTGGTCAGAAAGACCTTCTATGTGGCACATCTCATTACCAAGGGTTTTGCATCCAGGAAGAAAGAGGTCATCATTTCTCTCTACTCTTCCTTCATTAGACCAGTCATAGAGTATAATGTCCCATTTGGCATGTACTTCACTAGACACCTGCAACAGCTGGAGAGGCCACACAAATACCTCACAAAGAGGATCCTAGGCCTTAAACACATGTCCTACACAGACAGACTCAAAAAACTCCAGCTATGCTCTCTCTCATGTCATCTACTAGGAGGCGATCTGTGCTACATCTAAAGAAATCCCATTCCCTCTGCACCACACACTCCAGAGACCTCAGCCTCATTACCACAATCAACAGAACATGCTGGAGGGACAGGTTCCTAACCCAGAGACTGCCCATGCTCTGGAATAGACTTCCCATGCATGTCAAGCAGAGCACCTCAGTGGCCCTCTTCAAGAGAAATCTTGATGAGTGGATGGGAAGTAGAAAGCTCACCCTGGGGATGAGTGGATGGGAAATAAAAAGTTCACCCGGGATCACTCCAGTGGCTCTAATTGATAGACATACTGGGAACTAAGGTCGGGGGCGGCACAATACCAAGTTACTTCTATGGGCTAGGCTTCTAAAGTCTCCAGGGCCATTAGCCTAGTACACACCTAATAAATATATTTTTACTTTATTTGTTGACATTAGCATTTGATATGGATTGTAATTTATACAGATACAATATAAAATGGCACAGTGGTAAAGGCGGTCATTTATACAATCTGATAATAACGTAATTTGTTGCTCTTTGAATATAGCATACTTGTTTAATCATTGTTATGCAACACTGTTTATTGACAAGCTCATTTTGGACAGATCACCAATTAATGTTCTACTTTTTAAGGAAACAACCTGCCCAATCATATCTTGTGAGATGATACAGCACTAAATAAAATAAAGAACTCAATGTCTATGAGACCTAACATCATTCTTGCTATACAGGTATTTACAATTAAAAGTAATGTATTCCCAATATTATTATTTACCAAATTACTTGAAACAGGTACTGCCCCAAGTTCATGAAAAATATCTTGTTTAAAACATAAATGTAAAAAAGATAGCAAATGTAAAGTTAGCAACTACAGACCAATTAGCCCTTCTTGCATCTTAGGCAAATGCTTCAAATGATGCATCACTGAGATATTAGAGAATAACAACATAGATATTTCTGTATCAGACACCGACCATCATGGCTTTATTTAGGGTAGATCAACCCTGACAAGTTTATTAAGATTATATGATCAAATAACCAGGGCTTTGGACTCGGGACTTCCATGTTGGTTGACCTTTCTTAGAGCATTCCAAGGCCTTAAATGCTCTTTCTCACCATGTAATGTATAGGCATTTTTGTAAGGGTAAGGTTAATCTTTTTTTTTGATTAGATGGATCATGTTATAATTAACCAATAGGTCTCACTGTGTAACTGTACTGGGTATGAGGTCTAATTTTCTGCCTATTCACTTAGGCAATCAACAAGGCTCATTTGTCAGCCCCATGGTTTTTAATATTGTATTTGCCACTCTTCCTGTTAGATAAGTAAGTGTACAGGTGATTGTAAGTTTGACTTTATTGCACAAAATGAGTCAGATATTGAACAACTGAATTCTTACATGAGAGTGATTGATGAATGGTTAAGTAACATTGGCATACATTTTCATTTCAGTAAGTGTAATGTAATTACTTTGGAAAAGTAACAACTAGCTCGTTTGTGTACTTTTCATCACACCCAGTAAAAGGACCTTGGAATAACTATAACTAACTTCTGCTTTGAGACACATGCAAAGTACATAAGTAATTGAGCCTTATTAATGTAAAGCAACCATATTTTCTGCTGGAGTTCATTGTTGTAGAGGTGGCAGTAATTACTTATTCTTGTATTTTGGATTGAAGGAGCAGATGAGAAACAATGGTGAAGATTTTCATAAGAAACATGCCAAGTGGCACTAGACAAGATAAGCTTAAAGAGCTTTTGGAAAGTATGGACAAGTATATGAATGTGATATATTGAGGAACTGTGCATTTGTGCACATGGAGAAAAAATAAGTCATTTATACCTTGCATTGCTCATCGTTCAGCAACACTGCTCTAACAATGGAGCTGTCTGCAACAAAGATGAGAAATGCTACAAGGATTTATGTTGGCAATAATGCAAGCACATCTTAGAATAAGCAACTGTTTGAAAAGTTTGGTAGAATTGTATAGTGTGACATTGTAAAAGATTATGATTTTGTTCACATGGCCAAAGAAGGAGAAGCCATGCATGCCATTGAAAGTTTGAACAGTATTGTGCTAAAAGGCAAGATGCTTTTTGTAACTCTGTCTAAAGGAAACTTGCTAAAAGTTCAACAAGGATGTGCTTTCCCACCTCCACCATCTGGTGTTTTTACATGCTCAGAGGAAGCCTGCTCCCACCACCTCCTACACATCTGCCTCCTATAGCCAGACCTCTGTATGAGTGAGATTACTATGGTATACCAGTGACCTCTTTGAAAGGTCACTAGCTCTTAGAAGTCTGTATGATAGGAGACTTCCTTCTCCCCCTCCTCCACCTCAGACATACTACAGGGAAAGGAGCCGTTTGAGCAGGACGGCTGACCTATATGAGAGAAGGTCATCTCTATCTTCCAGTTACTCCTTAATTTCTTCCTATGAGAAAGATGATCATTACAATGGATATAACAATGGGTATACAGAGAGAATCGGTAAAAGCTGTTAACTTCTTGCTGTTAATCATTTTTGACAAATTAAACTCACTTACCCTATGCTCATTGCCAGTTTTTAAGTTTTATAACGTTATATTGTAAAATGCCACCGTGTTGCATTCTAGCCAAATGATGTATCCAAAATATTGAAATATTTTCTAGTTTTAAGTGTGAGGGTAAGGCTAGATGTAGAATTATTGGTGACATATAATTTTTTGCATCATTGGCTGTATGTCGGCAGTAAAAACAGAGAGCAAACAGCAAGTTTTTCCCCTTGATACCATATGTCTACCTTTGAATGCCAGAGTGTTCTCATCCATTCTGTACTTCAGACTGGCAGCAATCAACAATGAATTGATCGACCTCTTATAAAAATGCACAGCATGACTCAGGCACATAAGCTGACAAGTTGCAGATATGTTCAACAAATGTCCAATTGACTTATTATATGTAATCAGTTGTAGAAATGAAGTTAGATTCATTGTCGCCCTATTGGTAGCTTTTATACATCTGGTTTGGGGTATTTCCCTTGTTTCTTGCTTAAGTTGGTATGGTTTTTCACCTGTTTTTGTATTTATAAATATATTTGAATGAATTTGTATCATTGACAAGCAGGCCGATAAAGCCTTTGTTAAGACGTGAAACATTAGTTGTCCGATGTTCAGTCTTTAAGTGTTGCTATTAAACCACTGTTACAGCAAAAAAAAAAGGAAAAGAAAAAGGTAAATAAGAGCCATATGTCAAATGGGATATATGTTTAAAATTTGTACTACAAGAAATGTGAAGTACTTTACATTATTTTATAAAACATATATCAGACCAATCTTAGTGTCATACCTTTCAAACTGGAAACATCAAAAATCTGGACAAAGTCCCATGAAAAATAGGTACAAATCTGTACGCTGATTAACATAAAGATTGCATACATAATTATGTAACCCCGCCCACTACAATGGAATTATGAAATAGCAACTTTCAAATCCAAACTGAAGAACAGGCAACCAAAATATGGCCCCAGACCCTGTAGTAAATGGTAACCATTTTTTTTAAATGTTAAGCAATGATATTCACTGGGAAAGGAGACAATGGTGAACCTTAGGATTTTGTTTTTGTTGGCTTGCAGTATGTGCATTGTGATAAAAGTAGGGCAGTTAATGATAGGCAATATTCTAATCTTAGCAAAAGAATATTATAGTTTGCCAGGACCATCAAAAGTCATTCTCCATGGCCTACTGATCAGTGGCATAGCTAGACTTTGTGCCACCCGGGGCTGTCTTTGAGATTGCCGCCCTTTCCCCCCCTTACAAAGGCATGGTCGAATAGGGCCCCCCATACACAACCCTCCCCCATGCAGCCATTCCAGTGTTGCATTACTTGGCTATTTTACCCCGTTTACCATAACACTGTAATGTGCATACTACTTTACTTCTACAATGATGACGTTTTATTTTTACTCTTTATAGCACAAAGACTAATGGACATCTGCTAAACAAAGAAATACAGTCTCACAATGAAAATAGACTTACCATTAAAACTTCTCTGCCCTTGAAACTCACATTTATTGAAACAGCATTGAAACCCACATTCAAAGAAAATGCATCTGGCCAGTGGTGGATAAAGATTACCTTCGTGCTGTTTTCAAATCATAGGCCACTTGCACACGAAACATACATGTATTTTTTTATGCTGTTCTTTGATACACCTTCCTGATTGTATTAAATTATATTTCTTGTATAATACAGCACACTTGTTAGAGCACGTTTTAAATTTATTGTTTTGGACATTTTTCAAGTAAACAGTGAAACAAAATCCATGAACCAATAATGACAAAATTGTCCAATTCAGAACATTTCCAAAAGTCTACTCAATCTTCTACAATCCACAAATATCGTAAATATGCACAATCTCTGCAGAAGTAAAAGTCATCTAAATAATTCCACATTAAAAGATCTGTAACTAATGAAGAGGTTGCTGCTAGCAAACAACTTGATATTTCATTGTTTCATCTACAAATAAAGTGACTGTTGCCTTTGAGGAATAAATTGCCTATGTTACATTAAAAAATGATAAGCTAGTAATATTGCAATAGGGAATGGATGTCTAACTGATAACAGGTTCCTAGTTACGATGTGTCTCCGCCAATAAACATTACGTTTAAATATGTTTTCTTAATATTTGCCCATGGACAGAAAAGTTATTCCTCCCCTCAGAGGCACATCTGTTCAGAAGTTCCCCCAATTCCCTCCTTCAAAGTCATCCATAAAAAAATTTAAATAAGACTATTTTGCAGTCAGTACATGCACTTGCATTTATATTTACAACCCCTTGAAACTTTGTAAAATATTTTGTCCAAACCCAAACACCAAAATGCATTACATTCCTGTAAAGAACTCACCTACTAGCTTCTACCAAAGACTCTTATAACCAACTTAAGAATACAGAGTAAAGCTGGAGGTAGCTAGCGAGAATTACATCTGTCAACCTCTTAGAACAATAAATGGGGACAAAGGCCCAAAAACAGGGACACATTTTAAATATTGCTCTTACAAACAGTACAATAGGTTTTGCTTTGTTTATTTATTTATTTATTTATTTATTTTTACTTTGCTTATCAGCCCATTTTCAGCAGGGAGAAAAACTCAGAAGTAAAAAAAATACAAAGACATTAACATCACAAGTAGTCAAGCACTATTTACAGTGTTTACAAAAGTAGGTTTTGAAAGTTATATGACAAGTTTGAAGAACCAGTTATGTAGACAGTTAACGATACAAAGCCATTTTACAAAAAAGGTTTTTCTGAAGTGGACATGATCAGAAATAGTCACAACTTGTTTTTTTAATGAAAGAAACAGGCTAGCATAATGTTCTGATTTCTTCCAAGTCAAAATAAGGTCTACCTGTTTAACGTGTGATAATAAGCAGCATCCTCTCCACATTCCCATTATGAACCATCACTGACACCGTCCTAATAAACTTCAATTGGTTTAGGTTAGCCATTTTGCAGTATAATAGACTAAATCTTCCGCGAGGAAACTATTGAACTCCACAGTGTAGTTGCGGGATAGAAACAAGCCCCGTGTAAGAACGATCGAGTGGAGCACTTGTGGGTTTTAGAGTTCATAATCATGAACAGTTTTTGGTGGGGTGGTCGACTTTTCCAACTACACTGTTTTAATAATTTTTAATATAAAGTACCAAAAAAGTGTGTCACAAAACAGTGAAAAGGAAACCGATCTCATATATTTGGTAGCCAAGCACCGAAATGAAGTCCTGCTCCCACTGAAAACAGCTGTTGATTCTTAAACATACATAATATGTAATTTTGGCCATATGCTGACTTTCTATGTATTATTAATACACAAGAGCCTTTGTAAGTGCTTTGTGTTATTTTCTCTAATTTGTTCTCCACCAAAGTGGCATGGACCACGGTGGTGCTGCTCTGCACAGGAGGAATGTTTTAAAAGAAAGACAAGAAAAGCTATACTATTTCCTCACTGTCCGTGATCATCTGGTGAGGAGATGGATCCCAATGCAGCAGTATTATTATGAGAAGGACCCCAATGTAGGTGCTTGTACAATGTGACTCAAATACTTAAGGGAGGTGCTGAGAGCAGTTATTTGTTTTTAGGAATTGCGAATTGGATTTAGGGAAACTGTGTGGATGTGGACATGTTAAGGCACAGGAAGGAAGGGAGTTTTGGAGCAAAGCAGTGCCCGTAGATGCTATGGTCATAGCGGTATCCACCGGGAAGGAACTTACTGAGCAGAGTTCCTCTGTCCATCCCTGTTACAGGGAGTCTAGGGCTTTGGACATATTTGGGAACCATGTGTATGCTTTAGTGACCTTTGCCCTTAGATCACTGAACTGCCTGACCCACTTTACAAGGCTGCAAAGGGACTTGATAAAAGAACTATCAAAATCCCTTTCTGGAACCACTACTGCTGAAACTCAAACTTCTGTGGCCTCACAGTTGGTAACCCTACAATCCATTTCTAATTTGTCCATGAGGCTTATCTCTCATGCAGCTGAAGATACCTCAAGGGAGGCTGGTTTAGGCATTTCCATCAGGAGGCATGCCTGGATGTGCTTGTGTGATTTTGCCCTTCAAGTCCTCATTTGTCATTGCACCTTTTGATGGCAGTTTGTTGTTTGGCCCTAAAATAAAGGACACACACTCCAGATGTGAGCAAGATGGAAAGACACTCCAGATGTGAGCAAGATGGAAAGACCCCCTGCAGTGGGAGTATGTTTTTTCAACCCCTCAAAGAACCTTGTCTAAGACTCAATGAAGTGGTTAAAAGATGTAGTTCAGAAAGTCCCAGGATCCTTTTCAAGATTCATGTGGAGATAGTTCCCCCCGGGGGGGGGGACTCAAATGGAAGATGCCACCCACACAGCAGAGAAGGCCTGCAGAACCAAGGGGCTAGAGATTCCTTATCTGACAAGACCCTACCAGTGCTCCTGAAAGGAGGCCCGATTGTCCCACTCTGGAGGCAATCAAGGGTCAATTATCCCTACACCAGATAGCCTGGCTAGACATCACAAAAGATATGTGGGTGCAGAGGATTACATTCAGATGTTATACAAGTCCCTTTTCCCTTCCACCTCCATCAATATGCAAATTTCTTGATGTTCCACCCAGTCAGAAGAAAGCAGCATCACTAGAAATACAAAAGCTGCTAGAAAAGGAGGTCCCACCAGACCAGACAGAATCCAGAAATTCTTCAAGATTCTTTTTATTGCCAAAGAAAACAGTGGACTGGAGACCACTTTTGGAACTCTGCAACTTGAACAAATCAGTTCAACATATAGAGTTTTGGATGGTCATGGTTCAGTCCATTCTGCCTTTCTTGTGCAAGGATGACTGGATGTGTTCAACAGACCTTCAAGATGCATGTACTGTCACATAAAAATTAACAGGCAATCCAGAAGGTATCTATACTTTTGGCTGGGAGCCTGTCATTACCAGTTCAGAGCACTCCCCTTTGACTTTACCACAGCCACCAGGGTTTTCACCAAACCCATAGCAGTGGTAGCAGCTCACTTCAGACTGCAGGGATTCAAAGTGTTTCTGTACCTAGACAACTGGCTCATTACCACCCTGACCAGGCATCTACTAATAAGAGCATGTGATCAGGTACTCCAGACTTGCTGCCATTTTGGGATAACCATAAATTATAACAAATCTCGTTAGAACAATCTCATACATTGGAATTCATAGGAGCAAATTTCAATACAGTATTAGAGACAGATTGTCTTCTTCTCTCAAGAGTATAAACAGAGTCCAGGTCAGAAAAATAATTAACAGTATCACAATCTCAGCTCGATTGCGTCTACGAGCCTTAGGATCTTTTTCGGTGGCTGTAGTACTTGTTCCTATAACAAGATTTTACATGAAAATTGTTCAGTGGATGTTAGCAACACAATGGCCTATTCTTTACCAACACGTCAGCCCAAATAAGAATCACTCGGGCATGCAAGAGATGCCTTTGGTGGATCAGATCAGGTTCTACAATGCCATCTTTTCATTCTCCTTCAGCCCAAGGCCATGGTGACCATGGATGCATCCAAGATTGTGTGTGTGTGGGGGGGGTACTTCTTGGAGAAAACAGCCCAAGGCACTTCGTCCGCTGAAGAGGCCAACACGCATATCAATGTCCTGGAAATGAGAGCAGTGCTTTTAATGTTGCAGGCCTTCCAAGTCTCTCTCCCTTTCAGGACAGTTGCGATTCAGGCAGTATATCAAATGAGGAGGGACCAGGTCTTATCCCTTCTGCTGAGTTTCAGTGTGTGGCAGTGACTGATCTCATCCAATCATTTCTTGATAGCAATGTACAGTCCAGGAAAGTCCAATATGATAAAAGACAAATTGAGCAGGTACATTCTACTACCTCATGAGTGATCTCTCAACATGAAGGTGCCAGAAATTATTTTTCACTAATGGCTAGCCTTGTTGGATCTCTTTGCATCTCTTGTGAACAACAAGTGCTGGAGCTTCTTTGCTGTAATCCCCCAACCAGAAGAATCACAGAGAGATGCTCTGCTACACGATTGGCTCCCCAGTCTCCTCTGTGTGTATCACTCAACTCTCTTGATCCTCAAATTTCTGCAGAAAGCTTTTTGGTTGAAGAGCAAAGTCATCCTCATTGCATCTTACTGGCCTCAACTGACTTGTTCCCACATTTTTGGCCTCATTTTATTTACCCACCTTGGATTCTGGATCCGATTTCAGACCTCCTGTCTCAACACACAGGCATGATTTACCCAGATATCTCAAAACCTAAAGCTTTGTTTCTCTTCTTCCTTTAATAACCAGACAGCCCATGCTCTCGTCCCCTGTCTGTCATATATTTTTCTCTCTCCATAAATCTTCTACAAGAAAAATTTACAGAAGTAAATGGAAGAGGTTTGTTTTTTGGGCACGTCAGAAACATATTGACCCCTTTTCGTCCCCTGTACAACGTGTCCTTGAGTTTTTGGCAACAATTTTCAGTGAAGGACCTAGCTCCTCCACCATTAGAGTTCATTTAGCAGCCATCTCTAATTTTCATATTGGATTTGAGAACTCCACTCTGGTTTCATCTAAATTTTGTAAGCCCTTCTTGAGAGGTACCCTTCTTCTGAGAACTCCTTATAAAGATCCAGCTCCTCCATGGGACTTAAATTTAGTACTGTAGAACTTGTTTTCTTCTCCCTTTGGACCAGCAGCAAAGTGTGTTCATAAGTTTCTGACCAGGAAGACTATCTTTCTGGTGGCTATCACCTCTGCTAGAAGAATTTCAGAACTTCAAGCATTATCTTTTAAATCTCCCTACTTGATTTTTTTATAGGGACAGGGTAACATTACAAACCAATCCTTCTTTCCTTCCTAATGTGGTGTCAGAGCCTAACAACAACCAGTCCATTAATCTGCTTATTTTCTTTCCCATGTTTGCAAACAAAGGTGAATATTTATTGGATGTTCACAGACAATTATGTTTTTACTTACATCGAACAAAAGGAATTAGGAAGACGGATCAATTATTTGTCTCCTTTGCAGGTTCTAAACTGGGTAAATCAGTTGCAAAGTTAACTTTATTCAGAAGGCTGATGAATTGTATATCATTTGTCTACAATAAGTTGGGTCTGGCCTTACTAAAACCTTTAAGAGCCCATTCAACTAGGTCCATGGCTACTTTTTCACTGTTTCTATTTAGGGCTTCCATGGATGACATATGTGTGGCTGCAGCTTGGGCTAATCTTCATACCTTTATTACTCATTGCAAACGGGATCTGGTCTCAAGGGGAAGAGTAGCCTTTGGCTCAACTGTACACAGGAATACCCATCCTTAAAGCCCACTGTGGATTTTAGGTAGCTGGGGACTCTATCTCAGTTGTTGAGGAATGAATGAAAATTTACATCAGATAAAGAAGTTATGTACCGACCATAATGTTCGATCTGTGTTGTCCATTTTCATTCGGCCAAATAAATTTACACTAAATGAAGTTGATTATTCCATTAAGGATAGGTTCACTTGTAATAGCAATGGTGTGGTATATTTGGCCGAGTGTCAACGCTGCCCACAATTCTATATTGGGAAGACCAAACGCCACCTTAAGCAGAAAGTGTATGAACATCAGTACTGTATAATGAAGAAAGATTGTACCAACACTCTAGCTAGACATTAATGAATATAATGAACATTTTATTCTATTTTTGGTGGTTGAACAAGTGAAAGTTGACCATAGGGGTGGTCCATGGTCCCTAAAATGAGAACAAAGGGAATTGTGGTGGCAATTGATGACAAATGCCTATATGTATCCTGGAATTAATGAAATTAGTTCCCTTAAATGTATATTGAAATTGAAGGCTTTAGAATGACATTAATAATATGCGTGCATTTTGGGGTAGTACCATGCAGTTTTTTGATTCAACTGTTTGATCCATGTATTTATTTCGTATTAAATAATATATTTACATATATGTTTATATTTAGTGTATGGAGATATATATATTGTTGTTATAGGGGGTTGTGTTACTTTAAATTTGAAGTTGAGACGATGCAATGATGATGTCATTTGGTGAATCTTTTTAAAGTGTTCCCTTGTAACTAATTTCATTTGTCTGATGAAGGTTGCACATTTGCAGTGCGACCGAAAGTGCTTACAATATTGGTTCGTGACTAAAGAACTGTATTTTTACTACATCCTTGCCTTTCTTCATTTATTTAGGATGGATCCAGTGTCTGGAGACCTCCAGACACTGGGATGGATCCAGTGTCTGGAGGTCTCCTTTGTCCTTGTTGATAATTTCCATTGCTTTGCAAATAAGACTAGTCAAACTAATGGGTCTTTAATTTCCAGGATTTGTTTCAGGTCCTCCTTTATGAAGGAAGACGACCACTGCAGTTTTCCATTCTTATATCACAAAGCCTGTTTGAGACTATAGTTACATAATGACTCTAGGGATCCTGATAAGTCATATTTTAGTCTATTCAGGAGGCATCCTGGGATGTTATTTGGGTCCAATGAGGCGTGGTCTTGGCTTTAGTGAGTGCACTCATTTATAGCTGGAGGGTTTACTTTTGAGGGTATTTTTGATGGGATGATTGGTAGTGTGGTGGTTGGGGGGGTAACATTGGAACTGAATTTGTCTGCTAACAGGTTTGTTGTATCACCAAGCTCATTGAGTGTGGCACCATTAACCACCAGCTCAGCACATTGGTGTATACTTCCTTTGAGGTTTCTGACATAGCTTTAGAAGGCTTTATGGTTATCTTTCATCTGGGAGGCTAATTTAACCTCAAGGTGGCTTTGATTGACCTTATTAGCCCTCTTAGTGGTCTATTTTACTTTGACGGGAGAGTTTCTATCTTTATGGGAATTATCTTTCATGATCTTTGCCATATTTTTCCCTTGTTGTATATCCAGTTAAATTTGGGATGCCACCAGTGTGTTTTTTTCCTAGGGCTAGAATGTGGCTTACTTCTGGTAGGTACAACAGCCTCCCTGCAGCCATTAACATAGTTGTACAGAGTTTCTCTGAGAAATGTAGCATAGGCAGCTGCATTCTCTAGGTTTGGAAGAGGACCGAATTTCAGCAGTCCCTCACTTAATTAAAGGTAATCTGCCTTGCAATATTTCTTAACTTTTACTGGTTTTAGTAGGATTTTGAAGGAGACAGCATTATGGTCGGACCGTACCAGGGAGAGAGAGAGACATTAGGGTGGTGCAGCATTCTTCCATATATGTAAGCATGAGGTCCAGTATGTTGGAGCCTCTAGCAGGTGTGTTCAATATTTGGTCTAGGGTGTTTGTATTAACAAAATACAGCAATCTCAGTAGCTGTAGATTTGAGGCTCTGTAGGAATCCCAGTCTACAGAGGGGTAATTAAAGTCTTCCATCAGTATGCTCGGACTTAGATACCATACCCTTGCTTATAAGTTGTGCAACATAGAATGATTTTCTTACTACCATAGACACACGATGATCAAAGGCCATGTCTACATGCATTCCTTAATCCTTGACAACTGTGTCTACTGTTAGGGGTGTATTATTAACATGGTAGTTTCCGGAGGTAGCCATCCTCCCAAAGGGTACTATTATGCACTTTTTGCCATTGAGTTTTAGACCATGGCTCTGACACTTATTATTGGTCTATGTCAGGTCTTCTTGGAGGGTGTTTGTGTCTCTGGGGGATTCTTTGCAATTGTCTGCAAGCTTGGTTATCCAGAGGTTCTTGACGTAGGCCTTGACTTCAGTGTCTTCAGTAGTGGTCATAGAATCCCCCCGAGACACCAACATCCTACAGGAAGGACAAACACAGGCAAATGACTGGTGCCAAAGCCATGTCTTAAAACACATTGCCAAGAAATGTATAATAGTTCCCTTTGGGAAGTCAGACATCCTAGGAAATTACCTCATTGATAACAGACCCCTCAGTGGAGAGCCAGTAGTCAGGGATTTGGATACATATGTAGAGAGTAACCTGGCTTTTTACCTATGTGTGTCTAAGCCAGTAAGGAAGTTACTGTATGCTGCTCAGCTTATAAGCAAGGACTTGGCATGTAGGTCCATGGTAGTCATTGTTCTACTTTATTCAGCCCTCACCAGGGCCATCCTTTAGTACAGTGCACCCTTCAGTATATACCTGACCAGACACATGCAACTGGAATGTTTACAGAGATTCTTCACAACATGAATACCTGGCTTAAACAGCATGTCTCATGATGCATGATGATTGCCTCAAAGCCCTATCTCTGTACTCTGTTTCCTACTGACTATTGAGAGGTGATCTATGCCTGGCATACAAGGAATCCTTGGATCCAACTATTATGGACCTTTTGCATATTCACAAAATGAACAGCATCAGAATTACTTAATCTAAGAATTTAAACTTTGCTTGAGACATAAATAGGACGTGTTGTAGGGACAGGTGTGTGTGTCAGTCATTTCCTCTTCTCTGTAACCTAACTCTATTCAAAAGAAACCCAAACCAGTGGATGAGAAATTGTTAGCACACCCCTATTCTAGCACGTGTCTAACGGATAGATGCAATCTGTAAATTTCCCCCTAACCCCTTTTAGTATAATGGTTAAGGGGGTTGGTATAATGGTTAAGGTGTTTACTTCTCAGACACAAGGTATAGGGTTTGAGTCTCACCATTGAAAATTAAATTGGCCAGGCTTAAAATGGCCCACAAGAGCAGTTAGCCTAGTACTTTCTTATAGACAAATTTGAAGTAAATTTGGCCTCCCAGGACAAGGCCAACCAAAAGGCATTATTTAGCTGTGTCCACAACCTCAAAGACAATACACAATTTTGTGGAGAGCCCATTGTTAATGGAGCTACCTTTACTGAGCCAGAAGATATAGCAAACCTACTGGCAGACAAAGTCAGCTCTAACTTTACCCCTCTTTCTCCCCTTCAATCTCTCCTCAGACAATAACATCAAATATAACACTCCCTAGCATCAATAGGGAACAGATTCTCAGTGCTCTCTCTAAGGCCAGGAACATTACCAATGGGCCTAGACAATATCCCAGGATATCTTCTAAATAGCATGAAATGTGACCTATCAGGCCATCTGTAATTGCTGTTTAACTGATGCCACCAAACAGGCTTTATGCCTCACGAATGGAGAACAGCAACAATCATTCCTCTGCACAAAGCTGGGCCATCTACAGGTTCATAGGTAGGTACTAGGCTGTCGGCCCTGGGACCTATACAAGCCCAGCCAAAAAGGTACCCTGGCTTTTGCCACCCAAGAAAATTATTTTCCTGTGCCACTGTCGAGCAGAGCCACAGAGGTGATCCCCGGGGTGAATTTCCTATTTCCCATCCAATCATCAAGATTTTTCTTGAAGAGTGCTAATGAGGAGCTTTGTTTGATATAGATAGGTAGTTTATTCCAGAGTATGGGAAGTCTCTGGGACAGGAATCTATCCCTCCGGCATGTTCTGTTTATTGTGGTGACAAGGTTTAGGTCCCTAGAACATGTAGCTCGGAGGGATTGGGATTTCTTTAAGTGGAGCATGTCCAACAGCTCTGGGTTTGACATAGCTTTGTATGTTAGGCAGAGATCACCTCTGAGTAGGCGATATGCGATGGAGTAAAGCTGGAGTTTTTTGAGACGGTCTGCATAGGGCATCATGTTTGAGGCCGGTAATCCTCTTTGTGAGGTATTTCTGTGGCCTTTCCAGTTGTTGTAGATGTCTTGTGAGGTACATACCAAAAGGGGTGCATTGTACTCTATAATGGGTCTAATGAGTGATGAGTAGAGGGGAACAATTACCTCTTTTTTTTCTGGATGAGAAACCTTTTGTGATGAGGTGTGCCATCTAGAAGGATTTCCTGACTACTGTGGCAATGTGATTATCAAAGGAGAGACTACTGTCCACCTGTGTCCCAAGGTCTCTTATCACACTTTCAGTGTTAAGTATACTACTGCCTATTTTGTAGTTCATGGGTACAGAGTTTGTACCAAAGGGGATGACAGTGCACTTTTTGGCATTGACCTTGAGGCCATGGCTTTGACACCAGGCATCTGTCTCAGTGAGGCCCTTTTGTAGGATGTCCACATCGTTAGGAGTTTTGATTATGGCTCCTAGTTTGCAGTCATCTGCGAACGTCGTTAGCCAAAGACCTTCTGTGTTAGCCTGTACTTCAGAGAAGTAGATACCAAACAGGAGAGGACCCAGGATAGAACCCTGTGGTACTCCACTTGTCACTGGTCTGAAGTCGGATTTGGAGTCAGCTACTTTCACAGTGTGGGTTCTGTCAGTGAGCCAGTTGGCAACCCATCTTGTGACATAGGGATTTATACCTAGTTTAGTGAGTTTATCTATAATTCCAGAGTGGGGGATGGTGTCGAAAGCCTTGGCAAGATCTAGATAGGCTGTGTTAACTACCTTACCCCTGTCTACAGCTTTGGTGACTACTTCAAAGAAGTCTATCAGGTTTAGGAGACATGATCTGCCTTTTACAAACCCGAACTGGGTGGGATCCAGAGTTTGGAGATTACCAATGTCTTTGTTTATAAGTTCCATGATGATATGTTCCATGACCTTGCAGACCAGGCTCGTCAGGCTAATGTGGCAGTAGTTCCCAGGGGGTGGCTCCCCCCTTGTGGAGTGGGATAACCATTGCTGTGTGCCATTCAACAGGCACAAAGCCTGAGGTGAGGTTATGATTGAACATGGTACTTAGGTGGGGTGCCAGTTCATTCTGTAGTTCGTGTAGAACGCAGCCTGGGATGTTGTCTGGTCCCATGGATGCTGTGTTCTTGGCTTTGGAGAGTGTGTTTTTTACCTCTGCAGCCGTGATTACAGGAACTTTGCATTCTTCCGGTATAGAGATGGGCTCTTTAGGGGGTGAGAGAGGGGTAAAGTTAGCAGTGAACCTATCTGCCAGGATGTTGACAATATCAGTTGGGTCTGTATATTTAGTGCCATTGTGCTGTAACTCAGAGCAGATCTGAGTGTTGCCATTGAGATTCTTGACATAGCTATAGAATGCTTTGTGGTTGTCTTTAGAGTCAGTGGCAATTTTGTTTTCGTAACTAGCTTTGGAGGATTTTATCAGGGATCGCAGCTTCTTACTGAGGCTGACCAGGGAGCTCCTCCACTCGTGGGATTTTACTGTCTTTTGCAAGAGTTTCTTCCTTCTGTTGTACAGTTTGTTTATGGCAGGGGACCACCAGATTGGCTTCCTTTTTTTGGAGGATAGCGTCTTGGTTC
Organism: Protopterus annectens; assembly: GCF_019279795.1. Classification (NCBI taxonomy): domain Eukaryota; kingdom Metazoa; phylum Chordata; order Ceratodontiformes; family Protopteridae; genus Protopterus; species Protopterus annectens. The sequence continues at coordinate 1,479,751,425 of NC_056729.1, forward strand.
TGTTTGGGATAGCACAATCCATGCACTCATGTAAGTGCTTATAAAGTGCAATTGTGTAGGATTCAGTAGTCGCAACTGTATTGTCCATCTGCATGGGTGTCATGAAGTTCACCACTTCTGTCTTAAGCATGAAGTTGGCTTTGGAGAAATTTTTTACCATGGTTTCCTTAATGGGGGTGGAGGCAAGATGTGGATATCTAGGGTAATTAGTTTATGGTCGGATCGGACCAATGAGGTGTTGACTTCAGGTGTGGAACACCGGTCACTCATATTGGTAGTGACTAGATCTAGGATATTGTTGCCCCTGGTGGGGGTGTGAATAAGTTGATCCAGGGCATTGGAGTTTATGAATTACAGAAAGCGTTGAGCGAAGGAGTTGGTACATGAGTAGTTTTCCCAGTTAATCGTGGGGTAGTTGAAATCGCCCATTATTAGGGTGTTTGGTTGTACCCTAATATTTTCCAGTAGATCAAGAAAAGAGGAGTGGGAATCCTGGGGCATGGTGGGTGATCTGTAGCAAGCTACAATTTGGATTGCTGTTTTGCGCAGAGTTAGTTGCACTTGGATAACCTCGGCTGCATTATGCTGAGCAACTAGCCAGGAGGTGTGGATATCCTTAATGAATATGGACACACCTCCGCCTTTGGTGTTCCAGTCCAGGTTACATGGCCGAAAAGTGTGGTATGAGTTATAGCCTGGTAGTGTAGGGGTGCTCTCTGGAGCCTTGAACCAGGTCTCAGTCACTGCACAGATATCGATGTTCTCCATTTTAAGGAGTGCCTCTAGTGAGAGCATTTTGAGATTTAGACTTCTAGCATTGAGCAGCATCACCCTCAGTTTTTGCTTGCCTGTTCCTGTTACGGTGGTGAATTTGTCATTTGAACCTTGCCTAAAAAAGGCACTATAGGGGCGGCAAGAACCTTAGCCACTATCCAGAATCCCAGGGGTGACAGGTGCAGGCCATCTCTGGCAAAACATCGTGGTCTGTTGACCATAACAGCCCAGGCAGACAGATACCGGATCCCTTTAGAATAGCACCAGAAGCTTAGCCAATTGTTGAAGTCAATCATTTTGTCCTTGTACTGCGGCATCATTCTGGGTGATGGCAGAATGCTACTCAGGGCTAGGGTCATACCTGCCTGGGCTACAAGATCGGAGAGCTCTTCCATGTCTCTTTTCATGTAGTCTAGGGAGGTACGTCTTAGGTCGTTCACACCAACATGGACAATGACAGAGTCATATTTGTACTTGTTGTGGAGTGACCTGAGTGCGTGGGTTATGTGGTGGATCCTGGCACCCGACAGGCAGCTGGCAGTAACCTTCTCCTTGTTTAGCCTGGTGAGCGGGACATCAGGGTGCCTGACTATAGAGTCGCCTATGACTAGTGCGTTGGGTATGTTGTTTTGCCTTATTGGCTGTGGTTGAGTGGCACACTGAGTCTGCGGGTTATGTGTCATTTGGGTTGTGTTGGGGGGGTGGAGGTTGCTTGCATTTTTGCTTTGGAGGTGTCTGTTGCTTGAGCAGATTATTATTGAGAGCCTCCGCGAATGTTTTTGTGTTTCTATGTGTGGATTTTGGTGGTGTAGATTTAGTGAGACTATGTGATGAGTGTGGTGTGGTGCAAGTGTTTACCTTCTCCTCTTGACTGTCAAGTTCAGTCTTGATTGGAGAGAGCTTTACCTCCAGTTTGTCTAGATAAGTGCATCTCTCACAGGTTGTAGTGTTGGGTGGTAGGAGGAGAAGGTTGTCTGTGTACATGAGGCAATTTCTACATTGCCCCAAGATGCGCAGATTCATCAGATAGACAGGAGAGAACACTGGGAGCTGACACTTGGACATGCCTGAATAAAAAAACTATTTTCCTCTAGATAAGTGAGGAAAGTGAGTGCAGGAGCTGTTTTTCTGTAAACAAGTGAATAAAGTAAGTACCAAAACTGTTTTCCTCTAGGTAATGAGGAAGGTTGAGTGCTGTAGTAATTTGTAGGTTATTTAGTGCTTAGAAGTTCTGAACAAGTGCTGATCATGAATAAGCAAATTCAAGTGCTAAAAGTAAGAATCTTATCTGGACTAAAATAGTTACAGGAAAGAGGGGAAACAAGTGCAAATGTGGGCTTTTAAATCAGAAAGTTGAGAGAGATAAAAAAACTGCCCAAACGGCCAATAACTACAATTTCTGGGCCAGAACCACTCCTTATGTGTTAGATAGGTTACTTAGTGCTTACCACTCCCAGTGATAAGCTAGAAGGCTTCCCTCCAACACAGAAAGCTTGGGGGGGGGGGCTCAGAAGCTTACACATTGTCCTGGATACAGCAAATCTGAATCTGGACTACACTAGTTACAGGAAAGGTATTCTTTATATATATATATATATATATATATATATATATATATATATAGATATATATAGATATATAGATATATATATATATATATAGATAGATATATAGATATACAGAAAAGTAGCTAAAACAGCAGTCAAAACAATTCAAATGTGGTGCAAGCTGGCACACTTGAGTATGTAGCAATGTTAGACCAAACAGTTTAAAAAATGCAATTAAATTAAAAATGACTAAAAACTAGTGCAGAAGGAGTCTATTGGGTAGAATGAAGTAAAGAGATGGGACTGGGGGGGGGGGGTCCCAGATCACATCTACAGTGGGGGTGGGCAACTGCAAAACCCTCCAAATTTAAACAAGACAGGAATAGTGAGGGTGGGTATGGTTAAACCAACACCTTCAGCAGAGATCTGAAAAACTATACAGTGAAGCAAAAATAGTGCACAACTCTGAAGTCAGACAGCAATGATATAAAATTAGTCAAACAACAATTACCAGTACACAACTCTGAAGTGCCAGAAAAATATACTCAGCTCTGTATATCTCCAGATAGTTTGAAGAGCACTCTTTCAGGGCACATGAAGGCTCCAGCAATGATATGCAGACTTTTTTACTAAGAGGGTCTAATTTTATGCAAGTAATCCTTGAGATGGTCAGATAACACACATGATGAAAAAACAAGTTATACCAACTTAAGACACAGAGAAATGGGGGAGGGGGGAACACCTTCATCAGAGATGTGAAAAACTATACAGTGAAACAAAAATAACAGTGCACAACTCTGAAGTCAGCCAGCAATGATATAAAACTAGTCAAACAACAATTACCAGTACACAACTCTGAAGTGCCAGAAAAATATACTCAGCTCTGTATATCTCCAGATAGTTTGAAGAGCACTCTTTCAGGGCACAGGAAGGCTCCAGCAATGATATGCAGATTTTTTTACTAAGAGGGTCTAATTTTATGCACGTAACAGGATGTAAAACCCAGTTATACCAACTTAAGACACAGAGAAATAGGGGGAGGGGGGAAAAACACCTTCAACAGAGATCGGAAAAACTATACAGTGAAGCAAAAATAACAGTGCACAACTCTGAAGTCAGCCAGCAATGATATAAAGTTAGTCAAAGAACAATTACCAGTACACAACTCTGAAGTGCCAGAAAAATATACTCAGCTCTGTATATCTCCAGATAGTTTGAAGAGCACTCTTTCAGGACACAGGAAGGCTCCAGCAGACCCTGGAAACAATAGATCTATGCATCTTTCTAGTCTTATATGCAAAGTTGTGGAAAGAATTATCATATAAATGATCAGTAATGACATTGGAGACCTCCAAATATGGGACCCAACCCAATTTCATTTCATCAGTGGTAGGTCATGCCTTCTCAACCTGGTGGACTTCTTTGAGAAAGTCACAAAAGCAATGGATGAGGTCAAAATGGTTCACACCTGGCCAAGGCATTTGACAGAATACTCTACTCAGGTGTTGTTGACAAAATCATTGTCGATAAACCTTTATATCACCCAGTGGGTACCCATCTGTCTTACAGACTGGACCTAGGAAGTTAGAACTGAGGAGTCCTCTTCTACAAAGAGGCCTGTTACAAGTGGAGTCCCTCAGGGATTGGCCCTGAGAACGTTCCTTTTTGGCATTTATTTTCTCAGATCAAGGCAAATGTCAAGGGCCTCTGGCTGACTAAATTTTCAGATGATTGCAAATTAGGAGCAGTCATAGAGTATCCCACTGACACTAAAGTTCTTCTAAGACTGTTGCAAGAATGTTCTAATGTTTTCAGTGGTTTCTCAGTCCCTTCAGAAAAGTTGTTACAGAAGGATTTTCTAGAATCTAGACCTTACCCCCCCAACACACGCATATACCATTTTGTCTGCTTTAGAGGATGTGTGTGTTAATGTCTGAAGTTTTCCTTATTGTCAGCCAGCTGCCCCTAAAAAGCCAAATAGGATGTATAAAATTCCTGTCTTAAATTTTTATGCGCTGTTCCCAAACATCACCCAGCAGCTATAGCTTTAGTTGATGTCGCTGCTGTTAAGCACTTAGTAAATTTCAATCCTAGTCTTTCTGATAAGAATGGGAGGATTATTGCTAGGTATGGGAAAAAGTGTATATTTCAGCAACTTTTTTCTTCAGAATTTTGAATTGTCAGACTCGTATGTTAGTTTGTTGTGACAAATTGTGAAAGTATCTGCAGTTTCTTCTTGTGAGGAAGAATCTGCTGTAAATAGCTGTTATTGCACAGGTCACTACTCTTTGTTTACAGTGTATGTATGACTCTGTTAAATGTTCTTCCAGGGGTATGCCCACTTGTACTATTTTAAGGAAGTTTACATGGCTACATTATCACCCCTTTGCAGATTTTAAAAAATTAGATTTAAAATTTTCTCTTGAATAGAGATTTAGTGTTTGGCCCTTTTGTTGCAGAAGTGATAAAAAGTGATGAAAAAAAATGATAAAAGGGGCAAGATCATCGAGGGAATCTCCTGGATTTTTCAGCCCTTCTTTTCCAAATTTTGTAATGGATTTTCTTTCTCCTCAACTAATTCGGGAAAAAATAAATAAATAACAAACAGAATAAACAGTCTATATAGGTAAGCAGTAAATCTTTCAGAGATCAGTTGTTCCTTTCTTGTAATGGTAAGAGGGGGCAAGCTGATTCAAAACAGACTATTTTCAAATCTTTCTCTAAAGCTGTTTAACTTTTGTTCTACTCACCATAACAAAACTATTCCAAGCCAGAGCCAAGGCCCACTCTACCGGGGCTTTGGCTTCATCTATGGCTTTTTGAATAGGATTGAATTCTGGAAGTATTATAGAAGCTTGAATGTTTTTAGAAACATCGGAGAGAAGAAAATCATTAGATAATTTACAGACGAGTTGTAACACAACTCTATCAGTAGTAAACATTTAAGAGTATTTAACATAGAATTTGTAGGAGTTTTTTCCAGCAGTCTGTTTTGTAGTTTATCCTTATTGGAATAAACTATCAGTTTGCATGCTTCAATTTGTTGATAAGCAAATTTTGAAAATTTACCATAAAGAAGTCTGTTTTAAATCTGACCAGTTTAAGGAACTAAAGTATTTTAGAACAGAAAATAAAGTTAAATACATAGTTAATATAGATTGGTTAGTGCTTGAGGCTAAAATGTGTAGAATACTCAAGTGCCAAGTCCAGCTATTTGCAGGTTAACCCAGTATTATAAGTTTATTTTTTCTTTAAAAACCTGTGTTTGCGCAGTTTTTGTGTTTGTATTACCTCAGCAAGATCCTGCCTGGATGTCCTGCAGAGTTCTACAGCAGCAGAGAGAGAAAAGGGAAGCTTTGAGTGAATTAAGTACCTCTGTTTAACTTTTTATTGCTTATTTTCACTAGCAGCACTATTCTGAGCATTTTTTTATTAACTTTGCAACTTATTTGAACTGTTTTTTTGAATTCTGATACTGTTTGCACTTTAACTGATCGTTTTTAAGTGTTTTTCAACTGTTGAACTGTTGAGGGCTACACGCTCAAGTGCGAGAGCTATTTTTCTAAAATAATACACCTCCCTGAGAGTGCCGGTTCTTTATAGAACATTAATAAGTGCTTAAAGGTTTATTATAGCGCCACCCAAGTGCTTTTCCTTACCTGAGGATGTTTTAGACATATCTTAAGTCCTCAGTTAAAAGCTAGGAATCAGATTTATTTTGTACTCCATTTCTTAGCATGACAATTCATTATCATATAGAACAAGGCTACTGCAACGCCACCTGAGTGCTTACCTTTACCAGGAGAATATTTCTCATATTCTCAGCCTCCCTTAAAAGCCAGTAAATGGCTCTTAAAGACACAACATCCACGTAGAGAATAATAAAGGGCCAGGGCTAAATGTACCCCCCTCCAACAGTGCTAACAAAAGGGGCTGATAACTATTGTTTTAAAGTTGTCTTATATTGCTGCTGGCAAGTCTTTATAAGTATTTATAAACTCTGATGTAATTAACTTTACTGCTGTTGTTAAATAGAACAGAATCGCTTGTTAATTGCTTTCTATATTTACTGGCTGATAACTACTGTTTTATAATGTCTTATATTGCTGCTGGCAAAGTCCTTACTTGTATTTACAAACTCTGATTTAATTAGTTTCTTTGCTGCTAAGTAGAACAGAATTGTTTTTTAACTGCTGTCTATATTTATATTGTTATAAAAAAGGGGTACACAAGTGTTGCATCTTAAAATCTTGCATTGCTGCTACCAAAGACTTAATATGTATTACTGCTAACCAGCTCTTATGTCCCTGTAAATGACTGCTAATGTAATTATGCTTATGGCTTTTGAAATGTACATTGGATACTGCAATAATTGTGTCAGGGCTTGATTAGTGTTATTTTGAGAAGTTCTACCTTGCTTTGTTATCTATGTCTCTTATCCTCTATCTTGTCTCTCTTGCCTCCTAAAGTTACTCTACTCATCCTGGGCTTCCAGTGCTAGTCAGCAGGACGCTAAGAACCCTCTCCAAATATTGGCGGGTCACCTCATTACATAACAATCCTACAATCCCCTTTCAAGGAACACAGTAAAGTATGTCTGCTTAATAATTTCAACAAGAAAGACTTTCTATTGACTGTACCAATAATATAAATGTTATAGCCAGGCCTGAGCTAGGACAGCCAGCAGCCTCTCCTGCCCCTTCTACATTACCTTCACTATCTCACCCCTCCTACCTGTATAGATACCCCTCTCGTTTTATTTTTCTCACTTTACTACTGCAGTCCACCAATTTTACTTCCTCTCAATCAAGCCTGCAATACTTGAATTGCCCATTAGATGGCACCCTAATTACAGCCATTTTCTACTCTTACCCATTTTCTCATGATCAACTCCTTACCTCATTTCTTAACTTCAGTAGTCCCTGAAGTGCTATTTAGCTATCTCTTTTGTTTTTTTCCTTCATTTCTACAGTCCACAGACACCTTTCTAGTCTTCTCTCTCTTTTTTCTTTTCCCCTCAATATCTACAGACTACAGAACCTTCTAGCCCCTATTCTATTCCATTATAGGTTCATAGGTTTATACTAGGCTATCTGCCCTAAGGCATTTATAAGCCTAGCCCAAATTTTTGTGGCTTACGCCACCCCTTATATGAAAAAATACTGTGCCCATTAGTTTGTTGTGCCTCTGTCCAGCAGTGACACAGAGATGATTCCCGGGATAAACCTACGCTCTCCCATCCACAGGTCAAGATTTCTCTTGAACAGAGCCAGCGAGGTGCTCTGCCTCACATGGACCAGGATTTTATTCCACAGCATAGGGAGTCTCTGATAGATAAATCTATTCCTCCAGCACGTCCTGTTTATATCCGTGCTAAGGTTTAAGTTGCTTGCTCTAGTGGTTTTGGTGGATTTGGATTTTTTGAGGTGGAGCATGTCCATTAATTCCGGGTTGGACATGGCCTTGTATGTCAGGCACATGTCACCTCTGAGCAGACGGTATGCAACTGAATAGAGCTGGAGTTTCTTCAATCTGGCAGCATATGACAGATTTTGGAGTCCCTTTATCCTTTTGGTGAGGAACTTTTGGGGTCTCTCCAATTGCTGCAGATGTCGGGTGAGATACATCCCGAATGGGGCATTGTACTCGATCATTGGTCTGATAAGTGAAGAGTACAGGGGAACAATGACCTCACTAGAGCTGGATGTGAATCCCTTCATGATCAGGTGGGCAATGTAGAAGGTCTTTCTAACCACTTTAGCAATGTGAGTGTCAAAAGAAAGGCCACTGTCAACCTGGGTCCCCAGGTCCCTGATGACCTCTTCTGTGCTTAGTGGATTGCCACCTATGTGGTAGCTTGGGGTTACCTTGTTTTTCCCAAAGGGTATGACTATACATTTTTTGGCGTTTAACTTCAGGCCATGGCTCTGGCACCAGCTATCTGTTTCCGTGAGTCCCTTCTGAAGGATATCCGTGTCCGATGCACTTTCCACTATGGCGCCCAGTTTGCAGTCGTCAGCAAACTTTGTCAGCCAAAGTCCTCCCATGTTGGCCTGCACTTCTGAGAAGTAGATGCCGAACAATAGGGGGCCAAGGACCGAGCCCTGTGGGACACCACTTGTGACCGGCTTGGAGTCTGACATAGCGCCAGCAACTCTAACCCTGTGGGTTCTGTCCTTAAGCCAGTTTGCAACCCATCTTGTGACATATGGGTTTACATTTAAGCTGGTAAGTTTTTCTACAATACCCGAGTGGGGTATTGTGTCGAAAGCCTTTGCAAGGTCAAGGTAGGCTGCCTTTCCCTCATCAATGGCCTTGTTGACTGTTTCGAAGAAGTCGACCAAGTTCAAAAGGCATGATCTGCCCTTGACAAAGCCAAACTGGGTCGGGTCCAATGTCTGCAAGTCCCCTATATCTTTGTTTATGAGCTCCATTATGATCCTCTCCATAGCTTTGCAGACTAGACTTGTTAAGCTTATGGGGCGGTAATTACCAGGGTATGTAGAGGCACCGCCTTTGTGGAGTGGGACCACAGTTGCCGTACGCCACTCCTTGGGCACGTATCCTGTGGTAAGGCTGAGATTAAACAGCTGCCTTATGTGCGGGTTTAATTCCTCATTTAGCTCGTGTAGCACACAGCTGGGGACACCATCCGGTCCCATTGATGCTGTGTTTTTAGCTGTAGAGAGAGCAGCTTTCACCTGCACATTTGAGATGTCTGGGAGGCTACACTCCGCTGGGATAGTTATCTCTCCTTTAGGGGAGGAGGGGGGTGAAGTTTGCACTGAACCTGTCTGCCAGTATGTTGGCAATGTCTGTGGGTTCAGTGATTTTTGTATCATTTTGGACTAATTCTGAGCATATCTGGGAGTTTCCACCCAGATTCCTAACATAGCTGAAAAAGGCCTTATGATTGTCCTTTGAATCCATGGCAATTTTTCTCTCAAAATTGGCCTTAGTTGATTTTATGAGTGCTCGTATTTTTTTTACTAATAATGATCAGGGGTGACTTCCCTTTTATGGATTTTGTTCTATCATGTAATAGCTTTCTCCTCTTATTGTAAAGTTTGTTAATGGCTGGGGTCCACCAGACTGGACGTTTGCCCTTTGTGGAAAGAGTCTTGGTTTTATTTGGGATTGCCTGATCCATGCAGTCCTGGAGGTGTTCATAGAAGGCATTTGTAAGGGCTTCCGCAGCTTGGGTTGTGGTTTCCACTGGCTCAGGGGCCTTGAAGGATACCACACCAGTCTTGAGTAGTCTGACGTTTGCTTTAGAGAAGTTTTTCACTGTGGTCTTTTTTGTTTGGGGTGGGGGCGGGATGTGGATTTCCAGTGAGATTAGTTTATGATCAGATCTCACCAATGAGGGATATACTTCCGGTGTGGAGCATTTTGTCCCCATGTTTGTGATAATGAGATCTAGTATATTTTCTCCTCTTGTGGGAACAGTGACTAGCTGTTCCATGGCATTTGAATTTATGAACTCCAGGAACCGTTGGGCTAGAAAGTTAGGGCTTGAGTAATGTTCCCAGTCTATATTCGGGTAGTTGAAGTCACCCAATATGATGGTGTTTGGAGATACATTTATACCCTCCAGTGTCTTCAGGAAGGCTGTGTGGGGTTCCTGAGTTTGAGAGGGTGGCCTGTAGCATGCTACAATTTGTAGAGCAGTTTTGCCTATGGTTAGTTGCACCTGGATGGTTTACGAAGCTTCGTGCATTGCCACCAACCTGGAGGTGTGGGTATCCTTTATGAATATGGATACACCCCCTCCTTTTGTGGTGTGGTCTGGGTTTTGGGGCCGGAATGCATGATATGAGGTAAAACCTAATAGTGCCGGGGTGCTCTCAGGAGCCTTGAACCAGGTTTCAGTTACAGCACAGACATCAATGTTCTCCATACTGAGAAGGGCCTCGAGTGCGTGCATTTTGAGATTTAGACTTCTGGCATTGAGCAGCATTACCCTCAGTTTCTTCCCATTTTTGTTTTCTAGGGTGGTAGGTTTAGAATTTGAGCCTTGCCTAAAAAAGGCACTATGGGGTGGCAAGAGCCTTAGCCAATATCCGGAATCCCAGGGGTGATAGGTGCAAGCCGTCCCTTGCAAAGCAGCGTGGCTTGTCAAGCATGTCATCCCAGGCAGACAGACACTGGATCCCCTTTGAATGACACCAGACATTAAGCCAATTGTTAAAGCTGATCATCTTGTCTCTATATTGTGGCATCATTCTTGGTGAAGGAAGGATACTGCTCAGGGTCAGGGTCATACCTGCCTGGGCTACATAATCAGAGAGCTCCTCTATGTCTCTTTTCATGTAGTCCAGGGAGGTACGTCTCAGGTCATTCACACCAGCATGGACAATGACTGTGTCATATTTGTACTTGCCGTGGAGTGACCCGAGTGCTTGTGTTATGTGGCGGATTCTAGCGCCCGATAGGCAGCTTACTGTGACCCTCTCCTTGTTCAGCCTGGTGAGTGGGACGTCATATGGAGTCACCTATGACAAGTATGTTTGGTGTTGTATTTGGCCTTAAGGGCTGTGACTGCTTTGCACACTGCTTTTGTGGTTTATTTGTTGCTTGTGGGGTGTCTTGAGGTAGCAGTTGTTTGGGTGTCTGCTTTGGAGGCCTCTGCTGTTTAGGTAAATTTTTACTCAGAGCCTCCGAGTATGTCTTTGTGTGTTTATGTGTTTGATTCAGTGGTGTGGTAGTATTATGTGAGGCTGGTTTTGTGGTGTGTGTAGTTGCCTTCTCCTCCTGTCTGGTCTTGCCAGTCCTGAGTTGAGAGAGCTCAGCCTCCAGTTTGGCTAAATAGCTGCATCTCTTGCAAGTATTTGTGTTATGTGGGAGGAGGAGAGGGTTGTCTGTGTACATGAGGCAGGCATAACATTGCCTCAATATTCCCAGATTCACCAGCTGGACCGGAGAGGAGATTGACAACTGACCTTTGGACATGCTAGAATAATATTGGGAATTCCTTAATAATTGAAAACAAGGGCCAGTGGGGAGTGAGGGTGTAGTGCTTTTAATTTTTAGTGCTGACTTTATATAATTGCTTTAGTGAGCAAGTGCCAGGTAACTTGAGTGCAATGTGTTACAAGTAACTAAATGCAAAAATGACAAACAGTAACTTTCTTTCAAGTGAAACAAGGAACTAGTTCAGTAAGGAATGCAGATATCACTAGTGATCCACAGAAGCGCTGAGAAGCCGCGTATTAGGTGGAATTAGCTTCCAGGGAAATAACAAGCAAACAAACAACAAGCATATAAACAAAGCTAGATTCAGCAGGCCTGGATCTAGTCTATGCTAGAGCAAACAAGGTGTACCAATTTCAGTAAGATACAGTTCAAATATTCAGGCACTATAAACCTTTAACCAGAAATTCCCAGCTCAGAAGGGCAGAGTCCAGCCTCTTCTCCCACAAGAGTGCAGACCACGAACCTTCTTAATGTTAAATAACTGGCCTGAAGCCCAAGTGCCTAAACCAGAACTAATACCCTTGGACACTGGGCTCTCAATCAGCAGTTCCCAACTTAGAAGGATGAAAGCTACCTGTCCTGCCACCACAGTGCTTGCCACAAACCTTCCTAATGTAAAACAACTGGTCTGAAGCCCAAGTGCTTAATCCAAAAGACTTAGAATGATAGCTACACTTTAATCAAGTTACAACCAAGCAGTAATAAATACAATTGAATACTTTAGAGAATGTCTGGATTAGTGCTCAAGTTACACAAACAAAGCTAGATCCAGCAGGCCCGAATCCAGTCTATGCCATAGCAAACAAGGCGCACCAACTTCGGTAAGAAGCAGTTCAGATATGCATGCACTATAAGCCTTTAACCAGAAATTCCCAGCTCAGAAGGGCAGAGTCCAGCCTCTCCTCCCACAAGAGTGCAGACCACGAACCCTCTTAATGTAAAATAACTGGCCTGAAAGCCCAAGTGCTTAAACCAGAATTAATACACTTTTAGAATAACAGACACTGAGCCCTCAATCAGCAGTTCCCAAACTAGAAGGATGTAAGCTACCTGTTCTGCCACAACAGTGCAGACCACAAACCCTCTCAGTGCAAAACAACTGGTCCGAAGCCCAAGTGTTTAAACCAAAAGGCTTAGAATGAGTTACACCAAGCAGTAATAAATACAATTGAGTATTTTTAAGATGATACAAAAGTAAAATGAAGTAGGTAGAAACACAAGTACAGTAAAATGATAAAAAAAAAAAAAAAAAAAAAAAAATTTATATCTGAACAAGTGCTGAGATCAAAGAAACAGATTTGAGTGCTGAAACTAGAAAACTGGCTAGTTATAAGAAAAAAAACAAGCTAGAAGGCTTCCCTCAAACACAGAAGGGCTTGGGGGCTCAGAAGCCTACAAATAGTCTATACCACTTAACAGGAAAGGCAGGAAATAAGCTTATTTTTTTTGTCTGTTTCCCAGATGCTCTCTTTGTACACAGTAGGAGTGCCTGAAATCAGAATATGATCTCACTGCACTCAGTTGAGTGAGCAAATGAGATGGGCCCAGAGGCAGGCTGAGGGGCGGGCAGTTTCAAGGCCACTAAGATTAACACCAAAACAAAAAGAGGGAGGGTGGGTGGGAATAACTGAAGAGCAGAATAACTGCCACTTGAGTGAAATATTCCTTCAACACAGTTTAAATCAAATTAAATACTGTATTTTTTAAAAAAAAGTGCAGATAAAGGTACTTAAATTCTCTTATACGTCCAGTTGAATATAACCAAATTCTTAGCCGGCCAAAGCTGAGGTTTTTAAGCAGGAAATATTTCACAATGCACCACTTAAAAAGGCAAGGACAGGAAATCAAAGAATGTGGCTACCCCCACACCTGTAATTACTAGCAAATAACACACTAGCTTCAGTTCAAATTACTGAAGAGCAGAATAACTGCCACTTGAGTTAAATATTCCTTCAACACAGTTTAAATCAAATTAAATACTGCATTTTTTTTAAAAAAAGTGCAGATAAAGGTACTTAAATTCTCTTATACGTCCAGTTGAATATAACCAAGTTCTTAGCTGGCCAAAGCTGAGGTTTTTAAGCACTACCACTTGACTTAGCCTAGCTGATTATTTTTCATTAACTGCTTCAGTATCTGTTTCTACCCACTCCGTTCGCCTTGCGGGCTCACTCCGCTCTCCTCCCTACCCCAAATCTCACCCACCCCAAGGGGTCCTACCTTTATACTTTCTAACCAAACCCCTTCCTCTTCCCATTACTCTCTAACCACACCTCTTCCTCTTCCCATTATTCTCTAACCACACCTCTTCCTCTTCCCATTACTCTCTAACCACACCTCTTCCTCTTCCCATTACTCTCTAATCATACCTCGTGATCTTACCATTCCTCTTCAAATACACTCTTCCAACTCACTTTTCTCCCTAAACACTCTCCAGCTACCCAACTCCAATAATATTAACCCCTCACTACTCTCCTCCTCTCACAACACACTCTACTCCCTGTCTCATCTCCTCCCAATAAATTTCTATCTTCTACCTACAAAGAACCTATATCTATTCATATAATGAATAAACAATCCATCCCATCCTTTATCCCACTCTTATTCACACTCTCACTGTTACCTCCTTTAATCCTCATCCATCTATTCACCTCTTTTGAAAACCCACTAGACCCAAACCTAAACTACCCCAAAAAGGAAACCAACTCTCCAAACTCACCTTTCCATTTTATTCACGCTAATATAACATCCTCATCTAACTACATACTTCCTAAATATCATAGAACACTACACACAAATACAACAATCTAAACCCCCAAAAATGTCTATCTCTATACATCAGATTCCCCAACCCATACTATCTAAGCCTACTACTCTCTTTAAAGGATGGTGACATCCACCCTAACCCAGGCCCTCCAGCAACTCCTATCTCTCTCCTCAACCTCAAAGAATCACCTACCCAAGCCCTATCTAAACCATCTAACTCCCTTTTAATTGCTCATCTTAATATATGCAGAATAAACAATAAAGTAACTCAACTCTAAGCTCTAACTGAAATCTATTCCTTTGATATTCTCTGTTAACAGAAACTTGGTTAAAACCTGTAACCAAAGACAATGAAATCATCTCACCTGGATATAATATCCTGAGACTAGACCGAACATCCAAAAAACGTGGAGGGGTTGCTATCCTATATAAATCTAGCTTACAATTAACCACTCGTAACTGTAAACCACCTTTAGACTCCAATGCAGAAATTCTTATCTCCAAACCTCTTCTTAACAATTCCAAATCCATATATATTATCTGTATATATCTACCTCCTGGTAACAATACTGCGACCATGGAAAACATACTTTGCTGGCTTTCCCAAAACCTGCCTCAAGAAACCATTATCCTAGGTGACACAACTATTGACTGGACCTGCTTCTGCAGCAACCTCCCCACAAACCATATTAACCTATATGGGTATTCCCAAACCATTACCTCCCCTACCAGGATAAATAAATCTAACAAGAAATCAAGCCTATTAGACTGGATTCTCATTAACCATCATCCTCACATTTATGACTCAGGAACCCTTCCTGATGATTTAAGTGACCACTCTCTTACTTACATCATCAGACATAAAATCAACTTTCCCACCCCAACATCTGTTAAAAACATCAGGTCTAAAAAGTACTTTAACCCTGAACTTTTCCAGATGGAACTAAGAGCATGCAACTGGTCCCCCTTATGAAACCTCTCTTTAGATGAAGCTGTTAGTTACTTTAACTCCAGCTTCCTTGCCATCCTCAACCACCATGCCCCAACCAGACTAATTAGAATTAAAACCAAACATGCTCCATGGTTCTCTAAAGAAACCAAACATAAAATAAATCTTAGAAACAAACATTGGGCAAAATGGAGGAAAACAAAAAACCCTATAGACCAGCAAACATTTAGACAACTAAGAAATTAAACTAAGAAAGCTATAATATCTGACAAAAGAAACTACTACCTGCAATCCCAACAAGCTAATCAAAACAAGCCACAGAAATGTTGGTCTAGTATTAACCAACTACTCCATCCACGGCAATCCACTACTCCAAACACTCAAAACACTGAACACAAAAAAACAATGAATATAGCTAATGCTTTTAATACCTTTTTTACTGATGCTATACAAACACTAGCTAATCAACTATCACCTAACAATTTCACTCTACCTTCCTATGAATCAACCTCACCCCCTACTTTTCATTTTCAACCCGTCCCAGCATCATATATTCTAACCCTTCTATAGAAACTGAAACCATGCTCACCCTCAGCAGACCAACTACCTGCTGAATTCCTTCAACAATCCACCAAAGCTATTGCCTATCCCATTTCTATCCTGATCAATAGAACTATTACCGAAAGTTATATCCCCAGTTTAAGGAAAATTTCCCATATTATCCCCTCTACAAAGGAGGACAATCCACTGAACTCTTCAATTACTGCGCCATTGCCCTCCTCTCACCTCTGGCAAAGATCATGGAAAAATGCATTCACAATTACTTGACCATCTAACACAAAATAACTTACTAGCCAACTGTCAACATGGTTTCAGACCATCACAAAGCACTACTACTGCCCTTCTTTCCTTCACAGATTGTATCAGCAAAAACCGTAATCTAAACAAACTCTCTTCAGCACTATTTATTGACCTGTCTAAAGCTTTTGACATGGTAAATCACCAAATTCTCATCAAAATACTGAAATCCTTGTCACTAGATGCATCCTCTATAAAGTGGGTCCAGTCCTACCTTGATAAAAGACAACAGGCCGTTCTATGGCACAAGTCTCTCTCTACTCACCTGCCCGTCAACCTGGGTGTCCCTCAAGGGTCCATCCTTGGACCTCTGCTTTTTTCCATATTCATTAATGACCTTTACCTTGCCATCCCCCAAGCTACATGCATACAATATGCGGATGACTCTACACTGATATGCTCAGCCCCCTCCTCTTCCGAACTTCTCTCTCTTACCCAACAAGTATTTAACACAGTTGAGTAATGGTTCACACATAGATGCCTTCTCCTAAACCCCAAAAAGACTAAACTCCTCCTTTTCTCTCCTACTAAGAAGTCCCCCCCCCTGGATTTCTCAGTTAACTCTACCAATAAAACTATTATATCCCCTGAACCAACCACCAAACTATTAGGTGTCACTATTGACAACAATTTGAACTTTGATATCCATATTAACAATAATATAAAAACTGTCAACAAAAAGCTAGGCTCTCTCTATAGGATAAAATCCTTCCTCCTACATTCAGCTAGAACCACAATAGCACACACTCATCTAATCTCTTCTCTTCTTTATGCCTCACCTATTTTTACTAACTTATCTAAAAATAATCTTAGCAAATTGGAAATGTCCTACAATAACATTGCCAGATTTGCAACATGCAACCCATTTAGAACCCATCACTGCATTAATTTAAAGCAGCTGGGATGGCTTGAACTACAAAATCTGATTAAATTCCATCAACTAACTATAGCCCACAACACTCTTTACAAACCTTCCAAATCTCCTGTTCTTTCCACACTCATCACTCCCTATAAAAACCTGGAATCCTTAAGGTCTTCTCAGAAATGTCTAGTACATACCAGATACACTGGCTCTGCCAATGCATAAGCCCAGTCTGACTCCACCTAATCAAGTTTTTTTCTCCTCCTTACAGGTCTAACTATGTAACCACTACCTCTGCACACATCTGTTTTCCCTCTTATCCCCTTTTCCATGCAAATCTCTAGTTTTTGCATACTACTCTAATACCCGTTATTACTATACGAAGGGTCTATATAAAAGGAGAAAAAATTCTGTTATACTATGTGTTTTTTTTGTATTTTTGTTTCTTTTTATATATCTTGGAGGAATGAGTAGAAATCTTCTAAAATGTCTCCTTTTTTTGTGTAACTACCTAAGAGAACAAACTGTATTATATCAACATATTGTATACCTATTTGTTAATGTTGGAGCTTTTCTCCCCGGGCCTCCGCTGAAAATGGACATGTATCCAGTCGGACTCTCCCGGTCAACAAATATAAAATAAAATAAAATAAAATAAATAAATAATACCACTAAACCAAACAACAAGGCTGGTGACTCCCTTTTTTCTAATATTGTGGGAAAAGCCTGGAATCTCCTCCCAAATAAACTCTCCACACTTCCCTCACTATCCTGTTTCAAAAATAAATTGAAAGTATTCCTCAAAACACACTGGTTATGCCCCTGTTCTAAACCTGACTAGTCTATGTGTCTCTTAATACTTTGCTCTTCCTACCCCGTCTACTCATTAACTGCAACTCCTTCCTATTAACTATTATACTATCTATCTCTAGAATATCTTGATTGTACTAGCATCCTATGTTATGCCTATATTCTGCACTGTAAATTTTACTGTGACAACCTGTAATAGGTACTGTAAATAGGATTTATTTGTTTGTCTCATGTTTCCTTAGTTGTATTGTATTAATTTCGTTGTCCTATCTAGGAGCTTATCTCCCCAGGCCTCTACTAAAAATGGACATGTATCCAGGTAGACTAGCCCGGTCAACAAATGTAAAATAAAATAAATAAATAAAATAATTTCTGATTTGAAAGTTTTTATTTAATTTTTGGGGAAAAAAAATAAAATTCCCATCTCTTTTCCGTTTCTTGCCTTTCAATAACCAGTAGAGTCCGGTTTTCAGATTTTGATGAATTCTGGGCTGTTTTGTAGTTTCTGTGTTGCCCAGACCTTACTAAGATAGAAGGAAACCTATCTGTTCATCAGTGAGAGTGGTGAGCTTTGAGCAGCCTAGCTGTTGCTGGAGTAGTGGTTTCAGCTCAGAATCTGTAGTTTTACTGGCCATTTTGGGCTTTTTTTATCCCTTTCATCTTTCTGTTTAAAAACCCATGTTTGCAGAGTTTTGCGCATTGCACAGCACACTTTAACTAGGGTTAAACTATTACTGCTGCCAGAAAAGTTTGCTCTTCTAATTTTCCCTTAGAACTATCCAGTTTTCTAGTTTTAGCACTCAAAACTGTTTCCTTGTGCTCAGCACTTGTTCAAAACTCGTTGCAAGCACTAAATATTCTACAAATTACTGCAGCATTCAACTTTCCCCACTTCTTAAGAGGAAACACTTTTAGTACTTAAATTAATAAGCACCTATCCAGGCATGTCTAAGGGTCAGCTCCTGGTATTTTTCCCTGTCCACCTGATGAATCTGGGCATCTTGGGGCAATGTAGCACTTGCCTCATGCACACTGACAACCCTCTTCTCCTACCACCCAACACTACAACCTGTGAGAGATGCACTTACATAGCCAAACTGGAAGCCAAGCTCTCTCCAGCCAAGACTATATTAGACAATCAAGAGGAGAAGGTAAACACCTGCACCACGCCACACTCAACACATAGTCCATCAAAACCTACACCACCTAAACCCACACATAGCATAACACAAAACACACATCTACATTCGCGGAGGCTGTCAATAAAAATCTGCCCAAACAACAGAGACCTCCAAAGCTGAAACGCAAGCAGCCACCACCCCCAACACTACCCAAATGACCCATAGCCCACAAAATCAGTGTGCCACTCAACCTCAGCCCATAACATACCCAACACACTAGTCATAGGTGACTCTGTAGTCAGGTGCACTGCTGTCCCACTCACCAGGCTAAACAAGGAGAAAGTTACTGTCAGCTGCCTGTCGAGTGCCAGGATCTGCCACATAATGCAAGCACTCAGGTCACTCCACAACAAGTACAAATATGACTCTGTCATTGTCCATGTTGGTGTAAATGACCTGAGACGTACCTCCCTGAACTACATGAAAGAGACATGGAGGAGCTCTCGGATCATGTAACCCAGGCAGGTATGACCCTAGCCCTGAGTAGCATCCTGCCATTGCCCAGAGTGATACCACAATACAAGGATAAAATGATTGACTTCAACAATTGGCTAAGCTTCTGATGTCATTCTAAAGGGATCCAGTGTTTGTCTGCCTGGGACGACATGATCGACAGACCATGATGCTTTGCCGGAGATGGCCTGCACCTGTCGCCCCTGGGATTCCGGATACTGGCTAAGGCTCTTGACACCCCTATAGTGCCTTTTTTAGGCAAGGTTCAAATGACAAACTCACCACCATAGCAGGTATAAGCAAGCAAAATTTCAGGGTAATGCTACTCGATGCTAAAGTCTAAACCTCAAAATGCACTCACTCGAGGCACTCCTTAAAATGGAGAACATTGACATCTGTGTAGTGACAGAGACCTGGTTCAAGGCTCCAGAGAGCACCCCTGCTTTACCAGGCCATAACTCATACCACACCTTTTGACCACCCAACCTGGACTGAAACACTAAAGGAGGAGGTGTGTCCATATTCATTAAGGATACCCACACCTCCAGGCTAGTTGCTCAACATAATGCATTCGAATTTATCTAAGTGCAATTAACACTGAGCAGGACTGCAATCCAGGTTGTAGCTTGTTACAGATCCCCCACCATGCCCTAGGATGCCCACTACACGTTTCTTGATATACTGGGTAATATTAAAGTACAGCCCAATACCTTAATAATGGGCAATTTCAACTACCCCACCATCAACTGGGAAAACTACTTATGTACTAACTCATTTGCTCAACGCTTTCTGGAATTCATAAATTCCAACCCCCTGGATCAGCTTATCCATACCCCCACCAGGGCCAGCAATATCCTGGACCTGGTCATTGCCAATATGGGCAACCGATGTTCCACGCCAGAGGTCAACTGCTCGCTGGTTAGATATGACCACAAACTAATCACCCTCGACATCAATATCCTGCCCCCAGCCCCCATTAAGGAAACCACCATAAAAAACTTCTCCAAAGCCAACTTCATGCTTCTTAAGACAGAAGTGGCAAGCTTCATGGCACCCATACAGACAGAAGATAGAGTTACGACTGCTGAATCCTATACAAATGCACTGTATAAGCACATACATGAGTGCATGGATCGTGTCATCCCCAGCAGAACCAAGACACTATCCTCAAAAAAAAGGAAGCCAATCTGGTGGTCCCCTGCCATAAACAAAACTCTACAACGGTAGGAAGAAGCTTTTGCAAAAAAGAGTAAAATCCACTGATTGCAGGAACTCCCTGATCAGCCTCAGTAAGAAGCTAAGATCCCTCATAAAATCCTCCAAAGCTAGTTATGAAAATAAAATCGCCACTGATTCTAAAGACAACCACAAATCATTCTACAGCTATGTCAAAAATCTCAATGGCGACACTCAGATCTGCTCTGAGCTACAGTACAATGGCACTAGATATAGAGAACCAACTGATATTGCCAAAATACTGGCAGATAGGTTCAGTGCAAACTTCACCCCCCCCCCCATAGGGCCCATCACTGTACTGGAGAAATGCAAAGCCCCTGTAATCATGGCTGCACAAGTAAAGACCGCACTCTCCAAAGCCAAGAACACAGCATCCATGGGACCTGACAACATCCCAGGCTGCGTTCTGCATGAACTACAAAATGAACTGGCACCCCACCTAAGGACCATGTTCAGTCATAACCTCACTTCAGGCTTTGTGCCTACTGAATGGTGTACAGCAACTGTTATCTCACTCCACAAAGGAGGCGCCACCACAGATCCTGGGAACTACCGCCCCATTAGCCTGATGAGCTTGGTCTGCAAGGCCATTGAACGTATCATCTTGGAGCTTATAAACAAGGACATAGGTAACCTCCAAACTCTGGACCCAACTCAGTTTGTGTTTGTGAAAGGTAGGTCATGTCTCCTAAACCTGATTTACTTTTTTGAAGCAGTCACCGGAGCCTTGGACGAGAGTAAGGTGGTGCACACAGCCTATCTTGACCTCACCAAGGCTTTCGACACAATCTCCCACTCTGGAATTATAGATAAACTCACTAGATTGGGCATAGATCCCTATATCGTAAGATGGGTGGCCAACTGGCTCACTGACAGAACCCACACAGTGAAAGTAGCTGACTCCAAATCCAACTTCAGACCAGTGACAAGTGGAGTACCATAGGGCTCAGTCCTGGGTCCTCTTCTGTTTGGCATTTACTTCTCAGAAGTCCAGACTAATACAGCAGGTCTTTGGCTAATGAAGTTCACAGATGACTGCAAACTAGGAGCCATAATAGAATCGCCTAATGATGTGGACATTCTACAAGGAGGCCTCACTGAGACTGATGCTTGGTGTCAAAGTCATGGCCTCAAGCTCAATACCAAGAAGTGCATTGTAACCCCTTTTGGGAAAAACACTGTACCCATGAACTACCACATAGACGGTAGCATACTAAACACAAAGTGTGATAAGATACCTTGGGACACAGGTAGACAGTAGTCTCTCCTTTGATGATCACATCGCCACAGTAGTCAGGAAATCCTTCTGTGTGGCACACCTCATCACAAAGGGGTTCACCTCCAGAAAAAAAGAGGTCATTGTTCATCTCTACTCATCCCTCTTCAGACCCATTATAGAGTACAATGCCCCCTTTGGCATGTACCTCGCAAGACATCTACAACAACTAGAAAGGCCACAGAAGTACCTCACTAAGAGGATTTCTGGCCTCAGACAAATGCCATACAAAGACAGTCTCAAAAAACTCCAGCTCTACTCCATCACTTATTGCCTAGACGTCCTCTGCCTAACATACAAAGCCATATCAAACCCAGATCTGTTGGACATGCTACACTTAAAGAAATCCCAATCCCTCCAAGCCACACATTCCAGGGACATAAACCTTGCCACCACAATAAACAGAACATGATGGAGGGATAGATTCCTGTCCCAGAGACTTCCCATGCTCTGGAACAGACTATTCATTCATGATGAGCAAAGTTGCTCATTAGCCCTCTTTAAGAAAAATTTCGACAATTGGATGGGAAGTAGGAAATTCACCCTGGGCATCACTTCTTTGAGTTTTCTAGACAGGGGTGCAGGAAAATAACTTTCTTGGGTGGCGAAAGCCAGGGAACTTTTTGGCTAGGCTTATATAGGCCCCAGGGATGATAGCCTAGTACCTACCTTTGAACCTATAATGGCAGTACCAAATAGGTGAAGTAAATCTGCTGTTTAAAGTGTAGGTTTTTCAATTTTTTTCCAAGTTTCTGTGACTGTATGTATGTACATAAGTGCATGGAGGGGGCTTCCCCCCAAAAAAACTTTTTACTGTTTTTTTTTATCTTAATACAGGCATTCAGTTGTTTAGACTCATCCTGTAGAAGCTTAATTCAGATGTAGCTTAACAACTCATTGTGGAACCAATGGCAGCAGTACTTCCTTGCAAGAGAGCTTGCAAAGGTTGTCTCAGTAATTGCTTGTCACTGAGTATCGTCATTGTGCTCAAAGCATTATAATTAACTGTAGTGTGCCAGTGTAGCACAGAAGATTAAGGTTGCAAGTGATTGATAAGCTTTTTACTCTGGTACTGGGCTTGATTTCACTCGTATCCATTCTCATCATTTACCTCTGTGCAATTCAGTTAATCAAGTAATGTTACCAGGTTGTTTCTAAAAGAGGCACTTGTGTCTTTTGGGTTTACCTGATTAACAAATATTATATAAACATTAGCAGTAAATAATATAGCTGAAAAGAAGCACTGAGTCTATGTATTGGTAACATTAATCAAGCTTATAGCATTACTTGGTTAAGTTCATTCATATAAGTCACTGTCAGCAAGGTTCTCCCTTTATTTACTCATTTTTTTCTTACATAAACCTTGTCTAAACAAGTCCAGTGCCTAGCTTTAGGCTTTTCACATTAATTGAAAACAAGAACATTCATGCAATACCCATTTGGGTGTGGTGGTGGTTTCTTCTGGAGTGGATGACAGCCCATCAGCAGAGGTTTTTGATTGTTCAGTGATTCAGCAATCTTCAGACTGAGGTGGGGGTAGAAGCATTTTGTATGAGACCTTGCCCATCTGGAGACAGGGGTTGTCTCTCTTTCCACCCATCAGCATGGACCAATATCACACATGACCAATTGATAATGAACATAGTATCCGTAATTTCATGTCCCTTCCCAAGCCACTTTCCTTTCCTGTTCCAGATATCTCTCCTCCCCCCATAAGAAGAGTATGCAGATTTCTTTTTTTTTTTTTTTAAAACAAGTTTATTGTTTTAACATATAAGAGAAATATTATAACAATTTTATACAAATAATTAAAAATAGGTATTATTATAATATTCAACAAAACAACTAAAGTATTTACAAAGACATCCACTACAATCAGATCAATTAATTAAACTAAAATACTGTGCTATTGAAATTAGAATTTTTTTAACAAATTTTGTAAATTATCCCATACAATAAAATGTGATGTTTTTCTAGTTGTTCTCATTCTAATTGTGCTTATTTCCATATGACACATTATATTCATAACATTTTTAAATTCATTGAACGAAGGAGGTGTATCTGAAATCCAATTTCTAGTTATTATTTTCCTAGCCACTGCTAGGATAGACCATAACAAGGGAAGCTTAATCTTTTAACACATTGAGGTACAGGTGTGTTGAATAATATAAGAGACTTAGAAATAATGAAATTATCTGTAAAAGAGCCTGCAAAATTCATTAATTGACTTCCAGTATTCTTTCAACTTCATACAGTCATAAAACATATGAGCCCAGTCAGCATTAATTTCTACATTACATCTCTTACATAGATTATCTTTATTATTAATTTTATTCATCATCAAAGGTGTATAAAAGATCTATGTAAAAATTTCCATGTATAAAGTCTCCAGACAATGGAAGATGTAGTTCTATAAGCAGATTCCAATATATATTGTTTATCTTGTTGAGTTGGTGGGTCCCCATTAATAGAGGTGAAATAATTCCAGTATGAATCTACATTGTAAAAGTTTCTTGTCTGATAATTTTATGTATATATGAAAGTTTACCTTTATCAGAAACTTTATGCTGTAAATTTATTATCAAGTAATCATCAGTTTTGGAATAGATTCTTTAACTGTTATAGACATTAGATCTATTCTATCAATGAGATGTTGTCTAAAGATCTGAACCTCTAACCAGCAAGTTTCTCTTAGATCAAATTCTTGTTTTAAGAAATCTAGATTTTTAACTTTATTATCAGATATCAGCTGATACAAGTACTTTAGATTATTATCTATAGCTAAATGAGCTCCTTCAGAAGTAGATGACATAAGCATACCCTGAGTATAAATTATAGGGAATACAATAAAATTCCATTCCCTATACTTAGGGTGCATGAATATAAAGTTACGATAACTAATAATAATATTTAATGGGTAACAGACCATATGTTTAGGTGTAATAGGTGAAGTACAAAATTCCTTTAGCAACCACAACATGGAGTTATTTATAATCATATTTTTATGTGTTAAGGAGATTTTCATGAAGTGCATACTAATTAGCTCCCAATAATCTTTCCATTTTAGACATATGACCGATCTATTAATAAAGTAATAACTTTTATAATAGAAGAGATAATATATAAATTAAAGTCTGGAAAAGAAATACCCCTTGAGACCAGCTATTAGTATGTTTCTTTAATGCAATCCTAGGTCTATTAGGTGCCCATAAGAAATTTAACATTAGTGTATTCAGTTTCTTGATAGTTATTTTTGTAGGTGAAAGTATTATTGATTGTATTAAGTATAAAATCTTGGGGAATATTATCATTTTAATAATTGTAAGTCTCTCCTCCATAGTAAAAACATATTATTCCAGGTATTAAAAAGATTTTGTATATTAAGAAAACAGGTATTATAGTTATTATATATAATAGATTTAATATCTTTAGATAGTATTATACCTAAATAAGTTATCTGACCTGAGTTGGGTACATATTTAGTAAAATCACTAATGAGAGTATTTTTTCGTGTATATATAGGTAGTATTTTAGTTTTTTCTTCATTGAATATTAAACCAGAAATACTTTTAAAATTCATCATTTTATCAAATAAAGACTGCATAGAAGAATTAGATCCTGCTGATGTAATTAGAACATCATCTGCAAAAGTTGAATTTTTGATGTTGTATTTTCTTCTATTTCAAAACCCTCTATGTCAGTACTGTTTCTAATCAAATTAGCCCAAGGCTCCATTACTAAAGTGAATAATAGTGGAGAAAGTGGACATCCTTGCTTTGTACCTTTAAGAATGGGTATTTTTGTGAAACATATGTTCCTACCTTAATATAAGCCAGCGTTCCTTTGTATAAATGCTCAATTAAATTTACAAATGCATCAGAGAAATTTGTGCACTTCAGTAAGGTAAACAGATAGTCCCAACTTACTGAATCAAATGCTGAACCTATATCAAGACTAATAAGTGTTAAATCTTTCTTTTTCCTATTTGCAAAATCAATTAATGTTAAAGTTCTTCTTATATTATCAAAAGTATTTCTATTTACAATGAAGCCCGTCTGATCTATGTCTATAATGCCGGGATAATTGTCTTCAATCTATCAGCAAAAATACTCATAAACATTTTATAATCAACATTAAGTAATGAGATGGGTCGATATGAAGAACATCTAGTTGGATCTTTATTAGGTTTTAAAATTGGTGAAATAAATGTATATTGCCAAGATGGGGGTTATTAACTCAGTTTGGGCCAGAATAAAAACCTTATGTATTAATGAATATGTAGTTTTAGAAAGGATTTTATATATCTCTGGTATAATACCATCATTACCCGGTGCTTTGTTTGATTTAAGCTTATTTATTTGTGTAATAACTTCTGTATATGAAATACTCTTGTCCAATAGTTTAATCTGTTGTTTATTAAGCTTTTTATTCATGTTTGTGGTTATAAACTCCTTTATTTTATCTTTAGGTTCCATGTTAATGTTGTTATGGTTAATCTTGTGAAAGTGATTTCTAAATTCATCCAGTATTTCTGGTATACTAGAAACATTCTTCTTTTCCTTAGAGAAAAGATTTCTTTGATATGGTTTTGTTTATTCAATCTTTTTGTTTTATTTTTAAGTCTATGTAAGTATTTGGGGCTTATTGAATAAGACAAAACTTGCATTCTCTAAAGTTATTTTAACTTTATGAGTTAAAATTTCTTTGTATTTCTCATTTAGTTTGTTTATTTCTTCAATAACTTTCTTGTCCATAATATTTTCTTTATTATTATGTTTATAAGAGTCTAGTTTACTTTGAATATCTAACAATTCCTTATCCCAAGATTTCCTTTTGTTATTATACCATCTGATACTTTGTCCATATAGATATGATTTTAAGGCATCCCAAACATAGACAATGGAGACTTCAGGAGTATTATTTATGTCTAGAAAATGTTGTACTTCTGAAAGTATATATTCTTTATAGTCTTTTAGCTGAGTTAAGTATGCTGGTATCCTTTTGATCTGAACATTATGAGTATTTTTTATCATGAATTCTAAAACAATTGAGTTATGATCAGATGTAGGACATGAAATGATTTTGGAATTAATTAAATCTGTTACCATCTGGTTAGAAATAAAGACCCTATCTATTTTTGAATAAGTTTTGTATCTGTTAGAAAAAAGGTGTATGGTAATGATTTTGACTCTATCTGATTATTAATATCATTCAAATGATAAGAATTAGCAAAATCATTTAAATGTTTTGCATTAGATGTAATTCTTCTTTTCTTTATAGTGGTAGTATCACTTTCATGTAGTATACAATTAAAAACACCAGCTAAAATAATATCCCCTATAGAGAATGATATGATCTTATCAATATGATGTTTCACTGTATTAATACCAATTCCAGGTATCCAGTATACATTAATTAAAGTGTAAGTCTTCCCATTAATTTGTATTGTAACCATACAAAACATTCCTTTGTCATCCTGATAAGACAATGGTTTTAGGAATGGGCATACTTTTATTCCATAAAATAGCCACTCCTCTTTTTTCTGAGTGTGCTCTGAACTAACCAATACTGCATACTTATTAGTGGCTAGTTTATCAATATCTTTTTCAAGAGATGGGTTTCTTGCAGGAAGACTAGATTGGCCTTGTGTAGATTAATGTATCTTATTAGGCTTGCCCTTTTACATGGATTATTCAATCCATTAATGTTTAAAGAAATTCCTTTTAAAGATGTCATTTGGCATTTTTAAAACTCAAGAATCTTATGATCGAAATAACAAATAACAAGATAAATAATGTTACATCTCCTCTTTTAGGTGTACCTTTAAATATAGCTGTATTTATTAAATCTCTTATGGGATTTTGTATAGGATTCAATTTTGTTTGTAGTGACAATGAGTGTACAAAATATATTGTGGATGTCAAAACTATATACATATAACAATGAACAAGTGAAAATAATGTAAGGATTAAACCTTGCATCCCGCCTGGAGTTGAAAACTCCAACTTAGAGCAGTATTTACTACTCAAGTTAACCCCCTACCCTAAGCAGCAGTACCTCAGCTACCACCTTATCAATTTAATACTAGTTATATTTAACTGAGGTTAACAGTTTTCAATTCAATTATCTATCAAGACAAAACTACACATTTGGTAAAACAGCATCATATAAACTAAAATAAACTTTTTTTTTTTTTTTTTTTTAAACTGTTCATACTATTATATAGATCTATGTAATATATAACACTTGAATTCTAATAGCATTCAAATAATCTTAATGTTAGAAATCAAGAGGAGAGAAAATTATGTTCTAACATTCATTTAAATCAAAAACTTTGGCTAATATGATTCAGACATTACATGCATTAAGATGCATCTATTTTCTGTCATGTGAATTCTATCAACAGCTTCCAAAAAATCTTGAATTGTTTGTATATGAGCATTTACTTAAACTCATTATTGTCAATAGAGTAAAATATTGTATTCATAAAAATTATTATAAATCATATTGCATAGTTATGCAGATTCTCAGAAACACCTGCGTTATTACCTAAAAAAAAAAAAAAAAAAAGCCATCACACACATAAACACAGACACACACACATACATATACACACACACATACACACACACACACACACACACACACACACACACACACATACACATATATACATAGATACACACACACACACACACACACATATATATATATATATATATATATATATATATATATATATATATATATATATCTGATCTCACTGAGTTGTGTGTTAGTAGAGCACTATCCTACTTGCTGTCCCTAGAATAAATCTGTCTGCTTTATACAAAATAATGCACAGCAAACACATATTAGTACCAGATTTTACAATCATGCTAACCTACTGCTTTAAAATATATCACATGACATTTCTTCCAGAATAGAGTTATAAGATTATTTATGCTTGCCAATCAGATGAATTAAATGAGTTATAGTAAAGTATATGTTTGGGACACAAGTTTTAACACAGATTATTATGCTACTGTTAAGTAGATTTTCAAAAACATTTAAATAAATGTTTCATTTTCTATGCCTTCTAAAATAAGATATTTACTTGCTACAAGAAACTACATCATCCAAACTCATCATAACTGACATATTTTATGAATAGAGTATTTTTCCTGAATCTGTGGTGTGTCAGTGTGATAACCTTGTCAATGTTTATACTAACTGCTTTCAGTTTCTCTGTGAAAATTCTGTGAGTGAAGCTTCTGAGGAAACTCATGGACACTATGCATGAGACAGCCCACATCCCAGATTGTCTCCCTTAACATTTTGGCGGGAAACTTATTAAAACTTGTGGCAAACATTCATTTTGTCAATAGAGTAAAATATTGTATTCATAGAAATTATTATAAATCATATTGGATAGTTATGCAGATTCTCAGAAAAAAAGCCATCACACTCACACACACATACATACACACACACACACACACATATATATATATATATATATATATATATATATATATGATCTCACTGAGTTGTGTGTTAGTAGAGCACTATCCTACTTGCTGTCCCTAGAATAAATCTGTCTGCTTTATACAAAATAATGCACAGCAAACACATATTGGTAACCAGATTTTACAATCATGCTAACCTACTGCTTTAAAATATATCACATGACATTTCTTCCAGAATAGAGTTATAAGATTATTTATGTTTGTCAATCAGATGAATTAAATGAGTTATAGTAAAGTATATGTTTGGAACACAAATTTTTAACACAGATTATTATGCTGCTGTTAAGTAGATTTTCAAAAACATTTAAATAAATGTTTCATTTTTATGCCTTCTAAAATAAGACATTTACTTACTACAAGAAACTACATCATTTAAACTCATTATAACTGACATATTTTATGAACAGAGTATTTTCCTGAATCTGTGGTGTGTCAGTGTGATAAACTTGTCAATGTTTATACTAACTGCTTTCAGTTTCTCTGTGAGAATTCTGTGATTTGAAGATTCTGAGGTAACTCAAGGACATTGTGCATAAGACAGCCCACATCCCAGATTGTCTCTCTTAACATTTTGGCGGAAACTTATTAAAAACTAGTGACAAACATTCATTTAGCAGTGTAAATGCATCTAAACATGACAGAACCTCCACAATGTATTCCACAGATCATCACAGCCTCTATGCAAGTGAAATTAAACTCAAAATTACCAACAAGCAATAAAACTCAGCATTCTTCTCCCAACTCAATTTTCATACAAATCCTATTATTCACTGTGCCCACACAGTCTAAAGCATTTCTATATATTAATAAAGAAAAGAAAAGAGAGTAGAAAATAAAAGGGAGTGAGGCAGAAATAAAAAAATGTAAGAGAAAGCTGTAAGAAGTATATACAATGGAATGTTACTTACTGTTCATATTAATGGAGTTAAAAATAAAACATATTATTTACTCTTATTTAGTTCTGATTATTATTAGTTAAAGCATGACAGATTATTTACAAACAAGCATAAGCAGTATAATCAAGAAAGTATAATTAGAAATAGCATTTGAAGAACTTATAAACTTTTACAAGAAACAAATATGTTATTATTCTATTAATGATATTTTCATTACTGTTCTCTCCCTGCCCTCCCCCACCCTTTACCCACTACATAATCTAAATAGAATGTCATTGTTTAAACAAAGAAAATAATAAAAGAAGAAGGGAAAAAAAAGGTAAAGATAAAAAAATGTATCAAATTACTAACCTTACTTTTTTCAGAAAGAAAAACAAATTGAGTCACAGCCTGCCATTAAATCCTCAGACATTTTGACTGGTTATGAAACAAAACATTTCTTTGCACATAGAGAATAACTTTGATTAAATCTTTTCCAAAATATTTGTGGCTTTCTGGAAATGCAGGAACTATATTCAAAAGATTAATAATGAACTAAAATGATGAGAGAGAAAAAAAAACATATAACAAATCATTTGTTTTTAGTCTCTTCTTCTTCTCTGAAGTCTTCCAGGAAGCTTCAGTTGCCAATCTCTTTAATGAAGAACTAGCCCATTCCATTTCTTCTATTTTATCCAAAATCCTTTTTCTTTGACAAACAGTACAGGAGAGTCTAAATCATCGAAGACCTTAGGACCATCAGGAAGGAAGATTTTAAGCTTGGCAGGAAACAGAAGGTATGTTTTAAACTGTGCTTTTTAAGCTCCCTTATTAGTGGCAGAAAAACTTTTCTTTTAGCAATTACCATGGAAGAATAGTCATTGTCAAAGCACAGTTGTCTCATTAAACTTAACAGGAGCTTTAGCCCAAGCAGATTTAAGAACCATCTCTTTATCAAAAGATGATAGAAATCTAACTATAACTGATCTAGGATAGTTTTTGTTAGAGTTAGTATTAGCTATAGATCTATGTGCTCTTCGATACCAAAAGAGAATGCTTCTGGTAAATCTAAAGTTTTAGGGAGTCATGTTGTTAAAAAGAAGTAATATTGTTACCTTCAATATTTTCTGGCAGTCCAAAAATCCTAATGTTATTGCGCCTAGATCTATTTTCCAGGTCATCCAGCTTTGTTTGTAAATGTGTATTTTGTTTCAGCAGAAACTCAGTGTTGATTTCCTGTTCTTGTATTTTATTTTCCATGTCATTCACAGCTTCTTCTATGCCTGTCATCTGGATCTTCTGTTGTTGCAGGTCCATATGTAACAAGTCTATTTGTTTTGTAGTTTTTTCTATGAAAGTGTCTATTTTCGTATCCATTTTATCCATCTTAGCAGTAAGTTGCTGGACTATAATTATCAGAGACTGAAGTTCTTTCTTGATGCTGGAGTCTTGAGAATTTGTCTTACTGGAACTCATTTCAGACTGATAAACTGACAGGAAAATTTCCAAAGTAATTTCTGACAGGAATATTATTAAGATTTCCTTTCTTTTTTAGATATAGTTCAAGAACTATATAAAACAAACATATTTAGAAAGAAAATTACTTCAAGAATTAATTTTTTAAGTAATTAATTCCTGTCAATGTAATGAAATTGGTGGAGCTGAAGAAATCTGCTGCTATCCTGTGTTCATCCTTGGCCACGCCCCCGAGTATGCAGATTTCTGAAGGTGTAAAACTTTTAGAAAAAGTCATCCATGAGGTCCCACCAAATCAGTGAGGGTCCAACTATTTTTTTTTTTTTTTTATTTATCATTTGTTGACCGGGAAAGTCCGACTAGGTTCCACAGAGCCTGTTTTCAGCAGATGCCCGGGGAGAAATGCTCCAGATGCATGTTTTTGGAATGTGGGAGGAAACCGGAGTACCCGGAGGAAACCCACACGAACACAGGGAGAACATGCAAACTCCACACAGAAGGCACCCCAGCCAAGAATCGAACCAGTAAACCTCTTGCTGTGAGGCAACAACGTTAACCACTGCACCACTGCGCCGCCCACTAACTGGAACTATTACTTCAGATTCTTTTGTATAGGTTCATCGGAGGATACTAGGCTAATGGCCTTAGGGCCTTTACAAGGCTAGCCATGTTATACCTGTGCTCCCTAACTGACCTTGGTTAGATGATCATTATTTGCAGAGCAAGTCTATGATCAGCACCGACTGCCCCTGTCCATGAGGGACATAGATGCCACTTCAGTAGTGAGTTGAGGTCCAAATGGAGAGATAAGTCAGCAAGCAAAGGAGAGTAGTATTGCTGAAACTGCATTCATCCTCAAGTCTTGGTGAGTACCTTGATGAGGTGGGC
This sequence comes from Protopterus annectens, assembly GCF_019279795.1. Classification (NCBI taxonomy): domain Eukaryota; kingdom Metazoa; phylum Chordata; order Ceratodontiformes; family Protopteridae; genus Protopterus; species Protopterus annectens. The sequence goes on from NC_056729.1 coordinate 1,479,783,860, forward strand.
ATGTATTTCACAAAACTCTCACCAAGATGACTCTGATATATACACTGTATTTTATATAGCATATATCATGAACAAAAGTAGGTTAAAAAATAAAAAAAGAGAGCTGGGTGCACAAGACCCAGGATAAGAGCGTGCCCAATCATGGTAGGTGCACTGGTGCCGGGACTGGAAAAAATGACAGTGTAGAATCCTCAAGACATGGAAACATTCCTACAATGGGGCTAGGCCGGCCCAGGGGGAGGATGGCCCCTCTGTTGCAGAAGGAAGTAGCAGTCCACAAAAATCACAAAAACTGATAGGCCAAAAAAGAGCCATAAAGACAGTAGAGTGGACTATTGAGGATAAAGAAATTATGTATTGCTGTTATTATGCAATAAGCATTTCAAACAGAAGATATACAAAAAGATTAAGAGAGAAATTAGAGGAAAGAAAATACTTCCACAAGAAAAACTTCCAGAAGTTTCAAATAAAAATTTGTGTTCATTAATACAATAGATTTATGAAGAACATTATATAAATAAAAAAACAAAACATGGGTCATTTGGAAAAAGACATGACAGAGAAAGTGTGAAAATATAAAGAACAAAATCTAAAGACTTTTGAAAGGTATAAAAAAAGAAATATGGACAAGGAAAAGAAAGAGATCTGATATGGTACAATATTTATGCAGAAGAGAAAGCTAAATTAATCAACCCAAAAAGGCAGCCCCAAAAATATTCAAAGAGAAATACTTGCAAAGACATCCAGATATGGAAAAATTGGCAATAAAAAAAAATAAGATCACAAAGAGAGAATGTAGAACAGAAGATTAGTGAAGCAGAAGTTGAAAAATAGAAGCTGAAGTTATGGAGTACTTGCGAAGTGAAGGATTTAGCGCAAAAAGTCTAACACAAGTTACATTACAGCATGATGAAACAACGAGTCCCCAAAGTAAGGAGAAACAGGAGGAGCAAGCGACATCTGAAGAAGAAATAAGGACATGGGAAAGGAAAAGAGATTTTATGTGGTACAATATTTATGCAAAGGAGAAAGCAAAACTGATCAATACCAAAAAAAGCAGCACCAAAGATGCAGGCAAAGGCATCCAGACATGGAAAATTTTACAGTCCAAAAAATAAGAAAACAAAGAGGAAAAGTAGAAAAGAGGACTAGTAATGGAGAAGTTAAATAAATAGAAACTGAGGTTATATTGCCTGCAAAGTGAAGGATTTATGTAGAAAGTCTAATTTTGATAGCATTACAGCAGGATAGAGTAATAGATCCCCAAATTAAGGAGAAAGTGGTGGAGTGGGAAACATCTGATCAGTTGCCATTCATGGGAAACCAGTGCCAAGGTTCAGTTGAAGTTGCACAGCAAAAGAAGGAACAGGAAACTGTGGCAACTCTGACTCAGTCAGTGTTGTGGAGTGATAGGTCAGTGCGCGAAACAGATGAAAGAGCAACAGATGACACAGGATGAAACTGAAGAGAATGTGGCGCACAGGAAGATGCTGTGGAACTTTCTGTAGAATGCCCGCAGGAAATAGAGAATAAAGAATGTGCCCTCAGCTTAGAAGAAAATGATGTAAGGGAAGAGTTGCTTGATTTAATATGGGCAGACAAATTAAGATCAATGAAAGAAATAGACTACAGAAAGTCAGTAAAATCCAAAAGTTAGAAGTTTGATAAAACAAATGAAAACAGTAATTAGGACTGTCTATAGAGATTCACATGATATTACAGAAATAAATTGGATATATTACTGTGCAACTAAATTAATGGATAATGTCTTATCACAAAAAACATGGGGTAGTAAGGGAAAGGAATGGGGAAATTGCATGCCGTCATGGAAATATTGAATAGAGAAAACTATAAAGCAATTAAGACAAGAAGTGTCATTGTTAGAAGAGGGAACAGATAAAATGCTCGTAAAGATAAGTATAATAAACAATGTGTAGTATCAGAACAGATCAGGATCTATCATGCACTATTGCAAATAAACTAAAAATATTAGCACAGGAAGAAAAACTTAGAAGATATGCAGATAAATATAAAAGAAAAGTACAAAATAAGTAGTTTATTGATGACCCCAAAAAGTTTTATAGAGGATTGGGAAACAAGGCAAAAGGAATTGAAGCACCATAAAAAAAAAAGAAATCAGTACATTTTGGAGAAATATCTATAAATATCCCATGGAACATAAATATGCTAAATGGATAGAAGAAGTAAAAGAAAGAATAAGAATTTTAAATGTACAGGCTATGAAATGGGATGAAGTAACTGCAAGAGAGATAAACTGTCAGGAATTGGTCCTGACAGAGTTCACAGTCATTTAAAAGCAAACTCAGTAATGGTAATAAAAGGAAGTCATATGGAACAAAGGATCTTTTGCTGTTAAAGTTATAATGGAGCACTGTAAAAAGGGGAAGAATATTAAGTATGACATAGATAGACTACAAAAAAGCATTTGACAGTATCCCACAGTCATGCATAAAAGAGTCCTTAAAATGTATAAGATATACCCTCCTACACTGATCGATTACATTACAACAGTCATGAAACAGTGGCAAACTACTTTGCAGTTAAACCATGATAAAGGACAAATTATTATTCCAGGGAATAAAATTCAAAGGGGAATATTCCAGGGCAACTCTTTGTCACCGGTGCACTTTTGTCTTGCACTTAACCCATTAAGCTGTCTACTTAACAGATTAGGTCATGGCTATAATCTGGGTCCCAGAAAACAACAAAGTGTAAAGACTTCTCATCTTCTTTTTGTAGATGATTTAAAACTGTATATTTCATCAGACGAGGAACTGAAAGCACAACTGCAAGTGGTCAAAACTTTTTCAGATAATATGAACAAGAGGGAGTGTATAAATATTTGGGAATTGATGAAGGATCAACAGTAAAACAAACAAATATGAATAAAACTTAGGAATGTTTTAATGGACTAAAATTAATACTGAAGACAATGTTGACATCTAGGAAGAAAGTCCAAGCTATAAACCAATTTGCTGTTCCTGTCCTAACTTACAATTTTGGAATGATTGAGTGGCCCAAAAAGGTGTTGGATAGGTTGGACAGGAAAATAAGAAGGATGCTTCATGTTCATCAAATGATCTGTAAAAATCAGTGCATACCAAGATTATATTATTCCCTGTTCTGAAGGAGGTATGGGCCTCCTCCAAATAGATTACATGTATAAATCTGCGGTTGTGGGATTGCATACATATCTTCTGACCTCACAAGACTGAAACATAATGAACATTTCGAAACATGAAGAGAATAAGTCTAAGATGACTTCCTGGCTTTGTTTTGCAAAAGTATATATATTGACGTCAAGTGGGAATGGAAACCAAACCAGAAGCAGATAAAAATCAGGCAGCAACTGAATGTGTCAAAAAACAAAAGAACGAATATAAGGTCAAGGGTCAGATGAGACAGCAAGATATATGGAAAATGCATAAATATAGTTGCTAGTGTAGAAAACTCTTGGAACAACCTCATGTTGATCAGGGTCAAATACAGGAATGGTTAAGGAGAGGTGAATTTAAACCAAAAGACAAAAGGTTAATATTGGCGGCCCAGTATAGTGGACTAAGTACACGATGGTTTACAAAGTCCAATGAACATGTGGGAGAAACAGACAAATGTAGGTTTTGTAAAACAGAATTGGAAACAGTCACACATCTTGTTGCTGGTTTTGATATACTAATGGAAGAAGGACTGTATACTGAAAGGCATAATAATGTGCCAAGACTGTTGCATTGGGGATTGTGCAAACATTATAATATTGAAGTAGCTGAAAAACACTGCAAACATGAGCCACAAAGCATCATAGAAAATGATGAAGTTTATATCACATGGGATCATCCATTACCAACAGTTCAAAATGTAAGAGAGAGAAAAACAGATAAAAGAAGACAAAAGTAGCATTGATCATTGAAATTTGCTACACCCATTGACTACAGTGTCTTACATAGACAGAGACATGAAGTAATTTTTTATTTATTTATTTAACATTTGTTTGCCAGGGAATGTCCAACTTGGAACAAAGCCAGTTTTCAGCCAAGGCCCGGGGAGAAATGCTTGAGATGCATGTCTTTGTAACGTGGGAGGAAACCAGAGCACCCGGAAGAAACCCACACGAACGCAGGGAGGACATGCAGACTCCACACAGAAGGCGGCCCAGCCGAGAATTGAACTGGAGAACCTCTTGCTGTGAGGCGACAACGCTACTGCTGCACCACTGCGCCCATCCAAGTCATAAAGTATCCAGATTTCCAGGCAGAAATGAGGGCAATTTAGAAGAAAGATACTCAGACAGTTTCAGTAGTAGTAGAAAGAACCGGTCTTATAAAAGTAGAATTTACAATCATACTTAGATGTGTTACCAACTTGAGGAGTCATTACTGGGCATGTTGCAGGTGCTGCGAAGAGCACTTCTGGCTAACATCAATGATTGAAACAATACTAATTTCATGAACTTTAATCATGCTCTGACTTGAGAATGGAGTCCTTTCCCACCATTGTATTAGAAACCCAAAACACTTGGAGAAATTAAAAAAAAATAATAATTTATGGTCTCCCATCCAGTTATCTAGGTTGCACTTGAATAGGGTCATTGAGGAACTCTGCTTCATGTGAGCTGGGAGTTTATTCCAGAGGAGTGGTAATCTCTGGCAGATATATGTTCTGTTAATGTCACAGGCTAGGTTGAGATCTCTGGAGTGAGGGACTCTTGTTCCATTTGATTTATGGATGTGCAGCATTTCCATTAGAGCAGGGTCAAAGACTGCTCTGTAGGGCAGGCACAAGACTCCTGTCAGCAGCCTGTAGGATGCAGAGTACAATGACAGGGCTTTCAGTCTTTCCATGTAGGTCATATTTTGGAGGCTTAAATTTTCTTGGTGAGAAACAGCTACCGCAGGTGTCTGGTGAGATACATGCAAAAGGGAGCATCGTACCCTGTTAGTGGTCTGGTAAGGGTTGAGTACAGAGGAGTAATAACAGCCTTAGTCTTGGATATGTGATGCCCTTACTTATGAGATGCCCAACACAGAAAGCTTCCCTTACCAGTGTGGACAGTGGTGATCGAAGTTTAGATTGCTATCAACCTGTGTTCTGAAAACTCACACCACTGGATTTGAGCTTAAGGGGATGCTGTCAGTATTGTAATTTGCAGGGACTTACTCCCAAAGGGGATAATAATGCACTTTTTTGCATTTACTTTTAGTCTGTGGCTTTGGCATCAATCATTTGTCTGTGTTATCCCCTTTTGTAATATGTTAATATCATTTGGGGACTCAGTGATTCAGTTTGCAATCATCAGAGAACTTGATAAGCCACAGGCCATCTACTTTCGCCTGGACTTCTGAGAAATAGATTCCAAACAGTAAAGGGCCCAGAACAGATCATTGTGGTACACCACTGGTAACTGGTCTACTGGTAGAGGTAGAATCTCCAACTTTGACAGTATGTGCTCTGTCGGTGAGCTAGATGGCTACCCATATAGTGTTTTATGGGTTAATCCCCAGCTGGGAGAGTTTCTCAATGATACTTGAGTGAGGGATGGTGTCAAAAGCCTTGGCTAAGTGAAGATAAACAATATGTACTGTTTGTCTTCATTCAGGGCTTTGGTGACATTCTCAAAGAAGTCCACCAGGTTCATTAAGCATGATTTACCCTTAACAAAGCCAAACTGGGTTGGGTTAAGAGTTTGAAGGTCGCCTATGTTTTTGTTGATAAGGTCCATGATGATTCTTTCCATGGTATTGCAGATAAGGCTGGTTAGGCTTATGGGTCTATAACGCCAAGGGTCGGTTGATGTTTTTGTGCCCAAAAAGACCAAGAAACCCGTGTCTATTAAGTGGCCTAAATCAATACATTCCAAAGCAGAAGGTTCTCATGGTACACTCATGTTCTCACCTATTTGCCCAAGGGCAATTGGATGTGCTCTTTGGACCTCCAGGATTTAATGGTGGGATGCAATCATTTCCAGTTCTAAGCCTTCCCTTTTGATCTATCCAGAGCCCCCAGGGTTTTCATGAAATGCATGGCAGCATTGGCAGCATTCCAGGGATTGTGAGGCGTGAAGATTTTTGAGTACCTAGATAATTTATCTGTTACTGCTACCTAAGAGTAGCAGTTGTTAGTAGAGGCATAGTTAGTATGCCTTTTAGTCATTCTTGTCTAGTCAGCATGCCACTAGTAAAGGTTCCCCTGCTTGTTCAAACAGTATTAAAGATCTGTCAGTCTCCCAGTGTGACATACTTTAGGGCACTATGCCACATGGCCATGACTGTGTTTCTGATTGCAAAAGCAAGGTATCATGTGAAAGTCCTTCAGTGGATTTTTGTGGACCAATAGGATGAGGTCTCAGACTTTTCTGATAGGAATATGGAATGCATGTTGGAAGCATTTTTCTTTGCGTCTTTCTCATGCCATGAGCAGTCCATTCTTGCCTAACCCCTAGAGACAGTCACTACAGATACTTTGGCCCTAGATGTAGGTTCAGGTTTTAGGGTGGACTGTCTGTGTTTGGCCACAATTGGAGGTGGTCTGCACATAAATGTCTAAGAGGTGAGGACAGTCCTTCTCATAGTGCATAACTTTCAGGATTTTATTCTGAAGGGATTTATTGCAGTACACTGTGACAATGTGACAAGTAGTATGGTATATCACAAATCAGGGGCAAACCATTCTTGTCTCCCTTGTCAAGGGGTAGTAAGGCTTTGAGAGAAGGCCATGTCCTCTATTTTTCTAGCAGCAGCCCTCATATTAGAAGAAGAAATCTTACTGTTGGACTGGTTCAGCAAGTGTTTTTTTATGCTACTTAAGTGGTCCCTCAGCTGCTCTGTGGTGACATTTCTTTTCCATTGTTGGAGGAAGCCTCACTGTGATCTGTTTGCCAGCCTAACCATCACCAAATGCAGTAATTTTCTTGTCCCTTGTTTCCCATATTGGGCAGTGGTCCAATGATACCTTTGTTCAGCAATGGCCTACTAGTCTCATGTATACCTTCCCTCCCTTACCCCTGATTCACAGATTCACTGTTGAATAGTTGGACAAGCATAGTCAGTGTCATTTTCATTGTGCCATATTGGCCTTGACATGTGTGGTTCCCCTCTGTTATGGAGTTTTTTTAAGGCTGAGACCCTTGAAAGCCGTTATCACCCACCCCTTTTGGCAAGCCTCACCCAGACCTTCATACTTTACCACATAGTGTCTGCATTTCCTCTAATGACTAAGGACCTTCCTTATCCTGACAGTGTGGTGTGTATATATATATATATATATATATATATATATATATATATATTATGTATATCCTTTTGTCAGCCAAGAAGCCTAACACCAAAGAAATGTACTAAGATAAATGGATATATTTTGCAGTGTAGATATCAGAGGGGATTTGAATTGCTTGATACCAGTTGATTATAGACTGTTTGGCTCTTTGGCACATTTCTGAAGCAACCCTGAGCTTTCCTTCTATTATCGTTCACATAGTAGCTGTTTCTAGCTTTCATATTTTTATACCAGAACTCTTCCTTAGCTTCCCTTAAAGTTTCCCAGACATTTTGCAAAGAAACAAATCCACACACATCGACTTAGAATGAATCTTGCCAAATATTCCATAAACTCACTAATTTCAAAACTCTATTGAAAATCCTTTTGAAAGCTGAAAGGCGTTCTTTATTATAGCGCAAACTTTAGCTAAAGAGCTTTCCTAGTTTCCAACTGAAACTCTCCTCCCCTCGTACCTTTTAATCAGTGTCAACAATCAATGTACCAATGGAAAGGAATTAATATTTTAAAGTGGCAATGAGAACATTTATGATAATTATATAATAAGTAAAAGGATATATCTAACATCATAAAATGCATATTACAGTAAGTATTTTCACAATAAATATTTTGTAATAAATTCACATAATAATTTATTTAGTTCTCTGGGCTGTAAAGTTTCAAAAATGAAAATTGGCCAACCTTCCTTTTTAACCGTGCCTCAGAAACATTTATCAACAATTCTAGATGTAAACAAATCACTTTAAGAAAAAGCATAACCAGGATCCTGGATCTTTAAAGTGTAATTTGACAAGACTAGCACTGGAAGCATTTTCACTCTCCTATGTATGTTCTGAATCCTTTTTCTTACCTGTCCCATTATTTAACCTATATACATTTTTTCTCATGGGCATTTAATCCATATACTATTGCTTTTTGTTATTGACAATTTTAAAATGGTGCCCCTTAATAACAAGGTCCTTTGTCTCATTAAAAGTAAAGCCTTGCATTTTTCAGACACATGTTTACCCCCATAATCCAAAGCATATATTAAATGATCCCCAGAGTACTTGCATTCCCATAAGATACTGTTAAACTAATCAACTTCAAATTATCTTCATAGGTAATGGTATACCAGTGTTTTCTTTAAATATGCAATGCACCTTCCAAAACATATAACAAAATAGTCTCCAAAAATCCATGTTCCTTTTTTGGATTAAGCTTGTGCATATAATCACTATAATGACTCTTGATAGCAATCATCAGGAGATATGCGAACATCCTCTACCCTCCCCTTAAGCACATTGGAATTGCATACTTTGCACCCATTTTTGTCTCTAGCAAGTGCCATTAAACAAAAGCGTAGCAAGTTAAGGATGTTACCCAGTGCTTCAAGATCTACCATAACCATAGCCAGGGCTTGCATTGCCAACTCATGTTTTATGGATGAGCAAATGCTGTTTATGTCTATTGTAACAACGTTAGTTCCTTTTTCCATGTCACTTTTTTAACATCCTGTAGAAAATGCATACTGTCTCTGGGGTAATTTTTCAATTTTTCTGAGCATATCCAGTATTGTTTTTACCTTTGCAATCATCCTGCCTAGAGGATCTGTCACACTTTGATGTATCCTAGGAAGGGTGTAAATACTGACATTCAGGAAATAAATGCTATAATTTTTTATTGGTTTCTCAATCACAATCCATTTATTTATCAACTGTTCCACAATACTATTCAAATCCCAGGGATTAATCTCTAATTTTCATATTCTTGTTCATTATTCAGTAAACCATAACACATATCTAAACATATATTTCTAGATATAGCCAATGTGTTTCTTCAGTTATCTGCTGGTTTAAAAATAACTGTAGGTTATTTTTTTAAGAAATTCAGCATCTGCCATGCATTCTTAGTTAAGATGTATTTCACATAATACTTGGGGTATGCTTTCAAATATTGAATTACTGCATTCTTAACTATGTCATAAAAACAACACTGCCCTAAAAATAAAATAAAATATATAAATAAATAAAACAAATTGTTATTATTGAAGGGGGGGGGGGGCAAATTTCAACTTAGTTTTAAACTGACCAGCACTAATAGTTGTACCCAGCAACAATTTGCACTAAACGTCTCTAAAGGTCTATCCACTTTAAAAAAACAACTTCCTAATAAAATAACAAATATACAAAAGAACATCAGAGTCAGATATTTTTGATGTGAGGATACACTTCAGTCCTATTAACAGTAAGTTTCCAATTTATTTTTGAAGAGAAACATTGCCTAGAATAATAACAAACAATTATTAATTTCTCAAGAGAACCTTTCTTTGTGGACCCCAGATCCAGGAGTAATTTCCACCATGTTCCCCTTTGAACCAGCCTTCAGGATGGAATTCACATTTGCCTCTTGGTCTTGGAAATCATGCTTTTTTAAGTAGCCATTACATTAGCTAGGTATATTTCTGAACTTCAGACATTTAGCATTAAGTTCTGCTTTGAAGTGTCTCATAAGGACAGATTAGTATTATCCACTGAACTCTTCCTTTATGCAAAAGGCAGTTACTGAGTCTGGTAATTAACTGGACCATTAATATGCCTTTTTTTCTCAAATTATTCAAACAGGGATACATTTCTCCTTCATTCCCCAGATAATACTCCGACAGCTGTGGTTTTACCTTCGCTATACTAAGAATTTCAGAAAAGTCTCAGAGGTCTTTGTCTCTTTTGCTTCCAACAGACAGAGTACTAATGTTTCAAAAGTAACTTTCATTTGTACAAAAACTTTGTCATTGCCCTTCTTGAAACTCCTCCATAGCAATTAAAACTCATCATAGTCCTGTACTACATGATAGAAGGAAGTACCTCCTAGGATTGACAGTGCAGTGAAATCTGTTTTCTTAGCAATAGATTGCTTTGGAAGTAACTTTGAAATCTTCTTTTTTATGGAAGGCTTTGGCCCACATCCCACAAATTTGTAAGTTTACCTTCTGCACCCCTGTAGCTTAAACAACCATTAGATTACCCTGGTTAGAATGAGGTCAAGGAGTTCTCAGCAAGTGCATTATCACGGGGTGTAAAGAAAAATGAATAGACATGATAATGTAACTTAGCAGCAGTGTGTCATAGAGACCAGGGAAAAATTTGTGAAGATAGGTGAAGGGTACCAGCCTAGTCAGATAGAATTTTGTAGATAATTCTGTCATTTGGAAATATTAATGTATGCCACAGGCTTGTTCTCTTAAATGTGAAAAGACTGTATTGGATGTTGAACTGAAAAAAAATGTAACAACAGTGCACTCTGCTGTAAGAAAGCTGATAAGTCAAGTATTGTGAAATTCTTTGATCTAAAACTCGGAGCCGAGATGTCTAGAGGGAGGCATTCTGCCTATTGTTTTGAGGCCAGAGTTAATGGCTAGAATTTACATGTATAATTTCTTTTATTGCTCTGCCTTCCTGACCAGCTGCAAGATCAAAAGGGCTATTAACCTCTGAGTTTCTGTTAGCTTGGGAACCAGAAAGAAATTATGTAATCTGAAATGAATCAGTGGTACTATGTTATCAATTTAAGGACAGAGAGGCTCAGAGCATGGAGCATTTGTCTTGAGAACATCCAACTCACCAGCACTCTGCCTGTGTTATATATGTAAATTTATTTTAGAACTGTGTTTTCTCTTAAATATAGCTAGTAACTAGAAAGATTAGATTTGTTTTTCTGTATTGATGTCAGACCTTTCCACTGTATTATTTTAAGTATTTTTCTGTGATCTCTGAAGTCTTGACTAGCACTGTGTAGTAAGAAGTATTGTCTTGTGTTTTTATTATTTATTATTAAATATTTGTAAAGCTTTCAACTGTGGTTGTTTTGTGTAAAGATAATTTAAGCTCTAGAGTACATTGCATGTCTATAGTAATACTGGTCAAGCCACTACTCCAGTAAGCCTTGACTGTTTAGTTGTACTTACCATTTGGATAATATAATTGGACACCCTTTCATAAGGGCCTTTTAGTAGCTGATAAGTAATAGTGGGTGGTGGCAAGTGGTACTACCGTATAATCTGGGTAAAAGGGGCACAGCTGGAGAACCTGTGCCAGCCTTCCCCAGGAGTGTCTGTGTGGTTGTATATAACTCTTAACTCAAAGTGTGTGTGTGTGTGTCAGCTACTTGGGCAAGGACAGAAAGCACTGGTTGGGCAAAGAGGGTGCTGGATTTTTTAGCTTGCCCACTAGGCTGAGATCTGGACCCTATAGCTGTGCCAGTGAGGAGTCTTATTCGGGACCTGGAGAGAAAGGGAGAAATCAGCACCAGACTGACTGTGATCTCTGTGTGCTCTTAAGTGAAATTATACTTTACTGTGTGTGTATTTATTATCCTTTCCCTATATGGACAGCCCTCACTGGTGTTAGTGGTGAGGATTGAGGCTCCTTGATTGCTGAGCCAGTGCATGGGCATCACAGAATTGTGTTTCTCTGTAAGGAGACTAAAAGTTAAGCTGAAGCACTGAGAAAAAGATGCTGTATTAAAATGTAATTGCCACCTATAACTCCCAACTATTTGATGTTGTCAATCTTCACCCAATCCTTGACAGTGGGTTTGGTTCCGAACCTCAGAACCAACTCGACCATATCTTCCAGCTCACGCTGTCCTAACTGTCAAGCCAGGCACTACCCATAACCTCACAGAGATTACCTCAGATCCCATTTGCTGCTTTACAGACCAGCCATGTTAGTTTCCTTCTCTCGAGCCTTGGCTATAACAGTGAGTTATTCTTAAATTTTTCTACCTCTTTGAATTACTTCTTTATTCCTTATTAAGAATTTCCTGTCTAGTTTCTCTCACTCTGTCTACCTGCTCCTCTTAACTTTATTGTAGATCCTTATTCTGCTTCTTTCCCTTTCCTAACATTGGTAGAACCTAAGTACCATTGCTGGTACTTTCTTCCTATCTATTGCCTATTTTAGGTATTCTATTTTACCATCACTGGTATTTTCTTTAGTTTAAAAAAATCCTTTGTGTCTTTCTCTCTGTCTCCATTGTTGTGTGACTGTTGCAACAGTTATTTCTTTCCTTATAATGACTGACCAAAAACAACCTTCTCCTGCTAAGTCTGGTAAAGGCACCTCAGGCTTTAAAAGGTGCCAGAAATGTGAAGGCAAGATGCCTGATTCTGACAATCACTTATTATGTGTCTATTGCCTGGGGAAAATCCATTTCCAGGAGGACTGCTCAATCTGTCACAAGTTCTCTACACAAACCCTGACTGAAAAAAAAAAAAAACTAATATTAAAAGGACTCCTTAAAACAATTTTTGAAGAGGCCTTATCTGAGTCTAGACCTGAAAGTGGCACTTCCTCATCATCTTTTTCTGTTTCAAGGAAAAGGCCTTCTTCACGTCCAAGGTCCTCGGAACCATCTAAGAAGTTGCCTAAGTCATCCTCCGTACTGAAGAGTCCCTTGGCACCGAAGGATTTCTCTGGTTCCAGACCTAAGCTCCTCTCCTCTCCGAAAACATCTTCTTCTTCTGCACCAACAGATTCCTCAGTGCCAAAGCTATCACAACTACCAAGAACTAAATACTGTCCTTCCATTGACCCCTTTAAAGATATACCACCCAGCCCCTTTATGGAAGTGAGACCCCCTAAATCTTCCTCCTCATCTTCTATTCAATCTACTAAGAATCTTTCTGAGACCGATATATTGAGACTTGTGGATCAGCTCCTGACAGCCAGGAAGTTATCCTTAGTTTCTAGCCATGCTGGCCTTGGAGCTAGCCTAGTTATAACTCCTCCATACCCTCCTCCTCCAAGTTCTGTTGAGACCTTGGAGCCCTTGGTTCAGACTCCCCCGGCGTCAAGTGCTTCTTTTTCTGTAGCATCCTCCTCTCTGGTTCTGAGAATTATCTTGAGTTCCTCCAAGCCCTCAGCACCGGAGGCCTCCCAAGGTTGTGATTCTCTTGTTGGGTCTAAGGAGCTTGGATCGATTTCTTTTCACTTGGAACCATCCATGTCCCTTGGTACCTCGGCCTTTGTAGGATTGACCCAGACTTCTGTTCCAGAGGCTGCCTCCTCAATGCAGGGTGTGACCCTGGTTCCAAAGGAGTCCTGTTCAGTTCCATGCTCGCATTCCTCTACAGGGGGCCAGGCTTTAGGATAATGGAGAAAGCATTGTCCATTGGAGACTCTCAGTCTTTGCCATCCCTGTCAGGACAGATTTCTTCCTCCTCTCAACCTGAGCTACCATCAGTCTCACCCCTGTGACAGAGGGCACAAAAGTCCCAAGTGACTCCCACTTTAGTGAGCTCCTCTTTGGACACTTCCCTGGATCATCCCCTTCCGAGGAAGTCCTTGCAAAGAAGTGCAAAAGGAAGCACCTGGACTACCTGGAAGAGACTGTCATTGAAGATACTGATTTTGATGAGGGGGAAGGTTCCCCCAGCTCATCCCCTGATGATGTTTCCTTCGAGGACATCCTAGAAATTCTGAAACAGTGGTGTGGTTGGTCCTCTAGTCAACATTCCTCCGAGGAATCAGTATACCTGGAGGCTTTTTGTGCCTAGCCCTCTACTTCTTGGATCTTTTTGCCCACTAACAATCTTATTAACTTGATCGCTCAATGGATGTGGAATATGCTGACTCCATAGAGCCAGTCCCAAGTGACCTGACCAGATATTATCAGCCTCTAAAGATGAACCACATTAGTCTAAAGGGATTCATGTTGATGCCATGGTGATAGTGGACACCACCAAAAAGGAACTCACTGAAGAGAGTCCAACTATCCATCCTCCTAACAAGGAGTCTAGGATGTTGGATAGATTTGGGAAGCATGTTTATTCTTCAACGACCTTCATTCTAAGGTCCTTGAATTATATGGCACACTTTATCAGATTACAACTATATTTGATTAAAGAGCTTTCAAATACTCTTTCAGGAGCAGTGACGGAAGGGGTCCGTGACAACGTTCCCTCTCAGCTTGAAACCCTTGATGCTATCTCCAATTTGTCCATGAGGCTCATTACCCATGTAGCTGAAGGGATGACCAGAGCAATGGGTTCAGGAATAGCCATTAGAAGGCATTCCTGGATGTGCTTGTGTGACTTTGTGGAGCCATTTAAAGCATCATTAGTCAATGCTCCTTTTGACGGATCCACCCTTTTTGGCCCCAAGTTAAAAGACACCCTAGTCAGATGTGAGAAAGATAATAAGACACTATCTGCCATAGCCATACGTTTTTCCACTCCTCAGAGACCTTATTCTAGTAACCAAAGAAGTGGGAGACTATGGTTTAAAAACTGTAAAGGGCCTTTCCAAGACTTCCCCTGGGGCAGAGGGGGAAGCAATGGAAGACGCTGTCCTAGGGGTAGAAATTGACCACAAAATCAGGGGTCTAAAAAATCTCTCTCTGGAAATTCCTATCAGCATCCCTGAATGGGGCCCGATTTCCTTCCTCTGGAGGCAGTTGGGGGGGGGGGCGATTATCCATGCATCTATCTGCCTGGCAATTGATAACTTCGGACAAATGAGTGCAGGGGATAATATCCAGAGGTTACAGAATTCCACTATTTGTAAGCCCAAAACCCTCCAAAAAATTCCCAGATGTTCCATCCAATCAGAGGGAAGCAACAGTCTTAGAAATTCAAAAACTGCTCAAAAAAAGACTCACCCAAAAAGTCCCACCAGACCTGACAGGATCCAGGGTTTACTCAAGATTCCTTTTAATGCCCAAAAAAACAGGGGACAGGAGACCCACTTTGGATCTCAGCCAGTTCAACAAGGCAGTTCAGCGAAGCAAATTCCTGATGGTCTCGGTTCAATCCATACTTCCATTTTTGGAAAAAGGCAACTGGATGTGCTCTATAGACCTCCAAGATGCTTATTACCACATAAAAATGGAAAAAAACTCAAGAAGGTTTTTGCACTTCCAGCTAGGGGCCAGTCATTTCCAGTTCAGAGCATTGCCCTTTGGTCTCACCACAGCCTCCAGGGTGTTCATCAAATGCATGGCAGTGGTTGCAGCACATCTCAGACTGCAAGGATTTCAAGTCTTTCCATATCTCGATGACTGGCTCGTCACCGCTACCACCAGGCATCTTTTAGAACAGGCAAGAGACTACACCATAAATATCTGTACGTCTCTAGGCATAACAATACATTTTGAAAAGTCTGGCTTTCAGCCTTCTCAGCAACTGGATTTCATTGGTGCTCATTTAGACACTGTTTCAGGGATTGTGTCCCTCCCTCCAGAAAGACTACAGTGTATCAGAGTTCAAGTCAGGCAAATTCTTCAGAGCAACAAGGTCCAGCGAAACTTGTTCTTCCATCCTTAGGCTCCATGGCAGCATTAATCACTCTGGCTCCTCTAGCGAGGTGTCATATGCGAATCCTGTAGTGGTTACTAGCATCCTAATGGTCTCTGATAGATCAACCAATGTCTCATCTACTTTTGATTACCAGCCATTGCAAACAGGATCTCAAATGGTGGCTACACTCCTACCAGATTCTCTTGGGCTGGCCATGCATTCATTCTTCCTCAGCCTCAAGCCATAGTGACCACGGATGCTTCCCAGATAGGGTTGGTGGGGGGGGGGCATTATCTGGAAAGGACAGTCTAAGGTACGTGGTCCCAATTGGAGAACACCTTGCACATCACTGTTCTGGAAATTAGGGCAGTGCTGTTACCATTGCAAGCATTCCAAGATGCCCTTCCTCCTGGGACAGTAGCATTTCAGACAGACAACATATCAGTAGTCTGGTGTATAAACAAACAAGGGGAAACCAAATTTTACCCGCTGTGTTGAGAAACACTCAGAGTTTGGCAATGAGCGATTTCTTCCATCTGCTTCCTGATAGCAATGCTCATTCTGGGAAGTTCCAATGTGATAGCGGACAACTTGAGCAGGACTATTCTCATGCCTCACGAGTGGTGAACAAGATTTTTCGCCATTGGAGCCAACCTTGCTGCGACCTCTTTGCCTCTCCCCTGAACAACAAGTGCAGAAGTTACTTTGCTATAATTTCCCCTCCGGAGTCACCCCAGAGAAGTTCTTCTCCACGATTGGCCTCCTGGTCTGTTATATGCCTTTCCCCCGACTCCTCTCATATCAAAATTCCTAAAGAAAGCCAAAAGGATGGAGAATTTGGTAATCCTCATTGCTCTCTTCTGGTCTTGACAAGTTTGGTTTCCCTTCTTTTGGCCTCATCTAATACAGAAACCATGGATTTTGGACAGTTCCAGATCTGCTAACTCACCCAGAGGGCATGGTTCATCCAAATCTGCAACACCTCAAGCTCACTGCGTGGCTTCTCCAATTCCCATGATTGTTAGGCATTCTTCCCTTTCTTCTCCTGTGCAATGTATTATTATTATTATTATTGCTCATCACAAGCCTTCTACTAGGAAACTGTATCAAAGCAAATGGGAAAAATTTATTAGATGGGCCTTGAATAAAGGACTTTACCCTTATACCAGTCCCATTCGTGAAGTTTTTGATTTTCTAAATACACTTTTCCGATCTAGTTCCTCTGCATCTATGATAAAAGTTCATCTGGCAGCAATTTCAAATTTCCATTCATGCTTGAATGACTCTTCTCTAATGTCTCACAAGCTCTGTAAACCTTTCTTAAAGGGACTCCTGATACTAACCCCCCCCCCCAATTTAAAAAAAAACATTTCCCCCTTGGGGTCTAACTATTGTTCTTCAAGCTCTTACTAAGACCCATTTTGAACCATCAGCATCTTGTGATTTGAAATATTTATCCTGGAAGACGTTATTTTTGGTGGCTATTACTTCTTCAGGAAGGGTTTCTGAGTTGCAGGCTCTATCATGCAAATCACCCTACCTAATTTTTCATAAAGATAGAGTTGCACTCAGAACAAATCCATCCTTTCTAACAAAAATAGTCTCCAAAACCAGCATTAATCACTCACTACAATTACCAGGATTTTTCCCTAATTTTTCTAACAAAGGGGGAATATGTCCTTCATTTCCTAGATGTGCGCAGACAACTACATTTTTATCTTCACAGAACTAAAGAATTTAGAAAATCAAATCAGTTATTTGTAGCATTCTCTTCCCTTCATATGGGTAATCTAGTTGCTAAGGTTACTTTAACTAAATGGCTCCGAAACTGCATCACGTTCATCTATCACTCTAAAGGACTTCAAGTTCCCAAACGAGGTCATGCCCATTCAACTAGAGCTGTAGCGAAATCAGCAGTTTTTCATGCCAGAGATTCTCTAGACACCTGTGCAGCAGCCATATGGTCTTCTCATCATACCTTTATCACTCATTACAAATTAGATTATGTCTCGAGGGGTCGAGCATCCTTTGGCTCTGTGCTGCTTAGGCATATTCTTCCTTAAGACCTCTCAAGGCTAAAGTAGCTGTGGATTCTGTCCCACTGTCAAGGACTAGTGAAGATTGATAATATCAGATAAAGAAGTTATGTCTTACCATAACGTTCCATCCGTGTTGTCAATTTTCACCAATCCTTGACATCCCCACCCACCTTTCTCCATCCTGAAACTCTTAGTAGACTGGATTAGTCCTCAGCTAGTTTCCCTTTAAGAACTCATATATGGCCGCATTCTGTATATTTTCTATATTTGACCATATTTTTTTTCTGTGTACTATTTATTGGGCAAACTCCATCTGCGGTAATCTCTGTGAGGAGAATTATGGATAGTGCCTGGCTCGAGAGTTTGGAGAGCGCGAGCTGGAAGTTATGTTTGAGTCAGTTCTGAGGTTCAGAACTAAAGTTACTGTCAAGGATTGGTGATGATCAACAACACAGATGAAATGTTATGGTAAGACATAACTTCTTTTTTTATTTACTGTTTTAAAGACCTCAAGCTATGTAGAAACCATTATAATTTTAATATATGTGTGCAGTGCAGTGGCGGAGCAGGTAGTACATTCTCCTTTGGTGCTGGAAGGCCAGAACACTGCGGGTTCTATTCCCACTCTAGGTGGTTGGATTGCAGATAGTGCACCATTAGGAGGGTGCTGCACTCCTGAGTGTGTTGTCCTTCTGATGAGTTGTCAAACCAAGGTCTCAGATGCTTGAATTGCTGGTAGCTCAAGTAGATATTAAATAAACACTGCACTTATCGAAAAGATCTGGGGCTTTATTTATTCACACATAATCGGATATACAAATGTCACAGCATGCCATCAACAGTAATAACTTTTACATTGTCTTATTCCACTTATTACAACTATTTCCCTGCATATTCCATTTCTTAAGTTACCCACATCATATTCCACAGCTATTTCTTTATTTTATTAAGAACATTCCATAGATTCCAAATTTGTATTTCATTTATTTCCTTTTGTTTATACTGGGAAAGTCTGACTGGGATACAAAACCTCCTTTTCAGTGGAGGCCTGGAGAGAGACAAAGGGATTGTGTTTAGATTTTGGGATGTTATTGTCCCCTTTACTGAGCCCACATTCAGGAAGTCATTTACTGTACACCCATTTGGCATATATATATATATATATATATATATATATATATATATATATATATATATATATATATATATATATGTGTGTGTGTGTGTGTATGTGTATATGTCCGGACACATGCAACAACTGGAACACCCACAGAGATACCTATCTAAAAGCATACAATGCCTAAACAACATGTCTTCCATGGACTGACTCAAAACTTTGCCACTATACTTGGTGTCCTAAAGACTACTAAGAGGTGGCCTTTGTCTGGCATGCAAGTTATCCTCCGACCTATTACTGATGGAGTTACTGCAGATCAGCAAGTCAAATAGTATCATAAATACTCAGTCAGGGGTGCTGAATCTCTTCTGCAACATCAACAGAATGGTTTGGAAGGGCAGGTATGTCTCACAGAGGATGCCAGTGCTGTGGAACACACTCCACATCCACATAAAACAAAGTTCATCCTTGTCCAAGTTCAAGCACAACTTAGACCTATTGATGGGCAACACAAAATTTACCCCAGAACAGCCCATGTCCTACTGTGGGACAGAGGCAACTCTTAAATGCATTATCCTATGCATGGGTAGTTTCAAATTATTTGTGGTATGATCCCAGTTGTTCTCATTAGGGGTAATATATATTCAACCATGGGATGGGTAAGGACAATATATAACCAAATGGGTTAGTTTTTTTTTTTCAAGTTTTTAGTTTCTGGTGTTTAGGCCCTGTATTTATTTTTTTATTTTTATTTAACATTTTGTTTACTGGGAAAGTCTGACTTGGAACAAAGCCAATTTTCAGCGGAGGCCGTGGAGAAATGCTCTAGACGGATGTCTTTGTGACGTGGGAGGAAACTGGAGTACCCACAGGAAAGCCACACAAATGCTGGGAAGACATGCAAACTCTGCACAGAAGGCACACCAGCCGAGAATTGAACTGGAGAACCACTTGCTGTGAGGTGAAAATGCAACTGCTCTACTACTGCACCATCCATTTGACCAGGTTTCTGCTTGTTTGCATGTGGTGCAGCTCTGTGCACTGCCATGCAATTGTGCATCAAAGCTGGATAGATAAATTCAACATTTTTTCCCTAAAACCTAGACAGAAATATCCGTCCACTGAGCTCCTGCTTGATCAATTCTGAAATGCCACCCCTAGTGTCAACAGTCTTCAACCTAGCATTATGGACAGTTGAACTACCGTTGTCTCTCCTGTCTCTTGAGGCAGTGTAGCAATTGCCTCATGTTCACCGACAACCCTCTGCTAATAACTCATACTAGTACAGAGTGTGAGAGATGTATCCACACCAAGAATCTTAAATCCATGCTGTTTCTCACTCAAAACGGTAACATAGAAACAGTTGTCAACTCACCCACCATTACATATGCTCATAGCACCACTACTCATACACACAGTATGAACCTCTCAAAATTCTTACTGAAACACCAGACACCTCCAAAACACAAGACTGCTACAACTAACACAATCCCCACAGCATCCATGACACATAGCAACACCAGTGTTTCATCCACCAAACCCGTAAGGGGTAACAATCAAAAACCAAATTTTCTTGTCATTGGAGACTCAATAATGAGACACATGGATATCCCACTCACCAGGTTGGACAAAGAGAAAGTCATGGTCAGCTGCCTGTACAGCTCCTTTGAGAGAAACTTAGCAAGTACAGCCAAGGATAACCATAAGGCCTTTTACAGCAATGTATGTAGCCTAAAAGGTTGGACCCAATCATGTACTGAACTAGTGGCTAATGGTATCACACATACTGACTCCACAGAGATAGCAACCTGCTAGCAATTAGGTCTGGTGAAAATTTTACTCCCTTATCCCCTCCTGACTTATCACAAACCTTCCCCCAAACTTTCCTCCCACCGTGCATATCTCAGGCTGTCTTCTAAACAGGCTAAAACGTGAAATAGCATCACCACTAAGTACCCTTTTCAATCATAGCCTAACCACAGGCTTTGTTCTTGTGGAATGGAGAACAGTAGCAGTTATTTCCCTCCATAAAGGTGGCCTAGCAACAGACCTGGGGAATTAAAGACTCATAAGCCTGATCAGCTTCATTGTAAGTCTGTTGTACGTATCATTATTGACCACATAAATAAAGACATAGGTGACCTCTAAACCCTGGATCCTACCCAATTCAGCTTTGTAAAGGGCAGATCCTGCCTTTTAAATCTGGTAGATTTCTTTGAAAATGTGATGAGGGCCATTATCGAGGGCATATCTGTGCACACAGCATACCTTGATGTGGCAAAGGCTTTCGACACAATCTCGCATTCAGGCATTACCAATAAACTTAGCAAACTAAATGTAACCTCCTTTGTTGTAAGATGGGTTGCCAACAGGCTCATAAACCAGACACACACTATCAAAGTGAGTGGATCCACATCAGCCAGCAGACCTGTTACCAGTTTGGTGCCACAGGGGTCAGTGCTGGGCCCCCTACTGTTTGGTGTATACTTCTCAGAAGTTCAGGTCACAACTAAAGGGTTGTGGCTGACCAACTTTGCAGACGACTGCAAACTAGGTGCAATCATTGAATCCCCCAAATGATTTTAGTGTACTTTAGGAGGGTCTCGCACAGCCCAACGACTGGTGTATTAATCACAGTCTCAGACTGAATGCAGAGAAATGCATCATCATTGCCTTCAGCACAAACAGTGTCCTTTTACACTATCAAATCAACTGCAATACCCTAAATACCCATGAAGTGGTAAAGAACTTGCGATCACAAGTTGACTGCAACCTTACCTTCAACCACCACGTGTCTACTGTAGCAAGGAAAGCTTTCCACGTAGCACACTTGATTAGTAAAGGCATTGCCTTGAGAGCAAAAGAAGTTATAACATCTCTATACACAGCACTTATCCGGCCCATAATTGAGTAAAGTCCTGTTTGGCATGTACTGTACAAAGCACCTGCAGCAACTGGAGAGACCGCAGAGGTTTCTAACAAAGAAGATTAAGGGGCTCCAGCATGTGCCTTACACAGACCGACTAAAGTCCCTTTCACTGTACTCCATATTGTATAGTCTTTTTAGGGGAGACTTATGCCTGGTCTGCAGACCAATCCAAGACCCAAACCTAACGAACTTGTTGCATATCCATAAGTAAAATGGGACTATGGCTACCCATTCCAGGGACCTAAATATGGCCTACGACTTAAATAGGACATACAGGAGGGACAGATTTATCTGCCGACTACCATGTCTTTGGAATAGGCTACCAATTCATGTGAAACAGAGCACCTCTATGGCACTGTTCAAGAGGAACCTGAACGAGTGGATGCGGCACCATAAATTCTTACTGGGGATAATGCCCACAACCCTCATGGATATGGGCAATCATCACTAAATACAATCTTGGGTATTGACTAGTATTTCTATGGTGTTACATTGAGATGAAATGGCTAGGCTTAAAATGACCTCCAGGTTGATGATCTAGTAATCTCCTATGATCCTATAATCCTATTTTGAGCACAAAAAGGGAATTTGGCTATGCTTAAAATGGTCTGCAAGGGCAGCTAGCCTAGCACTTACCTGTGAGAAAAGCTCTATAAACAGAAACATATCAGTACACATAGATATAGATAAATATATAGATATTGAAAACAATTATTTTCAAATTGGCCCTCTTCAAAAGGAACGTTGATTGGATGGGAGATAGGAAATTCACCCCGGGGATCATGTCAGTCACCCTGCTAGACAGGGGCCCAGAGAAGTAAATATTGTGGGAAGAAATTTCCAGGGAATTGTTATAGCTAGGCTTGCATAGGCCTTAGGGCTGATAGCCTAGTACCAGCCTATGAACCTATAAACAATACAAACATTAGAATCCAGTCATGTTCTTCATAAGATCACTGCTGCAGTAGCCTAAGCTATATGGGTTGTATCCTGTGTCAGTGGTCAGCCAGCCTCTAAAGCTTTCAGGGCACCTTCTACATGTCAGCTCTAGCTGACTAAAAGTCAGGTTTGGGTGCCAACCCTTTAAAGCTTTTCTGCTGTTGAATCGATTCTTTCTCTGTGGGCTTTTGAGGACTGTTAATCACCTAATCCTTTTTCCAGTGCTGGGCAGGCAAGTTCCCTTCAGGGGGAAAGAACCCTTCCATTTTACTTTTTCTGTAAATTTATTTCATTAAGCTAGAGAAATTAGTTTTAATAACTATTACATGACTTTTGTATACTTTTAAACTAAAGTGTTACTTTTTTTACTTCTGTGTTATAAAGTTGTTAAAATTAACTTTAAACTATTCTTCTGTAGTAAAAGTTGTGTTATTTTACTTTTGGAGGTTGGGGTAAATGTTTGAAGTCTTTTTTACTATTTTACTGATTGTTACTGACAGGCACCCCCAGGAATCAGACACCTTTTTGGATTAACAGTGGAACAGCTTACCAGTTCCTCAGTTCTACCTTCTTCTGGCAACAAAAAGAAAAAAACATTGTTAATGTCCGAATCCAGATGAGTAATGAGTGGTGTGCCTCAGGGCTCTGTACTGGGGCCCCTTCTGTTTGGCATATACTTCTCAGAAGTACAGGCAAGCACGGAAGGGCTGTGGCTGACTATGTTTGTGGACGACTGCAAACTGGGTGCTATAATAGAGTCTCCGGCCGACATGGAGATCCTCCAGAAGGGCCTAAATGAGACTGATGCATGGTGTCAAAGCCATGGTCTCAAGCTAAATGCAAATAATGCATAGTAATCCCCTTTGGAAAAAACAGAGTAACTGCAAACTATAACATAGGAGGTAATCCCCTGAAATCTGAAGAAGAAATAAGGGATCTAGGGACCCAAGTAGATAGTCAGCTTTCCTTTGATAACCATGTCGCCAAAGTGGTTAGAAAATCCTTCTATGTGACCCATCTGATCACGAAAGGGTTCGCATCAAGATCTAAGGATGTAATGGTGCCCCTCTACTCTTCCCTCATCAGACCCATTATTGAGTACAATGCACCAATTGGAATGTACCTGGCTGGACATCTCCAGCAGCTGGAGAGACCACAAAGGTACCTAACCAAGAAGATTACTGGCCTCAAACAGTTGCCCTATGCAGCACGATTGAAAAAGCTAAGACTGTTCTCTGTTGCATACTGCTTTCTCAGAGGCGATCTCTGTCTAATGTACAGAGCCATGTCCAACCCAGAATTGTTGAAGATGCTCCATCTTGGCAAAACCAAATCTACTCGAGCTACACGCTCTAGGGATATAAACCTCAACACAACAATGAATAGAACATGCTGGAGGGATTGATTCCCTTCGCAGAGACTTCCCTTACTATGGAACAGGGTCCCAATCTACATAAGACAGAGCCCCTCACTATCACTCTTCAAGAGGAACCTTGATGAGTGGATGGGTAACAGAAAGTTCACACCGGGGATCACACCAACAGCACTACTAGATAGGGGCCAAGGGTACTAGCTGCTAGTACAAGGGTCTAGGGAACTACTAAAGGGGCGGTGAATACCGCACAACATGGCTGGGCTAATATATGCCTTCGGGCAGATAGCCCAGTACCAACCTATGAACCTATAAGCACCCTTTACCACCACAACAGGCTGATAAAATTCCTCAGCCACAGTTGGGTGACTTTGCTGTGGCCAAAGCCAGTTCCTTGAATTGTCATCATTTTCCTTGGGCCCTTCTCCTGTAGTCCCTAAAGTTACCATGGACCCGAGGGTTAGACATGTCCTCTCTGGCCGTTGGAGTGACCTTGGTGTGCAAGAGAGAGCCATTCTGTCCATCCTCGGGGAAGGGCCAGGGAATGCCACTCTGCTTAGCCAGAAAGCTGTACCTATCCCTAGGGAGGTTTTGCTGACAGAAGCGGATCTGTTTCTTCATATATACCAGACAAAAAGAAACAAAATCTTAAACATATTTCTTCTCCTGTCTCCGATACCCTGGACAGAATAATTTCTTGAGCTGAGCTCAGGGTGTAGTACAGGCTCTTGACCCTTCCTGTATGGAAGTGTCTTGTAAAAGAAATAACTGATTCTTCATTTTCTGAAGAGAATACGAGTTTGAACCTCAAATGATTCTGAAAGAACAGAATATGTGATGTCTCCACAGAATTCTGCTTTAGATTTTGAGAAGACTATGGCTTCAGACAGTACTTTTGAAGGCTTCTCTTTCTCCGAAACTATTTCTAGAATGAAACATCTTTTCCAGTGGGAAAACAGTGACATTTCAAAGTCCCTTAGGAAGTATTATGACTTGTTGCAACTGGAATTTCCAGAACCTACTTAGGTTACTCCTATTCTGTCTGCTTTGGAGTATGTTTTATTCATAGGCTGCAATTTCCCTGACGGCCATCCTGCTGCCTGTTAAAAGTAGATAGTCATTATAAAGTTACACATCATTCTTGCTTTTTATATACTCATTCCAGATCTGACTCAGCAGCTATTGATTTAGTGAATCCAGCTGCTGCTAAACATGTGGTTAATACTAATCCCTCTCCTGACAAGGATGGAAAGGCTTTTGATAAGTTTGGAGAAAACTGTTTTCTTCTGCAACACTTATTTTTCAAATTCTCATCTGTCAAGCTCATATGCCTCTTTTGAGAATATGAGGAATATTTTGGCGTCTGCTTTGTCTTGTGAGGAGAAAGCTGCTTTGTACAACTTGGTGTCTTCTGTGTCTCCAGTGAATACTCACAATTTTAAATTTGCTTATTTTTGCTGCTGCTGCAGGAACTGTTATAAGGCGTTTTTTCTGCATTTTCAGAACTTCCAAGAGGATGTCAGAAAGAAGATTTTGAATTCTTTCTTGGATAGAGAACTAGTTTTTGGACCTTCTGCTGCTGAGGTCATTAAAAAGTGTGATAAGGAAAGCTGATTTAAGGGATCTCGCAGATTTTTCAACTGTTTCTCTGAGTTTGCCAAGAGATTCAGTACTCCCTCCAAAACATTCTTTAAATAAAATAAGCAGTCACAGCAAGCTGCTGTAAAGCAAATGTTTAAAAAAACGGTGGCAGGGAAGTTCAAAAGCAGCATCCCCCAGAAGAAAGGACAATCTATTAAGTCTGAATGGCTATATGAAGGATTTCTAACCCTCATCACAACCTGGCAGTCCTTTAATCCTTCCAGAAAGTCTGAACCTCCATGTTCTTCGTGTCTCACTGTTGCAGTTATTACATTTGGGTATTCCGCTGGCAGGTTGCCCTCAGTCGGCCTGAATTCCAAAGTCTTGGGTCCTCCGTCGGTTGCTGTCCTCTCTTCCATGACGTCAGGTCATCAGGGGTATAAAACATGCAGCCAACACCACTTTCTTTAGTCTTTCTTGCTGTGCGGTTCCCGAAGCAGAAGCATTTCACAAGTGCCAGTCGGCCGACTACTGAAATATTCAAGTTTGAGTTTCAGAACCAAAGTATTCACTAAAGCTAAGTACCCCGTTGGGGAAACTTTTTTCTTGCTTTTTACTGATGTCAGAAAAAGTTAATAATTGTATTACTTGTGGGAAGCAAATACCTCATAAGGATTTCCATTTATACTGTATTCCTTGCCTAGGCCCTGATCACAACGTTGCCTGGTTGTCGGTTTTGTGCTAGATTTAACCAGTGCACTATTAAGCGTCGATATATTTTTGCATCTAAGTATTTTGGAAACAGATTTAACTACCCAGAAATGTCGTCGGATAGCAATCCAACTACCGGAGTACATAAAAAACGCAAAGAAAAGGACAGAGAAAGGCAGTCGAGATCCAAAACTGACGACAAAGCTTCTCCTAAGCCAGTCGCCAGTTCGCCGGTACTCAGTGAGGCACTTTCGCAGCCCCTGATACCCACTACCTTTGAGTCGCAGGCCTCTACCGACACCCATGTGGAGTCCGGCATGCCGCAAGATACTCAAGGTATTGGACCAACGGATGTGTCTCCCTCGGATTGGTCCGGAGCCGCTGAGCAGGCACCGGCTTCTGAGGGTGTATTCAGACCTCAACATTTATATATCAAACTGATGACAGCTGCAAAACCAAAGACAAGGGCAACTTCTAAAACTAAAAAAACCGACGCATGAGCCTCTGTACCTAAAAAAACAGATGATCAAAATGGCTGAATACCTTATTATCTTGATCAGGGGTACCCATCCCCCTCCAGATAAGAGGCCTAGGCAAGACACTGATAATGAATCTTCAGATCAGGTTTCTATTTCTTCTGATTCGTCTTCTAATCAGGAATTATCTATACCTCCCTATGAGGATTCTGATGCTGAGGAGTCTATTCCATCTGCATCTCCTCCAGAGGATTATTAATTTGGAGAAACCTTGCATACTTTGAGGGAGCATTTTCACTGGGAGAGTCAAGACTTTTCAGAATCAAAAAAGAGGCTCAGGGATTTCCTCCTTCTCCCTCAGCACAAGCCTTTAGCCATTCCCCCTGTTTTAGACATTATGGATGATGTATTTTCGGAGTCAAGCTTGACCCCTGACTCCTTACCTCCGGCTCCCAGTAAGCCTGACAGATATTACAGGGTCACTGACTCACATACATTTTTATTTAGAAACCCTGCTGCTGATTCTGAAACTATTTCACAGGGTCCAAAGGGAGTTAAGGCCTCAACAGCAAAAAATCCTACCCCCTCTGACAGAGATTCAAGGGCACTAGACAGATGGGGAAAAAGGTTTATACATCTGCAACCTTGGCAGTCAGGGTCTTAAACTGTCAATTTCATATGCCTAAGTACCAACAACATGTTATGGGATTGCTGAAACAGAAAATAATGTTCATTTCAGAATGTGCAGAAAATAAAGAATTACAGGAATAGCTGAACAAGTTGGAAAGCATACTTTGCAATGTGGTTTTGATTCCTTAGAGGCCTCCTGCAGGGCCGCAGTTACTGGATCTGTGATTAGGAGGCATGCCTGGTTAAAGGAACAAAATTTTCCTGATCATGTTAAAGCTAAATTGCTAGATGCACCTTTACAGCATGATTCTCTGTTTGGTATTAAGGCAGAAGAGGTTTTAAAGAAAATGGAAGACAACGCTAAGTCTATGCAAACTGTTAAAGACTTCTTACAAGTGCAGCCACCAAGATTCAGTAGACGCTGGCCTACAAAAAATTGGTCCTTTCCTGTGTCAGACAGAGCTCAAAGGGGCAAATCCAGACGCCCAAAGGGTTCCAGATACCAGGCGCAAGATTCATACAGGTCAAAGCAATGGGGCTCATCTACCTCCAAATCAGGAGGAGATAAAGCGCAAACCTACAGAAAACAGTCCCAATTACTTCCCTCTGCCTACACCAAGCACTTATCTTTTGACAGCACCCTTAGGGGGAAAATTAGCACTTTTTGTTCAAAATTGGCAGTTAATAACCCAGGACAAGTGGGTACTAAACATAGTATCACAGGGATACAGATTACATTTCCACACTCTGCCAATGGCAAACGATTGGCCAGATCTGCCCACAAATCAGTGGGCAGAGGCACAGAAACAGGTTACGTCCCTCATGGATATGGGGGCCATTCAACCAGTACCAGAACAGGAAAAAGGACAAGGTTTTTACTCAAGACTGTTCTTGGTACCCAGAAAGGACAAGGCCTGGCGGCCATTACTGGATTTGTCAATTTTGAACACATACCTGGACATTCCAAAATTCAAAATGCTGACTTTGCAGCAGCTTTTGCCCATGCTGGGCAAGAATGCTTGGCTGGTGACATTAGACCTAAAAGAGGCATACCTGCATGTCCCAATAACACAGTCGTACAGAAGATACCTCAGATTCAAGGCTGACTTAATGCATTATCAATTCTCTGCACTGCTCTTTGGCTTATCTACTGCACCCAGGGTCTTTACAAAGTACCTGGCACCAGTAATTGCATTTTGCAGACAAAGAAGTATACAAATATATCCTTACTTGGATGACTGTCTCATTCAAGCAGGGTTGGGAGGGTGGCCTAATGGTTAAGGTGTTTGCCTTACAAACACAAGGTGCAGGGTTTGAGTCTCACAAGGGATAATTAGCTAGGCTTAAAGTGGCTTGCAAGGGCAGTTAGCTTAGTATGAACCTATGAACAAGGACACTCTTCTTCGACACCTGGCATTTGTGAAAAGGCTTCTAACATGCCTAGGGTACACAATAAACGAAAAGAAATCACAACTGGTACCCTCTCAAAAGATAACATTCCTGGGTGCAAGCTTGAATACAGCTGCCCAGATGGCTTACCTTACGCCAGACAAACAAAGGCAACTGACTACTTACTTCAAACTGATGGCAACAAAAACCCAGTCTTCTGCAAGACAAATTCTGAAGGCTCTTGTCTTCATGGCATCCTGCATCCTACTAATTCTATATGCAAGACTGCATATGAGGAAACTTCAATGGTACCTAAAAAGTTTATGGAGTCAACATTCACACAGTCTGGAAACAATGATTCCTCTCATTCCCTGCTTACAACAGGAGTTTCTATGGTGGGCAAAGGCCTGTCACCAAAACATGGGACGGCCCTTCACTCTACCCCTGCCAGCCAAACCTTGACAACAGATGCATCAGATTATGCCTGGGGGGCCCACATGGAAGGAAGATGCATTCAGGGCATATGGGCCCAAATCAAATGCATCTACATATCAACCAGAAATAGATGCTAGCTGTTCAAAATGGCCTAACAGCCTTCAAGGACTTACTTCATCCAGGACAACTACTGATAAAGACGGACAACTCCACAGTCATGTGGTGTATAAACAAGCAAGGCGGCACACACTCGTATACCCCCTTTGCAGATTAGCCATGGCACTGTGGAACACAGCTTTGTCCTACCAAGTACATCTTCAAGCTCAATTCTTGCCAGGAAAACAAAACACTCTGGCAGACGATTTAAGCAGAAACCTTATGGATCCACATGAGTGGAAACTAAATCCACAAGTCTTCAGCATGATAACAGAGAAATTGGGGAGCCCAGACATAGATCTGTTTGTCTCTCTTCAGAATTATCAATTGAAAAGATTCTGCACAAGGACTTATCACAGACAAGCATGGAAAGTGGACGCCCTATCCTTCAGTTGGAAAAACCTATCAGTTTATGCCTTTCCTCCTCTGCCTCTTCAACCCAAGGTCCTCCTAAAAGTCAGACAAGAGAAGCCAAAGATGATATTAATTGCCCCGGACTGGCCCCACCAATACTGGTACCCAATCCTAAGGAACTTGTCTCAATACCCAGCATGGACCTTGCCTCAAAGACCACAACTACTGTCCCAGCAAAACAATCAGATCCTGCACAATCAACTACAGACTCTAAACCTGGCAGCATGGCTAATCATGTAATTATACAAACAACACCTCTCAGTAAAGCTGTGATGGATGTCAGTTTGGAAGCCAGAAGGCCTAGTACTAGAAAATCATATGCTGACAAGTGGAAGAGATTCTTGTGCTTGGAATCAAGCACAAGGAACTGATGCAGCAGAACCAAATATTCCTCAGATATTACAATACTTAACTGAGATGCTTGACAAAGGCCTATCTTTCTCATCAATCAAGATCCATGCCTCTGCCATTTCAGCTCATTACAACACAGAGCCACCAATCTTTTCTCATCCTTTACTAAAGCAGTATCTTAGAGGAGTCAACAATTTAAGGCCCCCTAGAAGATCACCATTACCTGCATGGGACCTCAATTATGTGTTGGAAAAGCTCACCCTGCCTCCATTTGATCCAGCTGCTACCGCTGATGTAAAGTTCTTATCATGGAAGACCACTCTGTTACTAGCAATTACTTCAGCAAGAAGAGTTTCAGAGCTACAGGCCCTCATGACTGTAGAGCGTTTTATCATATTTTACCCGGACAGGGTGTCTCTGAGGACAAATCCTACTTTTATGCCTAAGGTGGTTTCCAGTGTGACTCTTAACCAAACAATTCATCTGCCAACTTTTTTTCCAAATCCGCAGAACAAAGGGGAGAGAATTCTGGATTCCTTGAATGTACACACACAGCTAAGATTCTACTTGAGCAGGACTAAATCTCTAAGAAAAACTGAACAGTTACTAGTGTCATATATGCTGCAGGATCAGAAGGAAAGGCTATTTCAAAGCAGACAATTTCAAAGTGGATAAGCCACTGCATCTGTTTCTGCTACTTACACCATGGTAAACCTGTGCCTAGGGGCATTAGGTCTCATTCCACCAGAGCTGCAGCTACTTCAGCAGCCTTTCTCAGAGGAGTTCCAACCGAAGACATTCTAGAGGCTGCTACTTGGAGTTCTTTTCACACCTTTACAGAGCATTACCATTTGCCTCACTACTCTAAGTCCAGGGCAGGCTTTGCCACTGCAATCCTGAAGGGCCTTATAGCCGCACCTAATGCTGTTTAGCTCCAGCCTCCCAACAATAGCTTTGGGATTCTACCCAAATGTAATGACTGCAGCAGTGAAACACGAAGAACATAGTACAGTTGTGTACACTTACCATAAATGTAGATGTTCAAGTGTATTCACTGTTGCAGTCCAGGTTACCCTCCCGCCATCCCCCTGTTATTCTGAAGTTTATCTTTCCTTCACTATCTTCTAAAACCTCTGTGGTGTATTTGCTTGTAGATGAAGGTAAAGTTTATATTGATGCATATATATATATATATATATATATATATATATATATATATATATATATATATAATATTGCTACCTTTTTGGGGGCAGCTGACATCGGGGGCAAGATAAACTAAAGAAAATGGCGTTGGCTGCATGTTTTATACCCCTGACGTCATGGAAGAGAGGACAGCAATTGACGCAGGACCCAAGACTTTGGAATTCAGGCTGACTGAGGGCAACCTGCCAGCAGATTACCCAATGTAATGACTGCAACAGTGAATACACTCAAACATCTACATTTATGGTAAGTGTACACAACTGTACTTTTTCTCTCTTTGGAAACAGATTGTTTTTGACAGATGGGGTTTTGAGCGTAATCCGTCAAGTTTCCAGATGGCAGTGAGATTCTTCCCCTCCCTTTTGGGGAATTCCTTATCACCTGACAGACTAGACTGTTCTTTTCCTTCCTGTCATTCAGCATATGCATGCCCAGGGGGTGGTAAAAGATATCTCTGATCCTTAGTTTGGGATAGGGCTTTATTCCAAGCATTTTCTGGTGCCAACCAAAGAAGATTCTTGGGGACCAGTTCTGCATCTTTCTTTGCCAAATCAGTTTGTGACAGTTCTCACTTTCAAAAATGTGGTCCCTTCACAACTTGTTACCCCATATTCCCCATTTGAGATTTTTAGTGATCTTGGATTTAAAAAAAATGCATATCATCGTATTCCTGTAGATCCAGATTTCAGATATATTTTTTAATTTTTCTGTGTCTGGACCCATTATCAGATCTAATGTTGTCTTTTCTGTCCATTATTCAACTAATGAGTCTTGGATCTGACTTTTGCTTCTTTTTCAGACTTAGCATTCTTAGCTCAGGCTCTGCACCTTACCCACAATCCCCTCCTGTCCCCAACATTACAACAGATCTCATTTGCTGCTCGTAGAGTTTGGACATGATATGTGGTTCAGGCTATCATTTAGCTAAGGTATAATATGAGGGTATTACAGTGGACTCTAGCAGTCCTGTGGTACATCAGACCCCATTTGATGACTTTTCCAATCCTCTCAAGAAGGATCTGCACAAATCATCTAAATTGGTGGATTCAGTTTCCAGAAGTTTTTCAGGTCCACTGCTTTGTTCCTCCCTCTTCCAAACCCACAGTGACCACAGCTGCTTCCCAACTAGGGTTGGGGTAGTTACTTGGGAAAGATGGTCCAAGGCATGTGGTCCCCATCAGAGGCCAATCTTCATATCAGTGTCTTAGAAACGAGGGTAGTCCTCCTAACATTGCAGGCTTTTCAGGATGTTTTACCTCTAGGAGTGATTTCTATTCAGACCAAAAACATGTCGGTAATCTGGTATATCAGCAAACAAGGTGGAACACACTCCTACCCATTGTGTTGAGAAGTGATGAGAGTACAGCATTGGGCAATATGTTCCAACCACTTTCTGACAGCAATGCACATACTGGGGAAGACCAATATTCTAGCAGATAGTTTGAGCAGATCTATTCTGCTGCCTCAGAGGTGGTCTCTCAATTCAACAGTGGTGCATAAATCCTTCATCATTGGGCCAACCATACTGCAATATTTTCTCTTTTTCAGCCAATTTCAAATACAACAGGTTCTTTGCTCTGATCACCATGAAGGGATGCCCTGAGAAACACTCTGATCCATGACTGCCTCTCTGGTCTCTTATACACCTTCCCATCAAATCCCCTAATCCAGAAATTTCTGCAGAAAGCATTACAGTGGAAGATCAAGGTCATCCTCATTGCCCCTTTTTGGCCTCAACTGGTGTGGTTTTCCTCCCCCTGGCCACATCTGGTGCATCGCCCTTGGTGCTGGATCCAAATCTAGATCTCCTGTCTCATTTGTCTGAAATGCCTCATCGGAAATTTGAGCCCTAAACCTTTACCACATGGTTTCTTCTTTTCCAGTGAAGCCTAGTCAGTTCAGGTTTTCACCAGAGTGGTCCATATTTTTTCTTCTTCTCAGGAACCATCCACTAGTTAAGTTTACAAAAGTAAATGGAAAAGATGGAAAAGATTTTCCATTTGGGCTTCACAGAAAAATCTATATTCTTTTTCAGATCCTGTATGAGCAATGGAGCTAATTATTCAGCTGTCAAGGTTCAGCTAGCGGCCATCTTAATCTTCCATATGGAAGAGAATCACACTTCCTTAGCCTCACTCAGCTTATGAAAAGTCTTTCTGAGAGGTACCTTTCTTCTTCTTAGACCCCCCCCCCCACTCAAGGATCTTACTCCTCCTTGGGACATGACTGTCTTGATACAAGCCTTGACTCAAGCTCCTTTTGAACCTGTCAAGGTGGACTTACAATTTCTGACTTGGAAAATCCTTTTCCTGTTAGCAGTTACTTCAGCTAGAAAGGTGTCAGAGCTTGAAGCTCTATCTTCCCAACCTATATATATTGTCTTCCACAAAGACAGGGTTTCTTTATGCACTAGTCCTAAAGTAGTTTGCGTCACAGACTTTACTCGTATTAATTTTCCAATCTTCTTTTCAAATTTTTCGAATAAATGTTCCATATATTGGATGTGCACAGACAACATTTCTACCTTCATCAAACCAAATCTTTTAGGAAATCACATCAATTGTTTGTTTCATGTTCTAAAACCAAGATTGGTCAAGGCATGTCAAAAGTAACCTTTGCTAGATGGTTGAGTCTCTGTATCTCATAAGCATAAAAGTTTAACTTTACCCAGACCACCTAAAGCACATTCAGCAAGAGCTGTTTTCAGTTCTTCTGCCTCCTTTTCTAGGACCTCGATTGATGACATTTGTGCTGCTGCCACCTGGTTTAACATTCATACTTTCATTTCCCATTACAAATTGGATTTACTTTCCAGTGATAGGGTGGCTTTTGGTTCTGCTGTCCTCTGGAACATCCTTCCATGAGACCACCCATGGAACTAAGTAGCTGCTGACTCTGTCCCATCAGTTGAGGAATGGACAGATAAGATGATACCAGATTTTAAAGTTATATACTTACCATAATGTCAGAGCTGTATTGTCTGTTTCCAACCTTTCTCAACTTCCCTCCCTCCTTCCTCCTTTCCATCTCATGGAAATTTTTTCTTTCTTTGGTTTCTGGTATAACTGTATGTACTACCATTGATACAGCACTACATACTCTTGCAGCTGCAGTGCAGATGTTCTTAACTTTGTAATATAGTTTATGGTAGTACATATTTGTATTTAGGTAATGGTTCTTGCAGGACATGAGGGCAAACTCAATCTGAGATAATATTGGGTACAGTAGGAGATTATGGGTAAGGGAAGGGGCCTGCTGGAGCCTAAGTCTGAAAAAGCGGGCAAGGTCAGATCCAAGCTCCATCATTTGAGGAAGAGTGGAGACAGACAACACATCTATTATTATGATAAGTGCATAACATTAATTTTGCTGCATTACCCTTTGGTCTGTCTACTGTTACAAGGGTGTTCACAAAATTCTGGTTCCTGTAATATCCTACTAGACACTGCAGGGTATTCATGTTTTCCAATATTTAGACAACTTGCTTATTGTCAGAAATCTCTGTTGGGTAAAGGATCCTCATACATAGGCTGGGATTTCAAACAAACTTACACAAGTCTCATCTGATTCCTTCTCAGAGGATTGTTTTCTTGGAATGTCTTCTGGACAACTCGCTTCAAAGAGCTTTTCTTCCACAGGAAAAATTAGGTCTGTATTTAGAGTATTTTTTCCACTTAGACTACCATCTCAGCAAGAGAATTCCTCAGGATTCTGTGTCTCATGGCATCTGTGATACTCATGATGCCTCGTGCAAGACCCCATATATCATCAACATCCCATGATATTTTGGGTCTATATTATATCATCGAACACTTAAAAAAGTGAACGATGAATAATCGACCCCATGTAAGCGAAAGCTTGCAATCTCGACAGCTCAGAACAGCAATTTTTTTTCCAAGGGAAAAAAATCACTGTTCCAAAAAAAAGAAAAGAAAAAAAAATTGAAATACATAAAGTAAAGTAAATACATAAAGTGGGGGGCTTTGCCCCCCACCCCCCCTACTTAAATATACCAACTCCGAGATCGCACTACAGTGCCAAAAATGGCAATGTAATGGAAGCGGCCAAGCAAATTCTTTCCCTGAGAAAGAATTTGCTTAAAAGCCGCTTCGCTATTTTGCCTTTTTGTTGTACGTTCGGCCAAGACGCATTCGATAGAATGCATGTTTTGTCATCTAATAGGAACCCAATATTTCATATTCCAGTTTTGGGATTTGTGAAAAGTAAGATTCTGTGAGGGTCTTTGTAACAAAAAGACAGTCCAAAATAGAAACATAAAAGAGCCATTAGCTAATAGAAATGTTCTCAATTCTCTCAAACATCTCTGGTGTCTGGGACCTCTTAAAATAGTTACAGATAACTCTGCAGTAATGTTGTACATAAACATGTTAAGGGGAACCAAATCTTACCATCTGTGCAGTCTAGTCGTGGTATCCTCGGATATAGCCTTTCAGCACAATCTCACTCTACAGACATCATACATACAGTGAGAGCAAATCTGTGAAGCAGACAAGCTAAGCAGGACTAGGACAGACCCACACAAATGGAAACTGAATCAGGGGATCATTCAAGGTTTTGTCCAGCTGTGGAGAACACCTCACGTAGATTGATTTGCTTCCATTCTTAACAATTAGTTGGCAAAATTTTCTCCAGGACACCATGCAAGTATGCTTGGAAAACAGATACATTTTCTTTGAATTGGACAGGAAATTTCCTTAATGCATTTCTAAACTTTCCACTAAGATCCAGAGTCATTATTAAAGATTCAGAAGGACTCACTAAGGTAATCGTGTGATTTTTTTTTTTGGCCCAGGAAACGGTGGTTTTCCTTTATTTTGGAAAGGGTTGGGGCAGATATCACAAACTTTCTCACAGACTGGATTTACTCACAGAAGATCAGATGTTTTTGATACACTGTGATCCCGAAACAACTGCAACTGACCACCTGGATGATAGAATTTTAATACCTTTTAATCACCTACTTAGCAGATGAAAAAGATTCTCTAGTTGGTGACAGCAAAAGAGCCAGCACCCATTTAAGTCGTGTTTCTATGGCATTACAGTATTGATGTGACTAGCTGTCCTATGGCCTGTCTTATTCCTCCAAGTACTCTTATTGGCAGTTTCAGCATGTTTGCCCATAGAGCACATTCTTTCACTGCAACCTGATGTGAAAATATTTTTGAAAGGGGTATTGCATAGTAAGTCTCATAGGAAATCGATGTTTTTTTCTTGGAGTTTTAATTTTTTTTTTTATTCGGAAAAATTAGCCCTTTGTTCATATGAACCAGCTCACCAGGCTGACTAAGTTCTTAACATAGAAAACAGTCTGAGTAATTGCTCTGACCTCTGCAAGAAAAGTATCTAGGTTGCAGGCTCTCATGGTAGGTCAACATTTCCCATTTTCCACAAACCATATGGTTTCCTTAAGAACATTTGTTCTTTTCTTGAGATGGTAAGAAAAAAGAACAACCTGTGTCACAACAGACAGTTTTGAAAAGGTTGTCTCATGCAATTTCTTATTGTTATACACACCACAACAAAGCAATTCCAGGCAGTGACAAGGCTCAGTATACCAGGGTCTCAGCTTCATCTGGAAGGGTTGCAAGCTAGATGTTTTCTTTAAGCAGCAACTTGGCCCTCTCTGCACACTTTTAAAAAGCTCTATAAACTAGCTTTCCTCTCCAGGTCTTGGACAGGCTTTGCTAGGACCATTCTCCAGTGGCTCCTGGACTATCATCCTTCCTCATTTAAGTCAACTTGAGATATGGTAATCTACCTATATAGTTTAGACTACTGCAACAGTGATCCTTATGAACACACAGTGCAGTTGTGTAAATAAATTTACCATAACAGTAGATGTTCAAATGATCACTGCTACAGTAGTTACTCCATCCTTTCTGCCCCCACCCACATTTGTTGTATTTTTTTCTTTTTGTCAGGATGTAGACATTTTATTGTTATATTCCTTCCATTGTCCTCTTGGGGCTTTAGCCTCCCTTTCTCCGTTACTTGAAAGCTCTGAAGGGTTTGGTGCCCAAGCCTGATTTTAACTCAGCTCAGTTTAAACTGACTAATGATTTGGTCATATAAAAGGCGTGTTGAAAGCTTTGGAAGATAGCTGGCTGTTGTATCCTGTACAGGATACAATCCATATTGCTTAAATGTAGCCGTGATTATCTGAACATCTACTGCTATAGTAAATTTACGTACACAACTATACTTTACATGGAGTGTAATTAGAAAATGCAAACAGGAGTGTCATATATATTGTATGACAATTGAGAACGTGAGCATGTAGGATTAAATTGATGTATAGGAACAGAAAAAAGTAGACAAGTACTGCAGCAAGCTCGAGTGAAATTGTTATGAGTACAATAACATTAGATTAAGGAGGAAAATTCAACAGTAGGAGAACTATAACAGAAGAAGCATGATTAAGCCCAGATAATAAAAGTGAGGGGAGAAAGAGAGGAAGCTGGAAGGAAAAAAGTAACAATGAAATATATAGTAAAAGGAGTGTAAGGAAAATAGTAAAGTAACTGGAGATGAAAGTTAGGTAAGAGGTAGGAAAGTAATTGGAGAGGTATAAGGTAATTCCTGACATCTCATACTCCATATTATCTATAAAACATTGACCATCAATTTATCAGTGGCATGTAGAGTCTCCTTTATCATTACATCATATAATCCATAAACAATCACGTTCATATTCATTTTTCCAAATATTTCATCTCCAGATGATTTTTCTCAGTTTATACTTCATAACTGCCTTAACCAGCAATTTCTCAGTAAATAATCTCTATAAACATTTTTTTATTTTCAGTTCATTCTTGAATCTTTCCTAAATTTACTTATATAACTCTCTCAATTTTCTCAGCTTTATTTTTTCTTACTTATACACAATGATATTTTTTTCAAATTTATCTTCATACTATGTATTCCTTTTTAATATTTTCATTCCATACTAATTTCCATCTTTTTTTCATCTCATAATTCATTTTTGGAATCAACTATACTTCTGTTGTTATATCTTTGTTATTTTTGTTCTGAATTTCACATACATTCTTGTATTTCATCACCATAATTTTACTAAAATAATCTCCCTGTCCATTATTCATATCATAAAAAATTGAGTTTTCCATTCTAATTCCCCATTTTTTATACTATAAAATGCTACATCTCTTTTTACCAGATTTAATTTTTATTTCCCAAAATGACCTTATAATTTCAAGCAAATCTTTTTTGGACTGAATATGAAACACATATATACTTTCCAAATATCCTAGTTTACCTAAAACATAACCATGAATGAGATGTGCTTTTTGAAATGTGATAATTGAAGTCTTCCACAGTTCACTTGTCATTTTTATTTCTTCTAAAAGCCCTTTCCATTGTTCAATAATAATCGTCTTATTGCCAA
Source organism: Protopterus annectens (assembly GCF_019279795.1). NCBI lineage: Eukaryota > Metazoa > Chordata > Ceratodontiformes > Protopteridae > Protopterus > Protopterus annectens. The sequence continues at coordinate 1,479,822,593 of NC_056729.1, forward strand.
ATGCTATCCCAAATACTTTGAATTCTGTCCTTGAAAAATACATTCCAGCTATCTTAACACTTTTACCAAACCCCTTATTTTTACTTTTATTTATTTTAAAGTCACTCATTGTTTTCGTATAATTCTCTATTTCTGTAATTGTTTCTTTACTCCATCATTTTCCATTGGCCATTATTACCAAATCACTAGCAAAAGCAATATAAATTGGAATTTCTGCCACGTCTCTAAACTAACCTGCATCTTCATTTAATTTTTCTTCAGTCGTTGATATACCATTCATTGCTAAAGCAAACAGAGTCCTGTTAACTGAACAACCCTGTTATATTCCCTTTTTACTTTAATCTCTACTAAGCTACCTATTTATTACTGTGTTTATATAAGAATTACTGTATACAGTCCTTATAATCTTAAAAAACATTTAAACCTATCTTATTTCAACATTTCATGTCTAACACAGTCATAGGCTTTTTTCACATCACATATAACCATCTTGGTATTACTTTTTTCTAATTTGAATTTCCTTAACCTCTTTCAAAATAATTAATAAAGCTTTTGCACCTCTTTCCTTTATCCCATATGCTCCTTCCTTTATAACTATATCTGATGTTGTCCTTTTCATTTGTACCTCAACAACTGAGTCTCAGATCTGACTCCGCCACATTTACAAGACTCTCAGATCAAACTCTTGAACTTCTCCTTCAAACCATAATGCCCCAGTCAACCTGCTCTGCCTCAGATCTCGTTTGCCATCATATCATTACAAATGCAGCTCCATCAGATAGAGCTTCTTTGGGTGTTTTCTCTTACTGTTAAGTCAAATGTTTTTTATCTCTAGAACTTCCTATCTTACTATCTTCCTATTTCACCCACCTTCCTAACCAAGTTATTGAACTATTGAGTTCTGTACTTTGCATTACCTTTTTTTCTCTGTATCTTCTACCTCCGGTAGCTGTTAATACCATTGCTTGTATTTTTTGCTTCCTCTTTTCTACCCTCTAGAGGGTATTTTCTTTACCTACCATTTTTGGTAGTTTAAAAAATGCACTTCCTATAGGCATAAGATCCTTAACTCAGATACCCACGGGATTGTGTCTACTGCCTCAGAGCTTGCCATCTCAACACAGACTGCTCGATTTGCACAGCCTTTAATTCCAGGGCCCTTAAGGATTGTAGAAATAAGTTCATTTTAAAGGGACTGCTGCCATCTTCTTCCCCTGCACCAGAGACTGAAACCTCCACAAAATCATCCAAAGGCTCTTTAGAAGAAAAATATTTCTGTAAGCAGTCTCCAACTGACAAAAGATTCATGTAAGCAGTCTCCCCATCCACTCTTCAATGACTACTTTATCCTTAGAGCCTCCTCAAAAGATTCAAAAGAAATTGGATATGACCTCTTTGGATGCAACATGGAAGCAGTTGGATCCCATGTCCTTGGATCTGACCACTATTCTTACAAATTCTCCAAGAGTCCTGTCCCCCTGGGTTCACTTTAGAGCTTATTTCTTCTCTGGTCCATTCCCCTTTCTTTCAGAGGACCCCAAGGAGAGAGTCTCAGCCCCAGTCCACCATTTTTTCTATCAGGTCCTCTAGGAGCCTTTCAGAAACCAAAGTGGATAGGATGATGAGGAAGTTCCTCAGAACTCAGATTCAGTCAGATGGGGGTTATCCCATCTATGTTTCCCATCGGCTCTGTGAACCTCTCTTCTACTTCTCTTATAGTGATCCCTCCTTCTTTGATTCGACTCATGGTTTTGGAGCCCTTGGATCTGAGAGACCTCAGAGCATCGACATTGCATCTGAAGACAGCTAGATCTTGGACTCCGACACTTCCCTGACTTGTTCATTTCCGATTCCTATGCACCAGGATGGGTCTCATAGCTGAAGTGTCAGTTCTGGGTCTGTACGGCTATGTTCCATTCAGATGTTGTCAGAGCTGTCCCTGAACCTTGGAGCTTTGGCGTTTGACAGCTTGTGTCTGACTTCCATTGGAGGCATGGGTCCAGGCAGGGTTGCTGCATGGCAGCTTCGGCAGCTTTAGTTCCAGTGCAACCAGCTATGGTTTCTCCCAGTCTTTCTACCTTCGCGGTAGTGGGGAAGGTTTTGTTTCATCTGAGAGACTCAACTACTTTATCCTGTTCAGATCCTACAGCCATACTCCCTTCTGGTCTGAGCTGTGATCCTCTTGGGCCTATTCCACAGGGGCAGCTGGCCCCATCAACTGCCCAGACAGTCTCAATTGACGACTTAATTCTCTCTTCAAATACCTCTGCAGATTGTCCCACTGAGGCAGTTCCCTGAAAGAGAGTGTGTAAGAGAAGATAGATAGACGCCCCCTGGAGGCTGTCACCGAGTACACTGACTTCGATGAAGGGAGAAGGGTCCCCCAGATGTCCACCAGATGACGTCTCCTTCGGTAACATCTTAGAGAGTCTCAGGCAAAAGGGTGATGGTCCTCTGGTAACCCATCCTAAGAGGAGTCAGTCTGTCTGGAAGCTTTTAAGTCTGGCCCATCTACGTCTTGGATGACTCCCCAACAGATGAGCTTATAGATCTAGACTGTCGCTTGGCCTGGAAGGAACTGGATAATGTAGAACTTATTCCCTGTTGCCCTGATAAATTTCTTGTACCACTAAAGGCAGACCACAATGGAGGAACACAGTCCCTGTTGATGCTATGGTTGTGGTGGCATGGACAGATTTGGAAAACACATTTTTGCATCAGTGACCCTTGCCTTAAGGTTTCACAAGATAACTATGGGATTTGACCAAGAAACATTCAAAATCCCTCTCTGAGTCCATGTCTGTGGAGGACTACAAGACTTCTTCACAACTGGACACTCTCTTATCCATCTCTAATGCATCCATGAAACTAATTTCCAATGATGCGGAAGGTACCTTACGGGTGTCTGCTTCAGGTATAGCTGTTATTAAACATGTCTGGATGAACATATGCAATTTTGTGGAGCCTTTTCAAGTCTTTTTTCATTGGTGTTCCTTTTGATGGAACATCTTTGTTAGGCCCTACTGTAAAGGAAATCCTTTCCCTGAGTGAACAGTATGGAAAGATCCTGTCTGTCGTATGGCTACGCTTTTCTACCCCTCAGTGATCCTCTTTCAGCAAACAAAGAGGAGGAAAGAAAATGTGGTTCCTTTTGTCTCAAGGTCCTTTTCAGGATTCACGTGGGGTAACTCCTTTAGGGGCAAAGGGGAGAGTTCAAATGGAAGACACCATCCTCGCAGCAGAGGAGGCCCACAAAACCAGGGTTTTTGAGATTCCTTTTTGGATAAACACTTACAGTATTCCTGAAAGCTTGCCCAACTGCTCAACTTTGGAGGCCGTTGGTTGGTGCTTGTCTCTGCCCCCGGATGCCTGGGCCTCAATAACAAAAGATTATTGAGTGCTAAAAATCATATCCAGAGGTTATTATATACTATTTTTCTAGATTTCCCCAGCAAAAAGAAAAAAGGCTGTCTGAAGTTCCACCCATTCAGAGGGAGGCAGCAGCTCAAGAAATTCGAAAGCTACTAGACAAAAGAGTCATCCAGGAGGTCCCACCAGACCAGAAAGGATTCAGAACTTAATGAAGATTCTTTTTAGTGCCAAGGAAAACTTGGGGACCTGAGACCAGTTCTAGCTATAAGCAAACTAAATCAATTTGTGAAGAAGTCAACCTCTGAATTGTCATGCTTCAGTCTAGTCTGCCATTTCTACACAAGAATGATGTGCTTCACCAGTCTTTAGGATGTGTACTATCATATTAAAATTAACAGACAATCTAGAAGATTTCTGCACTTTCTTCTAGTGGGCCAGTCACTGTTAGTTCACAGGCCTGCCCTTTGTTCTCACCACAGCCCCTAGGTTGTTTACCAAATGTATGGCAGTGGTAGCAGTGCACTTGAGACTGCTAAGATTCCAAATGTTTCCATACCTAGACAACTGGCTCCTCACCAACCCAGCAGGTATCTCCTAGAAAAGTCCAGGGACTACTTGCTCCAGTTATGTCAATCACTAGGCATTTCAGTCAACATCTGCAAATGTCATCTTCTAGCTGTTCAGAACCTGAAGTTCATAGGTTCTCAGTTGAGCACAGTAAGTCAGATAGCCTCTCTTCCACCACATTGTGTGATAATAATCAGATACCAGATTGAGCAAATTACTGTACATCCTTTTAATCCAGCCAGACTTGTTTTTCAGACCCTAAGGTCAATAGCAGCTGCCATAACCTTAGTTCCTATGTCCCGGTTTTATGTACATAATCCTTCAAAGGACCCTAGCTGTTCAGTGGTCAATTCTTTGTCATCCTTTGTCCTCACTTAAGTATGCAAAGACCATCTACCTTGGTGGATACAGTCGGATGAAGTTTTCCAAGGCTGCCATCTTGTACTTTCGGCCAGTAGCCAAGGTAATCATAGACACCTCTCAACTGGGGTGGGGGGGGCATAAACTTAATGTTGCTGACCCTTCCTCAAACTGTTTAACTTGTTTATGTCCCTGAATATTGGTATACTGCTGTATAATGACCCTTCATATGCGCAAGACCCATCACAGACCATGGGAACTATAGATCCATCATCCTTAATAGTCTTATCTGTAAAGTAATTGAGTGTTTAATCACCGAGTTCATAAATCATGACATCAGAAGCCAGACATCAGTGTACAGGACTTCCAAGATAGCCGGACACTTAGCTTAATTTCAGCCCTCCCAGTGTGAATAAATGAGAAATAAGAGCTAGTAATTCTGCCAGCCTGAGAAAAATTCAGTTATTGGCTAATAAGTACACTGCCTGGATGCCAACAAAGAAGAAATTTGGAGAACCTAAAAGAAAATTAACTAGAAAACTTAAAATGAAAACACTGACTGGGAAGAATCCTGTTCAGCACAAATCAGTTCAAGCTTCAGCTTTGGTATAAGAGATGGCTTCCAGGAGTTTAGAGGAAAACATAAACTAAATGTACACAAATGTGATTAAAATAAATGAAACATTGAAGGAGTATATCAGCTCAAATAAAAGGCTGGAAAAAATCTAAGAAATTTTGACTAGCTATTCAGATGAACTGATAAAACTGCAAAAATCAGAGGCTGAATTGAAGAAAAGGCTGGCTGACTATGAGACTTCTCAAGAGCTGTTTCAAAAATGGTAAAGTTAGAAGACAAAGTGCATAGAGAAAACCTGAGATTTTCTGCTATACCAGAGAAACTAGAAGGAACAGACTGTATTAACTTTATGAAAGCACAAATAATCATCTTGACTTATTTTCCACAGTAGAGTTTGTTACATGAAAGGGGATGTCAAAGAGTATGCTCCAAACGTGGCCCACGAGAAAACAGCCAAGACCTGTATTAGTAAAGATGCAGTCATACTAGCAGAAAGAGTTGATTCTGACAAAACTGTGGCAGAAGGGAAACTTATTTAAAATTGGAGACAAAAGAGTGTTTGTGGAAAATGATTTTTTCACTATACACCAGGCAGAAGAGAAGAAAATTGATCCCAGCATTTAGGGAATATAAAGAGACAGGTGTGAGAGTCAAGCTGTTGTATCCAGCTGGCTTCAGAATATTTTTTCCCAGGAAGATCAAAGACATTTTTGATGCAGAGGAGACTAAAGATGAAATATAAAAGTTTATCCAAGAAAAGGTGAGCCATCAAACAGAAGGAAACTCATTCTTCTGACAATAATGCTAATAGGCTTTGCCAGTAAAACCTTTTCCAGTATTTCATAGGAAAATGCTTGAGAGGGAGAGAAGAAAACAGGAGCTGAATCGAAGATTCAGAGTACCTTGGACTTGTACCAGACTCTGGTGTTGGTTAATGGAGATGAACAGGAAGAAGACCAGCAACACTGAAATTAGTTTCCATTCTTTGTGGATATGGATAGTAAGAGACAAACAGTGAAATGTTTTTAGTCCATTTAGTTTTATATACAGGTCAGGTATATTTTTATCAGCCAGAGGAGAAGTGGGCTATAATTAAAAAAAAGTTGAAGGAATTTATCCAGGTGGCAAAGAGGGTAGTAGTTAAGTATGATAAATTGATCTTTCCAATAGAACAAGCTGGTTTAGAATGACCTGATTTGAAGGGATATTTTAGCTACACAATTAATGCTCATATACATAACACAGGCAAAAAGTTATAATTCAAAGTGGAAAGGGATGATGATGATGAAGCAGGGGAGAAATTCAAGAAATAAGGAAAGAGTAGGATTTTGGATGCAGATCCTTAAGGGAATAAAAACAGTGTGTGTCTGAACTAACAATATCAGTGTATTTCCTTGGAGCATTGTTTTCCTGTGTATGATTTCCATCTGGTCATATGCAAACAAGTCTGACACTGACTATCTAGAAAACAGGATAAGTATCCGAACGAGAGGTACAGCAAAGCAGGAAGTATTGGTGATGCTGTTCTTTTGTTGTGCTTTGTCATTTTTTGTTGTGACAGCATAGTTGCAAAAAATATTTATAGACAGTTTTTGATTCCAGGCACTAGATAAACTTCTTTCAAAAATTCCTCCAAATGAATTTATCTAATTTTTTTAAAAAAATGATCACGTACTGTCTGACTAAATTTCAGAATTTTGTTGCTGAGAATTGGGTTTTGTGTTTCTGATGTTTTTTAAGATAAACTTTGCTCATAGGTGAATGCTAGACTGACTACCCTGAAGGGCCATTTTAACCCTAGCAAATAACCCAAGGTCAGAATCAAACCCTGTGCCTTATTTCAATGAGGTGAAGAACTTAACTGTTATTGCACAAAAGTTGTGCAGCATCTTATCCAGACAAAGTTATGATGATCTGTTAGGTGCTCTATTTCTGACATTGCTAATCTCTATTATTCGACTACCAGTACTGCTCAAGTATAAGCAATACAGCAATCAGACACCATTGCTGTTACTTATTTAAATGTTTTAGTTAATATCCCATCACCTCAACTTGACTGTATTCAAGTCATCACTCCCTTAAAATGCAGAGGTGGATATGTTGGGAGTTTTACTGTGGTAAAGTAAGTTTGTGCATGTGGAAAGCATGCATACACACACGTGCGCACGCACACACACACACACACACACACACACACACACACACACACACACACACACACACACACACACACACACACACACACACACACACACACACACACACTTTTGTATACATTTTATTTATTTACTCTCTTACTCCTTTAAGTTTTTTTTTTCAGTCTCATTCTTTCCTTCCTTCCTTCTACACCTCATTCTCCTTATTACAACTAATGGACTGCATTTCCTCTGCTTTACATCTTTACTGCATTTATGCAGTGCATAGTTCAGTATTTACATGTTATGCATGGTGTATATCTGTACCTTCCTTATGTAACCTATTTGGTGTATTACAGAAGCCTGGGCTGGTCCTGAAATTAGTCATTATTGACCAGTGCTTTGCACCAGCAAACAAATAAACAGAAATAAATGCTGTCGGTGAACACACTATACAAAGCAACTAGACTAAATGATTAATCTACTACTCCATATGCTAAATGCCAAACTGGTCACATCACATCACCTTCTAAGAAAGGGGAGAAAATGTGCAGACTGACTTTGACTGTACCCGAAAGCTGGTTTAGTTACCAAATGTTCCTGGAAAATAAATCATAAAGCTTTGGTTCCTATCTCTTTAGATAAGCTGCAATTTACTCTCATTTTGCTTGTGTTACTCCCTTTTGATGCTACCCCAGAATGGAAGCAACATTGTATCCCATAGCACAACTGATCATGCCCACTGATGTGTTGAAAAAATACTTGTGATTTAATAATTATTATACAATGGTAAGGAAACTAATATGGGTGTGACTTGTTGACAAGATCTTTAATTTAATAAACTGCATCCTTGGTGCCATAGGAATGACCCTTCAAGTACATCTCCAGAAATCAGTGCTGCAGCACAGAAATGAATCATCTTTTTAAACACCTTTATTAAATTCTCATAATTTTAGCACTTAAAGAAATGAAAGCAAACCACTGTAAACATTTTCCTTTGTTTAGTGCATGATATGTGTTTTCTTTTAATATTCACTCTAACATTACATACATAGTTCAAGTTCAGCCTTGCCTTAAATGTCATTCCTTCTCCTCCTGGACATTATTCTCGATGTACTGCTCCCACAAATTCCATTTATTTATATATGCAATGTGCTCCTATCTTTTTTTAAAGATACCATAATTTCTTTCATCTCCTCTTATCATCAGATATGTGTTACATTTGGTTTAAATTCTGATTTCCATTTTCAAGTAATTGCAGAAAATAGCATTACACTTAGTAAGGCTACTATGTCTAGACAATTCAGATTATATATCCCAGTTCAAAAGAAAAAACATTTTCCTTAGTTACAGCCATTTCAGACAAAGTACTCTGTATGGAAATTTTAAAATCTGCCACCTTGTTACATTCCAAAAAATATGCTTCCGGTTATCTCTCCTTTTCCTATCAAACCAGCAGCAGTCTCCCATTTACTTTTCTCTTTCCCATCACACCTTCAGAAATTGCTGTGTACTTGGAGAAAATTATCTGCTTGGAGTATAAAATACCTATGCAAACACTTCCATGCAAAATACTAAACCTTCTGGATTTTGTTGCATACATGAGAGCTATGCATATGTTTTCCTTGCATATTTGAGAGCCATGCAGATATTTTCCCATTGTTGTCACTTTTGTCAAGAAAAGTTAGCTTTATTCATAGTTATTGTGCCTTGGGAAGTAATGCTCATAGGTTCACACTCTCACTGAATAGCTCACTGAACTTGTATCCTAGTTATAGAGAAGAAAATGTTTTTAATGTAAAAGTGATGATAGTTTACTGATTATGAATACTGTACAAAATGCTAAGCTTTCGGTATCGAGATGGAATATGAATACAACCATCTAATGATTGCTTGAGACCTTGAGCAGAGCCCTGAACATCTGCAGTCTGCATGAATTGCAGGTGCCTTTAAACTGCTGAACCTAAATTTGTCTAATTATGAGTTTACCTAGTAAAATAAGCAAAATGTAAGTGCTGGGAAAAGCATAGCTCTGAAATGTGATTTATACTATCAATTAAAAAGTTACAGTCAACAGCAGAGGTGCCCACAGCTGATGTCTGTGCTTACATCACACTTTAGTGGCACACAAGAGAACTGTGCTTTCACTTAAGTATGAGCTCTGCATTATCTTCACAGAATGTGCCCCTTGGAGTTTGCACTAAGGAACACTTTCATTAAAAGTATGCTTTCTTTATTTTTCTTCTGACTTAAATTTGCTGATATTTCAAATGAACCTCAAAATGCACACTTTTGCTTTTTTATTTGTCGTTTGTTTGCTGGTATGAAATTTACAGATATTAATTTAGCCTTTGACTTCCAGAGTGTCTGTGGGCATGTTGTAGCCTTTTATTGTAAACAAGATTACCCTAGCATGAAAATGCATCCTGTGATGATTTCTATTTACCCCAGACATGTGCTGTAACTCAGTTGTCATCTGACAGCTCTAGAACTAGAACGAAGTAGAAACATAAAATGATTCCTGTCTTGTTCTTTTATAAAATATTATGAATGGCATTCTTGGACATAGTCCAAGTATGCATGGGCTTGATGTCTGAAAAGGCATGAATACCCAAGCCATACATGATTCATACACAGAGATACAAATCAAATAAGCCCCTGTATGCAGTTTTGTCCTATTTTATAACTGCAGTATACCATTCATAGAGCAGCTATGTAAATTCCACCCCACCAACATTACCGGCATTTCACAGAGCAAACCGTAAATGTATACCATCAAGTCCTACCAACAGATATTACTGGACCGCAACTGCAGACTAGCAGTTGTTTGCAAAAAACAGGAAATTATTTTCCTCTTTTGTTGTTGTGTTGCTCAGCATTACAAAGGTGAATGCAGACAGTTAAATTTATAGTACAGTCTTGTGCTGTAGCAAACTGTCAGCAGTAACATGGTCCCTTGTGGTGCAGCCTAACCATCTAGAGCAACCACTTGCAGTTGTGATACAGCAGAGCCAGTGCCAACAGGAGATTCAAGACAGTAGGACACCTAATTTCTGTATTCTTTAAAACAGTTGTCCACAATCATGACTAAAGAGGCTGAGTTCTACATAAATGGAGCCTATTTCTGGATTGCCACTGTCTCCCTCTTACAGTTATAAAGATATTAGCTATGGATTGCTAATAGAAAGCTCATTGTGTGATTGACCTTAGGGCATAGTTAGTGTACAACTTGCTTTTTTCAGATCATATACAAGACTCGCATTTGTTAGAAGCTGCTCTTCCCCCAACATTGGTTAGTAGTGCCTTATATGCAATCACAAGAAGTTGAAATTTCCCTATAAAAAGTACCTCAGAACATTACCTCGGTTCCAAGCTTTTCACAGGGTAGGTAGTTTGTATGGTGAGCAGCATAACCGCATTTAGTTAGGACTGTTTAGTTCTACATTACATTATTACAGCACCAAGGACCATCTCTGCTCAAAGAGGATCTGGTTTGAGTGCTGGGCAGCTTTGCTGGGTAGGTTAGCTGCAGATTTACACCAAAGTAAGCATTCATCCCTCATCTGCTTACAAACATGCTCCACTCCTGTACCTTGTAAAGTACACATTAGGACCTGCAACCGTGGATAGCACTTTCCTGCTATCTCTGCATCTAGCTTGGTGGACATGAGCATCCTGAGGCAATGTAGCAATTTATGCACACTGATAACCACTTAATTCTCAGACAAATACAGTATGTGAGAGATGTAGTTGCACATTGACACTGGAGGCAATACCCTCACACAGAGACACTAGAAGAAACAAACAGGTTGTCAGTGGCATATACTCACATACACCAATCACTGTACCTACAAAGGACCAGGCTCATAGACCCACCCATGCGGAGTAGCTCACGTATAACTTACCCAAACCTCAAAGACTTCTCAGGTACACTCCGCATGCACATAAGATAATTCCCATCACAACACATAAAGCCACATCTCATTGTGTCTCAACTACCAAGCCAATAAGGCGAAACACCCACAACCCAATATTCTGGTCATAGGAGACTTCATTGTGAGACACACTGAAGTCCCTTTTACCAGGCTGGATAAGGAGAAGGTTACAGTTAGTTGATTGTCAGGAGCTAGGATCTGCAGAGTACACAAGCCGTCAGGAAGCACTCAAGTCACCTTATCCCCAAGGACCAATATGACTCTGTCATAGTCCATGTGGGTGTGAATGACCTAAGATGTAACTCTTTGGACTATATGAAGAGAGACATAATTGTGCTCTCTGAATATGTGCCACAAGCAGGTACTAGCCTAGCACTGAGCAGCATCCTACCATTTCCAAGGATGATGCCACAGTACAACATAAAATAATTGACTTTACCAATTGGCTTGCCATTCTAAAGGGGTCTAATACTTGTCAGCCTGGATGACATGGTTGATAGGCCATGCTGGTTTTACAGGAATGGCCTTCACCTATAAAATCCTCCAAAGCTAGTTACGAAAACAAAATCGCCACTGATTCTAAAGACAACCACAACGCATTGTATAGCTATGTCAAGAATCTCAATGGCAACACTCAGATCTGCTCTGAGTTACAGCACAATGGCACTAAATATAGAGACCCAACTGATATTGCCAACATCCTGGCAGATAGGTTCAGTGCTAACTTTAGCCCCTCTCACCCCCTAAAGAGCCCATCTCTATACCAGAAGAATGCAAAGTTCCTGTAATCACGGTTGCACAGTTAAAAAACACACTCTCCAAAGCCAAGAACACAGCATCCATGGGACCAGACAACATCCCAGGCTGCGTTCTACATGAACTACAGAATGAACTGGCACCCCACCTAAGTACCATGTTCAATCATAGCCTCACCTCAGGCTTTGTGCCTGCTGAATGGTGCACAGTGACGGTTATCCCACTCCACAAGGGGAGAGCCACCACGGACCCCAGGAACTACCGCCCCATTAGCCGAACGAGCCTGGTCTGCAAGGCCATGGAACCTATCATCATGGAACTTATAAACAAAGACATTGGTAATCTCCAAACTCTGGACCCCCCCCCACCCAGTTCGGGTTTGTAAAAGGCAGATCATGTCTCCTAAACCTGATAGACTTCTTTGAAGCAGTCAACAAAGCCGGAGACAAGGGTAAGGTGGCTCACACAGCCTGTCTAGATCTTGCCAAGGCTTTCAACACCATCCCCCACTCTGGAATTCTAGATAAACTCACTAAACTAGGTATAAATCCCTATGTCACAAGATGGGTTGCCAACTGGCTCACTGACAGAACCCACACTGTGAAAGTAGCAGACTCCAAATCCGACTTCAGACCAGTGACAAGTGGAGTACCACAGGGTTCAGTCCTGGGTCCTCTCCTGTTTGGTATCTACTTCTCTGAAGTACAGGCTAACACAGAAAGTCTCTGGCTAATGAAGTTCGCAGATGATTGCAAACTAGGAGCCATAATCGAAACTCCTAACGATGTGGACATCCAACAAAAGGGCCTCACTGAGACAGATGCCTGGTGTCAAAGCCATGGCCTCAAGCTCAGTGCCAAAAAGTGCATTGTCATCCCCTTTGGTAAAAACTCTGTACCCATGAACTACAACATAGGCAGTAATATACTTAACACTGAAAGTGTGATAAGAGACCTTGGGACACCGGTGGACAGTAGTCTCTCCTTTGATAATCACATCGCCACAGTAGTCAGGAAATCCGTCTACGTGGCACACCTCATCATAAAAAATTTCTCATCCAGAAAAAAAGAGGTCATTGTTCCCCTCTACTCATCACTCATTAGACCCATTATAGAGTCCAACGCCCCTTTTGGTATGTACCTCACAAGACATCTACAACAACTGGAAAGGCCGCAGAAGTACCTCACAAAGAGGATTACCAGCCTCAAACAGATGCCCTACGCAGACCGTCTCAAAAAACTCCAGCTTTACTCCGTCGCATATCGCCTACTCAGAGGTGATTTCTGCCTAACATACAAAGCTATGTCAAACCCAGAGCTGTTGGACATGCTTCACTTAAAGAAATCCCAATCCCTCCGAGCTACACACTCTAGGGACCTAAACCTTGTCACCACAATAAACAGAACATGCCGGAGGGATAGATTCCTGTCCCAAAGACTTCTCATACTCTGGAATAAACTACCTATCTATATCAAACAAAGCTCCTCATTAGCACTCTTCAAGAAAAATCTTGATGATGGGATGGGAAATAGGAAATTCATCCCAGGGATCACCTCTGTGGCTCTGCTTGACAATGACACAGGAAATTAATTTTCTTGGGTGTCAAAAGCCAGGGTACCTTTTTGGCTGGCTTGTATAGGCCCCAGAGCCAATAGCCTAGTACCTACCTATGAACCTCTAGGCTTTTTGATATTGGTCAAAACATTGTCCACCCCATAGTGCCCTTTTTAGGCATTGTCGAACAGACAAACCTTTCAACATAGCAAAAGCTGCTCAGGACAAGCTAAAGATGTTAGTGCTCATTGATAGGAGTCTTAACAAGAAACTGCACTCTCTAGAAGCACTCTCCACCCTGGAAAATGCGGGCATCCATGCCGTTACTGAAGTATGGCTCAAAGCCATGAAAAGCACTCTGGCTGCGCATTGCTATAACACCTTTCATATCTTCCAACCACTCACTGAACATGAAAGAGAAAAGGTGGAGATGTATCTATCTATATAAGGGATAAGCACACCTCAGGGCTGGTCAGTCAATATGACATGCTTGAGCTACTCCACGTCCAACTAACCATGGGAAAAATACATTATCATACTCTTGCTAGCTACTGTTCCCCAACCATGAACAATGAAACCCAAATATCATGCCTGAAGTTACTAGAATCACTCACCATCCAGCCCAATACCATTTTCATGGGCAATTTTAACTACTCTTCCATGAACTGGGAGGCAGTCATGACCACTAACATGCAGGCCCAAAGATTTCTTCACTCTGTAAACTCAAATGCTGTGGAGCAGCTAATTTGTACCCCCACTAGGGATACAAATATCCTAAGTCTGGTATTCACAAATATGGGTGAGCTCTACAAACCCCCCCCCCCCCCGGTGTAATGTTTTTACTGGTAAGATCAGATCACAGTGCTGTCTTCCTTTGAAACAAAGGTAAAACTAAACCCGCCACCTAACTGCAAAAACTTTAAGAACTTTTCTAATGCAAACTATCTTCTGTTAAGTGAGAACATAGAACATTTCCAAAATCCCCCAAACCCAGAAAATACAGAAGTCTATGCAGAGTTGCGCACAAAAGCCCTGTACAACCAGGGGCAGCTCGTGGCATCGGACTGCAGCCCCCTCAACTAAAAAGAATAAAGTTTCAAGAAGTGTTTAAAAAAAAAAAATACCTAATACCTTTTTTTTTTTTATAAACAAACTTCCGAGTCCGCGACTCGGAAGTATGCGCATGCGCAGTGCGCACTTTAACCGCCTCGGGCTGCAGCAGTTTTAAACATCTTTTTTTTTTGTTTGTTTTGATTGCAGCCCGGAGGGGTAATGAAGGCATTATTGTGATGCCCAGAAGTCTATGCGGTTCCAAACCGCATAGAATTAGAAGGGGCTCGGACTGCGACGTCCACAGGCACGTCATGACGTAGTTGCTGGGCTAAATGCTGCTGATTGGTTGTTGCTCTCTTCCCGGGCTTTATGTGCTGGGAAAAGAGCGAGAATCAGTTAGTTCAGTTGTTAGCTTCAGCTTTCCTTGCTTTGTGGATTGTTTCGTGATCTTATTTTACATTTTTATTTTGGGTGGATTTTGTCAGCTGTGCTGCAGCCTGTGCTAGAGAACGAAGGAAGAACAGAAGAACAAGAAGAAAGAAGAAGAAAAGTACAGAGTGAAGGTGCAGAATTAAGTAAGTAACAACTTAGGGTTGCCACCTTTTCAAATGCCCAAAGTGGGACATTTCTGGTACAAACATCAGATTTTGCAGGGTGAAACATAAATAAACATACAAAATAACTACTTTTATAGGTTTTGCGTTAATGTTCAGATGGATACTGACTTATTCACTACATGTTAGAAATGATGTGACACAAGATGTTGTTCAGTACATGCTTTGTGTGTTTGGCAGGCAAGAAGCAGAATATCTTTTTTTTCACCCACAAACTTTGAATATGTAGACGCAATACCTTGCATATTAGACTGTATTATTGTGGTTATTAATGTGCACTAAAAGTATAATCCTGTTTATATATTTTAATTCTCATTAAAATAAGTTGCACAACATGAAACACTGCAATCAGTAATTAGTGGTTACTTTTGCCACCAAATCTGCAGATTTTTTACTGCCCGGTAGTTGAATATGTTCCATGCATTAAAAAAAATATATATTTTTTAGAAAGTAATATTCAATCTGATCAGCTGAATGACAGATTACAAGATTTTTTGCATGTGTTTATATTAGAAAATTGATTACAAGAATATAATTAGCAACAGACTGAATTAGAAAAATAAGTCTAAATAAGTGTTGCAACCACAGAATACCTCATTTTATGCATCCAGGAGATAAAAAAGACAGGGAAGAGGAATGATGTGACTGTTTACTATTTTGCCAGAAAAACAAAACAAAGCAACTCAGCTATTAGAAGAGAGTGCCTGTATGGGTCAGTATCACTTCCACGAAAGGAACGTCAATTCCCAATGCAAGTGGAAAAAAAAGCACAGTGGGTGAACTCAAAATATCCACAGAACATTCTTTAGCAATGCCTTAAGTTAAGGAATAGTTACAACCCAAATAGCAAGCAAAACATATGATTTTGTTACGGACAGTGTACACAGGCTGGCAGGCTGGGCAAAGTGGATTGGTTACCACCTCTCTCTCTTCTTGTGGGAATATAGTTCACTGTAATAGGTAAGCATCAAAAGTTGCTCTTCAGTCAAGAACTTAACTTTTGCTTATCTTTTTTTCATTATCTTTTAAAAGTGCCAAACTTGTCTAATATGATGCTTTTTGTAAAAATTGCATTAGATAAATATTTAACTTAAGATACATAGTTTCAAACTACTTAATAAATATATAAATACTTGTACTCAATATTTCAGGCCATTTTATAGTTTAGTAAAATAGTTTAATATTCTTGATGAATCAGTAACAGTGGGATTAATAAATATTGAAATGACAATTTTCTGACAATAATAAACTGTAATAAATGCCCATGTTCTTCTAAAACAGATGCTTAAATAGATTGCAAAATATGCAATCACCACTTAAGTACACAAGTAAGTAAGTAAAACTCAATGAACGGTATCAAGACTGTATGACATTTTACATAGTTGCAGTCCGAACAATAATGTCTGATTTTCACTGCTGTCTTTCTACAAGTAGGTGGCATGTTCACAGAGTTCACCTAATTAAAAAGTATTCCCAAGAATACTGCATAACAATGTGTTGTTACTTTTCAAAAGTAGGTGCTGGTTTCTTTTTAATTAAGTAGGCTTAGCATACTAATAGCAGATGCCACACAACAGCATTAGTATGCTTAGGGACTAACAGATTCAGCACTTTTTTTGTCATCTCAGCATTTCCCATCTGAGGAACTTACCATTTAGCTGGCAGTCAGTGCAAGTTGTCTGCTTGTTCAGAATGTTAGAATTTGTACAACTTGCACAGCTATACTGACCTAAGGCATCTATCTACTCTGTCTATTGGCTGGATTCATTGACAGTACAAGGACTGGAAATCCAATCCAGAAGTGGACAGTTGTGTAGGCAGTGGATAGCTATCCTTCCATGGAAGTTGATTAAGAGACTTCTATGCTGCAAAGTTTGCCTTCTGGTATAGATCATATGCTAGTTCTGAACAAGTGATAACTTTTGTCATAAACGTGCACATGGCTGGGTGTGACCTTGCAGGCATCTTGAAGCTAGCTATTCGATGTGCAAGGGTTTTTTTTAATGTAGACTGCACTAGGTCCAGTCCCTCCATACTCAGTCACGGTAACAGGATCTTTTAAAATTGAAACTCACCCTAATGTTGGAACACTGAGGTGACTCCATGTCATTTAATTGCCAATATAGGCTCTACAATGCAGCTTCTAAAACTGTGGGGCTGGCAAATGCCATTTGAATGAGCTAACCTAGGGAGGGATATGCTTAGCTCCTGGGGAAAGGCTCATGTTAGTCCAGAAACACAAGTAGCTGTTTTATAAACTCTTTCTAGGATGGTCCATTAAAAGGTATTAAACTAATTCTGTGCTCCAGTGTTTTCTGTTAGGAAACCAGAATGGTATTTATGTTCTTTTTCTGCATAGCCTGATATGACTTTTTAGAAAGTCAGCAGGTCAGTGGCTTACAACTCTTCCCCAAGATGTACGTAAAACCTTTAGTTAGGAAGCAAACCCAGTTATCACCCAAGAGGATTACAAAGATTCTGCACACATGGCTGAAGAATGAATAGGTTACAAAGGGGAGGTCTGTGGGTCAGACAGCATGAGATCAGATGAGAGATGGGGATAAAAATATCACAATCAATAAAGATGCTGCTCAAAGGAGCATAGTTGGTTTAAAATTGTTAGCGCTAAATGCTGTGTGAACTGCTTTTCAGAAAATGCTACAGCCAGGTATCTATGAATTAGTAAGGAGAAAATTATAAATGGTTTTCCTGTAGTTACCAGGAAATGGAAATATTCTAGTTTACTAAACATCGATGGACTGAAATCCACTACTTTAATTATGTAATATATGATATCAAACCAATGTGTGTATGTAACAATGTGTGCTGTGTAGAGTATTCAGCATGCGCCATACTGACTGAGCATTTATTTGATGTAAATAAGTATGTCAAGCATTGATCCCATTGCACCATAGCTCCACCCCTTCTTGTTGGCCACGCCCCTTCTTGTTGGCCACACCCATCCTGCAGCCCCCCTTTGATTTTAAGTCACCAGCCGCCACTGTGTACAACCATATGTACAATTGCTTAAAAATGTCAGTATCAGACCAAAACAAGGCAAGGTCAAACTGCAGAAACAAGCCATCTAGGTGAACCCCTGGTATTAATAGGTTGTACAACAAAAGAAAGAAAATCCTGTTGAAAAGTAAGAGGGAGTGTGTATAACAGAACAAAAAGTCTCTTACTAGTCTAAACAAGTGAATCTGGGAAGTAATCAAGACTCTGAAACCAGATTTTCAAGCAAAAATAGGCTCCAAAGCTAAGGATAACCATAAAGCATTTGTCAGTTATGTTCACAACCTTAAGGGCAACATTCAACAATGTGCAGAATTAGTTGTGGACATCATTACCTATACTTAGCCGGAGGATAAAGCAAATCTGCTGATTTGATGAATTCAGCTCAAATTTCACTCCATGTCACCCCCAGATGTCTTTCCATATCACTATTACAGTATTCTTTACCTAAGGGTTCTCCAGCAAAGGATAGCCCAATATCTGGCCAGTATACCAAAGCCTTTAGTACTTACAGGTGCCGTATGTCACATGTTCAGTCCCCACACAAGACATATGGCATAATGATGACGTGCAGATGCACACACTCAGAACTTCTTCTAAACGAGTCCAAACAAAATCAATAAACATCTGTCTGAATGCCTTTCCTCTGTGCTGGTTCCCAAGCCGTTTGGGGTTTCTCTTTATCTTCCTTTTCTTTAGTATTGATTGGTTTCATGTCATCCAGAAATGGAAAATGTCAGTGTGGGAGGCAGACTCCCCATAAAGATCATCACGACCAGTACCTGTTTTGTTTGAGCATTTCTCACTACCATCCACAGTGTTCTGTCTGCCAAGCTTTTGTCCCTAAGACCCTACGTAGCCTTCTCTCCTCCTTATCTATTTACCTTGAAAACCCGCATCTTAAGCTGTTGGCTCAAGTTGCTATGGCAGGGTCTTCCCCATCCTGAGGGTCAGCTGTCTTGCCAAGAAAAAGACAAGAAAACTTGGGTCTGATACTGCTGCTGTCCAGCCTCCCCTACAGACATCTCTCTTAAGGCTAGTGAAAGCCCGAAGGATCATCTGCTGGTTTCTTCAAATTACTCTGTTGCGACCCTGTTGGAGGCAGACATGGATCTAGCTTCTTGCACATCCTTGGGGGCTTTACAAACATCAGCTCCAGACGTTGAGGGGGAACCTCAGCTGATTATATCTGAGGGACCAAGGGGATTCCACAGAATTTAGTAAGGGAGGAGATCCCTACTGTGCTTAATGAGTGTTGCCAAGGGTCTGACCCTCCTTGGGTGTTTTGTGTGGATGTCCTACAGAAAAAGAAACATCAAACCAAGCATATTTCCCCTACAGCTAAGGATCCCCAATGTGAATGGCAGAGTTTTACTCACGAATTGTTCAATGCTTTGATGGCTTTAAAGTCTCCTCAAGGGGTGTCTGTGCGGACTCCTTCCTGGTCTTCCGCTCCTCTTAAAAAACCTAGGGACTGGATTCCTCTGATATGGATCAGGACTCTGGGGAAGAGTCCTTAGCATTCTCTTCCCAAATCCCTTCCCCTTGGATTATGGTTCAGAATAAGAGGAGTCTATTAGTCCAGATTCTCCTTTAGAGGAACTCTGTTTTGGGGTCAGTGGTACCCTTATGATGGAATTCTTGAAATGGGGTGGGATTGCTTTCAAGTTTCTGACATCCAGAAAAGGTATTATGAGCTCCTTCAGATGGAGTCTCCCAAACATTTTGCTGTTCCCCCTGTTTTGGCTGCCTCCTAGATGCCTTTTCAGCAGCTTCTATGGCCCCTGATTCTCGGCCTCTGGCTCCTAAGAAACCTGACAAATTTTACAAGGTGTCTGATGAGTGTAAATATTTGTATAAATGCCCTTCTTCTTTGTTGCTTTCTTCAGATAAGGACAGTAAAACAATGGAGGGGCTGGGCAAGAAGTGTTATACTGTGCCACCTTATCTTTTAGGGTCATTAACTACCAGTCTCATATGACTAGGTATGTTTTGACCCTCCTTTCTCAGGTTTCTTAGGTTAGTTGGGAATTTGCTAATAGAAAGCTCACTTTGTGCTTACCTGGCCTTAGAGCATAGTTGGTGTAAACATTGCTTTTTTTCTGATCGTATATAAAACTTGCATTTGTTAGAAGCTGCTCTTCGCCTAACGGTGGTTAGTGGTGCCTTATATATATATATATATATATATATATATATATATATATATATATATATATATATATACACACATTTCCCAGAAGTTGAAATTTCCCTTTAAAAACTACCTAGGAACTTTACCTCACTTCCATGGTTCTCTTGTGTGGTGAGCAGCATAAATGCATTTAGTTAGAGGACTTTTTATGTCTACATTACATTATTACAACACCAAGGATTATCTCTACTCAAAGAGCATCTGCTTTGGGTGCTGGGCAGCTTTGCTGTTTCATCTAAGGCCCTCAAAATTGCCTGCCGTTCTATTAAGTGTAGTTGTGATGCAGGTGATGCTTCTTCTTTTGAACAATAAAATATTTTTGGTACTAGTACTGCTGAACTTTTCAAGTCCCTTGAGGATAAGAGCAAGGCGTTACAGGAGTTGAAACATATTTTTGTTTCTTCTCTTCTTACGCTTCAAAAGAATGACTCTTCCAAATTTGTTTTTGTTCACAGGCAGTCTTGCCTAAGGGTAAAAAGGGTTATATGCCTCCTGCTAAGTCTACTCAAACTCCTACTTCCCAGAAACCTACCTTTCAGGACAAACCAGGCTCTATTTGAAAATTTGCTTCCCCTTTCCTTGCCAAGGTCCCTTTATCCCATCATCTTTCCCAGTCCCTTCCAAACTGGTTGAGAATCACAGCAGACTGTTGGGTTCATGGTTTGGAAATCCTTTCCTCCTTTTTGGGCATCCCTCAACCTCCTCAGGAACAGCTTCCTTTTTTTCCCCAGAGGTGCTTCTTTCTGTTTTGGCCCATGGCATCATTCAAGCTGTACCCCTGGCCCAGGTAGGGACATTTTTTTTTTATTCCAGAATGTTTCTGGTTCCAAGGAAGGAGGGCACATGGAGACCAATTATGGATCTTTCACAGCTCAAGATTCCTTCTTTTTGGATGTTGTCTCTTCAAACCTTATTTCCTCCTCCTCCTCTTCTTCTTCCTTAGGCCTTTCTGGTCTCTCTGGATATCAAGGATGCCTACCTTCATATCCCCATCCATCCTCTTTTCAGGAACATTTTACATTTCTCTGCTTCTTTCTTACAATTTCAGTTCTCTGCTTTGTTGTTTGGCCTCTGTACTGCCCCAAGGGTGTTTGCCAAATGTGTCCCTCCTGTCATTGCATTTTGTAGGATGAGAGGGGTTTAGGGCTTTTCTTATCTGGATGATCTGCTTATTGTAGCTTCCTCCCCCGAGGTTCTGATTCAAGTTATCCAGTTTACTATTTCCCTGTTGTAGAGTTTGGGGTTCACCATAAACTTTCAAAAATCAGCTCTAAGCCCTTCTTGCTGGATCCAGACCATCCCCATGCTGGCATCCCTACATGACCTCAAGACCCTGTCTCTTATTGTCTCTTTCAATCTCTTCTTCCTCTGGAGTCAGTCACAGTCAGGGACCTTCTCAGGGTCCTGACGTTCATCCCTTCCACCATTCCCATGCTTCCACTGTACAGGCGCCACATGAGAAAGCTACAGCGGTACCTCAAGTCAGTGTAGCTTCAACATTTCCCCCTCCCCCTGGACTTCCCGTCCTCTTCCTCCCTTGTCTCAATCTTGAGCTTCAGTGGTGGATTTATCAAATCTCTCACTCTCTCAACAAAGGGCTTCTTTTCCAAGCTCCAACCCTGACTCAAGAGCTATTTATAGATGCCTCAGATGGAGGATGGGGGCCCTTATAGGGCTCTGTCAGGGCTCAGGGTCTCTAGCCTCCTCATTAGAGGTCAGATCACATCAGTGTAAAGGAGATGAAGGTCCTTCTTCTAGATCTTCAAGCTTTTCATTCCCTATTTCATCCCAGGCCCCTTAACATTTTCACAAACAACACCACAGTGATGTGGCATTTCAACAAGCAAGGTGGTACAAGGTCTTATGTTCTTTGCAAACTAGCTCTTCAGGTCTGGGATCTAGCTATCCAATATCAGGTGACACTTCAGGCAGTTTAAATTCCTTCAGAGCACAATCTAGTGGCAGTTTCTTTGAGCAGGTCCAGCACACAAGCTCGTGAATAGATGCTTCACAGGGATGTGCTCCTGGACGTTGTCCATCAGTGAGGTATTCCTCAGGTAGATCTTTTTGACTCCCCTCAGAACAGACAACTTCCTCTGTTCTGTTCAAGAGTCCCAAGTCCTCTGGCTTGGAAAGTGGATGCCGTGTCTTTTCCTTGAAAGGGAATATTTCTGTATACCTTCCCTTTGAAAACCTTTCTCTCCTTCCAAGAGTCTTGCACAAGATCAGATAAATCTTGTTAGTGACTCCCTTTTTTGCCCTCTTCTTTCTCACTTGGCTAAGGGCAATTGCCAGAAGTTCCCTCACTGGGTGGACCTTCTCACACAGGATAGGGGGTCTCTTATCCAACCTCAATTGTCTACTCTTCAGCCTTTCTATGTTGGAGGGAAGCCTTCCAGCTTGTCAGTGGGAGTGGTAAGTACTAGGTAGCCTATCTACCAAAGAGGAGTGGTTCCTGGCCCAGACATTGTAGCTTATTGGCTGTTTGGGCAGTTTTTTCCATCTCTTTCAACGTTCTGATTTAAAAGCCCACATTTGCACTTGTTTCCCACATTTTCTGTAACTTGTCTAGTCCAGATGCAGAGTTGCTGTATCCAGGACTGTTGGTAAGCTTCTGAACCCCCCGCAAACCTTTCTGCGTTGGAGGGAAGCCTTCTAGCTTATCAGTGGGAGTGGTAAGCACTAGTTAGCTATCTACCACAAGAGGAGTGGTTTCTGGCCCAGAAATTGTAATTTATTGGCCATTTGGGAAGTTCTTCCATTTTTTTTCAACTTTCTGGTTTAAAAGCCCGCGTTTGTGCTTGTTCCCTACCTTTCCTCTAACTAGTCTAGTCCAGGTACAGATTTGCTGTATCCAGGACTGTTTGTAAGCTTCTGAGCCCCCCCAAGCCTTTCTGTGTTGGAGGGAAGCCTTCTAGCTTATCAGTGGGAGTGGTAAATACTAGGTAGCCTATCTACCACAAGAAGAGTGGTTTTTGGTCCAGAAATTGTAGTTTATTGACCACGTGGGCAGTTTTTCCATCTCTTTCAACTTTCTGGTTTAAAAACCCACATCTGCTCTTGTTTCCCACCTTTGCTGTAACTAATCTAGTTCAGATACATGTTTGCTGTATCCAGGACTGTTTGTAAGCTTCTGAGCAGTGCCAATGTCTGCTCTTCAATTTTTTCCCTTAGATCTGCTAGTTCTGTTCTCTCCTCTCCTGCACTTTTACTGGCTTGTTAGTTTAGCACTTTACCAGACTTCTTGCAGCAATTATTGTAGTACACAAAAGTGCTATGAGCACTAAACATTCTACAAGGAAACAGCTCCAGTACTTATTAATACCCACCCTTCCAGGCATGTCTAAAGGTCAGTTCCCTGTGCTTTTGCCTATTAACCTGGTGAACTTGGGCATCCTGAGGCAATGCAGCAACTGCCTCATGTACACTGACATCCCTCCCCTCTTACCCCCCCAACACTCAGACTTGTGAGAGATGCACTTATATATCTAAATTGGAAGCCACGCACTCTCCAGCCAAGACTGAAATAGCTGGTCAAGAGGAGAAGGTCAGCACTTGCACCACACCACATGGAACACATAGCCCTCCAGAACACACAACAGCATTGCCTTCACATAAAAACACAAACCACACACCCACCATCACAAAGGCTCTCAGTAAAAATCTAACCAAACAGCAGAGGCCTCCAAGGTAGAAATGCACTCGACCACCACAACACAACACTAATCACGAGACACATAACACTCCTAAACAGTGTGCCACTCAACCAAAGCCCCTGAGGCAATATAGCATGCCCAACACACTAATCGTAGGTGACTCGATAGTGAGGCACACTGTTGTCACTAGGTTGAATAAGGAAAAAGTAACAGTGAGCTGCCTGTCAGCCGCCAGGATCCACCACATAATGCACGCACTCAGACCCCTCAACAACAGGTACGAATATGACTCTATCATTGTACATGTGGGTGTGAATGACCTGAGATGTACCTCCCAGGACTACATGAAAAGAGGCATGGAGGAGCTCTCGGATTATGTAGCCCAGGCGGGTATGACCCTAGCCCTGAGCAGCATCCTACCATCACCCAGAATGATACCACAGTACAAGCAGAAAATGATTGATTTCAACAACTGGCTAAGTTTCTGGTGTCATTCTAAGGGGATCCAGTATCTGTCTGCCTGGGATGACATGATTGACAGACCTCGATGCTTTGCCAGAGATAGCCTGTATCTGTCTCCCCTGGGCTTCCAGATACTGGCCAAGACTGTTGCCACCCCTATAGTGCCTTTTTAAGCAGTGTTCCAAAGACCAAATTACCACTGTAACAGTTACAAATTAATGCAATTCGAGAGTCATGCTGCTCAACGCTAGAAGTCTAAATTTCAAAATGCACTCGCTTGAAGTACTCCTTAAAATAGAGAACATCGACACTTGTGCTATAACAGAGACCTGGTTCAAGGCAGCAGAAAGCACCCCCTCAACTACCAGGCTACAGCTCATTCCACACCTTTCAGCACCAGAATTTGGACCAAAGCTCCAAAGACAGTGGTGTTTCCATATTCATAAAGGATGTGCATACCTTCAGACTGGTAGCTCAACAACACACATTTGAGATACTTTAGGTGCAGCTAACACTGGGTAAGTCAGCAATTCAGGTCGTAGCCTGCTGTAGGTCCCCAACCATGTCCCAAGATTCACACTCCACATTCCTAAGCACCCTGGAGAATATTAGGGTCCAACCTAACACTCTCATACTGGGTGACTTCAACTACCCCTCCATTACCCCCACTAGAGGTAGCAACATCCTTGACCTGGTCATTACTAACATGGGTAACCGTTGCTCTACACCAGTAGTCAACTCCTCCCTGGTTAGCTCCGATCACAAGCTAATCATCTTGGAAATCCACATCCCTCCCACCCCCCCAACAAACATAACCACCATAACAAACTTCTCCAAAACTAACTTTGGGCTCCTAAAAACAGAGGTGGCTAACTTTACGGCACCCATGCAAATGGAGAATAGTTGCATGACCGCCAGATCATACAAGAGTGCACTGTACGAACATGTACACAAATGCATTGATTTTGCCATACCCATTAGAACTAAGATGCTCTCCACAAAAAAAAGGAAGCCAATCTGGTGGTCCCCTGTTATAAACAAAGTCTATAACAGAAGGAGGAAACTGCTGCGGAATAAGGTGAAGTCCCAAGACTGGAAAAGCTCCCTTATCAGCCTCAAGAAAAGGTTGAGATCCCTCATCAAATCCTCTAAAGCTAACTAGAAAACAGAATTGCAGCAGGTACTAAAGACAACCACAAGGCCTTTTATAGTTATGCAATGAATCTCCATGACAATACCCAGATTTGCTCTGAGCTACTGCACAATGGTACCTCCTATACCGAGCCAACAGATATTGCAAATATACTGGCGGACAGATTCAATGCTAACCTTACCCCTCTCTCCCCCTGAAAGGACCAATTGCAGTGCCAGTAGATTGCCAGGCACCCAGTATTACTGCTGCACAGGTTAAAACCGCACTGTCCAAGGCCAAGAATATAGCTTCTGTGGGAGCTGACAGTATCCCTGGCTGTGTTCTACATGAACTACAGAGTGAACTGGCACCTCACCTCTGTGCGCTGTTCAATCACAGCCTCACCTCAGGCTTTGTCCCTTGTCCCTACTGGCGCACTGCTACAGTCATCCCTCTCCACAAAGGAGGAGCGACTACACACCCATCTCCCCAATAGCCTGACGAGTCTAATATGCAAAGCTATGGAACGTATCATCATGGAGCTAATAAACAAGGATATAGGTAATCTCCAAACACTGGATCCCACACAGTTTGGTTTTGTGAAGGGTAGATCATGCCTGCTCAACTTGGTCGACTTCTTTGAGTCAGTCACCAGAGCTGTGGATGAAGGTAAGGTGGTTCATACAGCCTACTTTGTTCTGGCCAAGGCTTTGATAACATTCCCCAGTCAGGAATCAAAGAAAAACTTACTAAGCTAGGCATCAACCCCTATATCACTAGGTGGGTTGCAAACTGGCTCACAGATAGAACCCACAGTGTGAAAGTAGCTTACTCCAAGTCAGACTGCCGACCAGTCACGAGTGGAGTCCCACAGGGTTCAGCCCTGGGTCCTCTCCTGTTTGGTATCTTCTTCTTCTCTGAAGTCCAGGGTGACACAAAGGGACTCTGGCTGACAAAGTTTGCAGATGATTACAAGTTGGGAGCTATTATTAACTCCCCAAGTGATGTTGACATCCTACAGAAAGGCCTCAATGAGACCAACGACTGGTGTCAGAACCATAGCCTTAAGCTAAATGCCAAAAAATGTGTTTTCATCCCCTTTGGGAAAACCCAGTTCCCTTGAATTACCACATGATGGTGGTCCACTGAACACAGAAGGCATTATAAGAGATCTAGGAACACAGGTTGATAGCAACCTCTCTTTTCACCACCACTTTGCCACTGTGGTCAGAAAGTCATTCTATGTGGCACATCTCATTACTAAGGGTTTTGCATCCAGGAAGAAAGAGGTCATTGTCTCCCTCTACTCTTCCCTCATTAGGCCAGTCATCGAGTACAATGCCTTATTTGGCATGTAACTCATTAGACACCTGCAACAACTGGAGAGGCCACAAAAGTACCTCACAAAGCGGATCCTAGGCCGTAAACACTTGTCCTGTATGGACAGACTCAAAAAAACTCCACTATTCTCTGTCTCATATTGCCTACTTAGAGACGGTCTCTGCTTGACTTACAAAGCCATGTCTGACCCAGCTCTGTTAGAAATGCTACATCTAAAGAAATTCCAATCCCTCCACACCACACGCTCTAGAGACCTCAACCTCATTACCACAATCAACAGAACATGCTGGGGGGAACAGGTTCATAACCCAGAGACTGCCCATGCTATGGAATAGACTTCCCATACATGTCAAGCAGAGCACCTCACTGGCCCTCTTCAAGAGAAATCTTGATGAGTGGATGGGAAATAGAAAATTCACCCCAGGGATCACTCCAGTGGCTCTACTCGGCAGAGACACTAGGAACTAAGGTTGGGTGGCACGATGTCAGGGTAATCCCATGGGCTAGACTTGTAAAGGCTCCAGGGCTATTAGCCTGGTACAAACCTATGAACTGATGATGTGGGTGATAGGGTTTTGATCCCCTTTTAGGCACCTGTTTTCTGAGGATATGCTTTGGGTCCTGCAGGAGGCTAGGAAACCAACTACCAGGAAATCATATTTGTCCAAATGGAAAAGATTTTCTGCCTGGTGCCTGTCTCCTGTCTCAAAACCAGGATCCCCTGTCTGTGCAGGTTCCTCTGGTTCTCTCCACCCGGATTCCCAGTCTGTGCAGATTCCTATGGTTCTCTCATATTTGTGTGAACTGCTCCATGCTGGGTTAGCATATTCTTCAGTCAAAGCTCACCTGTCAGCAATTTTTGCTTGTCTGCCTTTGGCTTCTCCTCTGGCCTCAAGATTTGAGGTCATGCAATTTCTTTAAGGTGCCCTTCATATCAGGACTCCCAGGAAACCAGTTCTGCCTTCCTGGGACCTTAGTTTTGTTAGTGAAAAATTGACTCGGGGCTCCTTTTGAGCCTGTTGCTTCCGCTTCCTTGCAACATTGTACTTGGAAGACTGTTTTTCTTTTGGCACTCACTTAAGGTAAAAGAGTCTCTGAGTTTTAGGTTCTTATGGCTGTTTCTTATAGGTTCATAGGAGGTTACTAGGCTATTGGCCCTAGAGACTTTATAAGTCTGGCCATGTTATACCCTTGTTCCCTTAATAGTCAAGTTGTATGGTCTATATTTGCAGTGCAAGTCTATGATCGGCACCAACTGCCCTTATCCAAGAGAGACATAGGTGACATCCCTGGGGTAAATTTACAGTCTCCCATCCAGTTGTCTAAGTTACGCTTAAAAGGGTCATTGAGGAGCTCTGTTTTATGTGAATTAGGAGTTTGTTCAGAGGAGTGGCACTCTTTTGGAAACATGTCTGTCTTTCCAGCATGTCCTGTTAATGTCACAGGGTAGGTTAAGATCCCTTGCGCGAGTGAATCTTGTCCCATTTGACTTGCAGATGTACAGCATTTCCATTAGGGCAGGGTCTGAGATTGCTCTGTAGGCCAGGCACAAGTCACCTGTCAGCAGCCTATAAGATACAGAGTACAGTGACAGGGCCTTTAGTCTGTCCATGTAGGTAATGCGTTAAAGGCCCTTAATTTTCTTGGTGAGAAACCTCTGGGTTCTTTCCAGCTGCTGCAAGTGTCTGGTGAGGTACACATAGAAGGCAGCGTTGTACTCTATTGTGGTCTGATGAGGGATGTGTACAGTGGAGTTATAACATCCATAGCGCTGGATGTGATGCCCTTACTTATGAGATGTGCAACACTGAAGGCCTTCCTTACCACTGTGGACATATGGTGATCAAAGTTAAGGTTGTTATCAACCTGTGTTCCTAAATCTCTCACCATAGGATTTGAGCTAAGGGGGGGTACTGTTAATATTATAATGTGCAGGGACTTCCCCTTTGCTCAAAGGGATGATAACACACTTTGTTGCTTTTAGTTTAAGTCTGTGGCTTTGGCACCAGAAATGTGTCTGTGTTAGCCCTTTTTGTAATATGATAGCATTGTTGGGGTTCTCAGTGACTGCACCCAGTTTGCAGTAGTCAACGAACTTGGTAAGCCACAGGCCATGTATTTTCACCTGGACCTCTGAGAAATACATTCCAAATAGTAGGGGGCCCAGCACAGATCCTTGTGGTACACCATTGGTAACTGGTCTGCTGGTAGAGGTGGAATACCAACATTGACAGTGTGTATGTTCTGTTGGTGAGCCAGTTGGCTACCCACCTAGAAACATATGGGTTAATTCCCAGCTGGGTGAATTTTTCAATGATGCCTGCATGGAGGGCTGTGGCAAAAGTCTTGGCTAAGTCAAAATAGGCTGTATGTACTGTTTTGCCTTCATTGAGGGCTTTGGTGACATTCTCAAAGAAGTCCACCAGGTTATATAAACATGATCTACCCATAACAAGGCCAACTTGGTTCGGTTCAAGAGTTTGAAGGTCACCTATGTCTTTGTTGATAAGGTCCATGCTGATTCTCTCCATGGCCTTGCAGATGAGGCTGGTTAGGATTATGGGTCTATAGTTCTCAGGGTTGGTTGATGGACCCCTATGTGCAAGGGGAAATACTGTTGCTGTTTTCCACTCTGCTGGGACAAAGGCAGTACTTAAACTGTGGTTTCAGAGAGTGCCAAATGGTTATGCTAGGTCCTGTTTTAGACCATTTAGTAGTCAGCTTGGAATGTTATCCAGTCCCATAGAGGCTGCGTGTTTGGCCATGGAAACTGCGGTTGTGACCTGCTCTTTGGAGATAACTAGGTAGAGGACTGGTGCCCAGGTATGCTTTAGGGTATGTCTGGTGGGGACAGGGTTTTTAATTTTTCACAGAGAGATGGCGTCTCTTCGTACTAATCCTCCTTTTATGCCCAAGGTGATCAGTGAATTGTCCCTTTATTCATCTTCCTTCCTTCCTTTTTTCCTTCTCTGCAGTCTGCTAGTGAGAAGGTTCTTCACACCTTGGACTTATATAGATAGCTCAGATATTTGAATAAAACTACAGTTATTTGCAAATCTGAGCAACTTTTTGTTTCTTTTAATCCCAGGTCTTTGGGTTTAGCTATTTCTAAGCAGATCATCTCTTCTTGGATTTCTAAAGCCATTTCTTTTTGTTATTCCTTTCATGGCAAATGTGTTTTCTCTTCAGTAAATGCTCACTCTAACAGAGTTCTTGCTTCTTCTTGTGACTTTTTTCAAGGTGCTGGATATCAGTGCCGTCCTTGAGGCAACTACTTGGTCTTTTGTATGTTAGATGTTATTTCCAGGGTTAAATTTGGCTTTGCCAGGGCTATCCTGCATGGGTATCTTGAGGGGTCTTCAGCGCCTTCCTCCTCCCAGGTTTCCTTTTGAGCTTTTGAACTCTTTCTTACTTAAAGAATACTGCAACAGTGGTATGGAAGGACATAGTACATTTGTGTAAAATGTTACCATGACAGTAGATGTCCTTTTCTTCACTATTTCAGTGTTCACTCCATCCCTACGGCCCCCTCTGCTCTAGCCTGTTTTCCTAGCCCTCCTTGCTGAGGGGGTTCTTCTCTCCTTTTTTTTCTTTCTCCTCCTGCATGCTCATTTTCCTCCTGCTCCATTGGGACAGTCTGTTCTTTCTGGGCTTTTCATTTCTGAAGTGTGTCTGTATGTTACTGTTATTTATTAATTTATTTTATTTGGCATTTGTTCACCGGGGTGGTCTGTCTAGGTCAGGAGAACCCATTGCCAGTGGAGGCCTGGGGAGAAAACTCCAACAGTACAAAAACAATATACAAAATTAAATTGTTACAGATATATGTGAAAAGATACATAAGTCAGTATTTAAACATTGGCAGTGGAAACAATCATACAATACATGCTATACAGCCTGGCCTTAGGATATCAGTACAATCTGTTGAAGGACCTCTATGATATAGACAGTAGTTATAACTGTTGTTCCTTATTGTATATGGTATTAATGTTACTTTATAGTGATACTACAATGTTTTAAGTATTGACAGAGGAAACAAACATGTAACACATGTTATACAACCTGTCCTTAGGATGTCAGTATAATCTGTTGAAGGACTCCTATGATAGTAGTTGTAATAGTTGTACTTTATTTTATACTATGGTTGTTAGTCACTTTATAGTGATACAGTGAAGGCATAGTTATATGAGAATAGAGGGTGGATTATTAGATGTAAAAAATATTAGAGGACTGTTAGGTAGTATTTGGTAGTGTTAGGTGAGTAGAAAGAAGAACCTGAGAGATGCTGGAAGATAGGGCATATAGAATGAGGAGAAAGAAAGTGTATGAGAGATTATCCAGGAGTAGAGCGTGAGCACAGCCAAGAATTGTTAAGATGCTGCTTTAGGGATTTTTTGAGAGGTACTAATTATGATGCTTCTGGTCGATACTGGGAGTGAGTTCCATGCTTTAGCTACACTGTAGGCTTTGTCCAGGTATTTTAGAACCTTTGGAGATAGTGAGAAGCTTCTTATCTTTGGACCTGAGAGTTCTGCTGGGATTGTAAGGTTTGATTATGTTGCTCAGGGCAGGGCAGGGCAGGCTAGGCAACATTGATTATGTTATGTAGTGTTGTGAGCTGCATATTGAGGGAGGTGATTGAGAAGTTCTAGCTAGTCTAGCATTTGCAGTGGTGTACAATGATGTGTGCTGGTTTTGGAATTTGTGGCAAACTTTGCCACTTTATTGTAGCATTGTTCCATTCTGGATCTAATGGAAGTCTGTAGGTTAGAGAAGACAGACACACCGCATAGAAGAGAAGGTAGTAGGAAGGTTTGTTGCTAGGGTGATCTTGGTTGATGTGGTCAGGGAATGTTTGTTTCTGTAGAGGATGCCAATTTTCTGTTTTTTTCTATTTTGTTGGACATGGAGATCAAACTTTAACTGATCATCAATAGTTACACCTAGCAGATTAGTGTGTTGGGCTGTTTTGAGAATAGTATTCTGAGCTGTGTATATTTTTAATTGGTTTCTGTCAGTAGAGAGGTTTTTGAAAGGAAGAGAAAAAGTTTAGTTTTTTTTTTTTTGGGGGGGGGGGGGGGGGGGAATAGTTGATAGTGAGCCAGGATTCAAGTGCAGAAAAAGTATGTTGTGTGATTCTGAGAAGTTAGGGTAGTGTAGGAGAGGTGCAGATAATAGTGGAGTCATCTGCATACTGTATGAGTGTGAGGATGAGGCAGTGTGCAGGTCATTTGTGAATATATTGAAGAGCAAGGGACCAAGTACAGAGCCTTGTGAGACTCCACTGGTGTTGGGTAAAAAGGAAGAGATTTCATTTAGCCATTTTACTGCTTGTTTTTGCTCGTGCAAGTAACTGTGGAGCCATTGTAATGTGGCAGGGGTAAGGCCGAGATTTGAGAGCTTGTACAAGAGTAGGGAATATGAGACAGCGTCATATGCATTAGAAAGGTTGAGAAATATGGCAGATACCAAGTTACCTGTGTCTCTAGCTCTCTTTATTGATTCGGCAAAAGGAGGGCTGCGGATGTGCTAGGGCCTGGGTGGAAACTATGTTAGTTGTGTGTAAGAAGGTTGATTTGTAGTATGTATTTCATTAACTGTCGGTGGGTACATTTTTCTAATATTTTGCATGGATATATGCTTGAATATGGAGACGAAGTTTCAGAGTTGAGGCTCAGGAGGAGGATTCAACTCATAAATTTTCAGAGCCATCTCTTTCCCTTTGAAACTGACAATAAATCATTCAGTCCTAGAAAAGTGGCAGCATTAAGTTCATTTGCCATCACAACTCCCTGCTCTCTAAAAACAAATTGCAGAGTCCACCTCTTGGGTTTCAAACTACCTTCTCCAAAATGAAAAATAGAAAATTGTGTAGGGTATATGTTAATATGTTTGAATAAGCCATTAGTGCTTCTTTTTTTCTTTATGTCATATTTATGCTCATAGACTTATTAATTTTCCTCTTTGTCTTCCCTACATAAAACCCTGGACACTGTTTGCACATAGCTACACATACAACACCTTTTGTATTCAGTGGACCACTACACTTCACAGGCCTTGCAAACACTGGAGGTATGAATAAAAAGGTGCTTCATTTGCCGAACCTCCCATCTAGGCTTTCATTTAAGACTGGCAAAGACTGTCTAAGGACCTTTTCTGCCTTTGTCAGGCTAGCTCAGATCAATTTTCAACTTCATATGTTGCTCTTCCTCAGAAAAGTTAGAAGAGGAACACTGCAGCACTTTCCAAAGAGACTCCTCTGAATCAGGGGGAGGATGAGCTTACTGGACTTAATAGACTATTGATCCATGAGGCTCTTTAGAAGCCTAGCCATA
This sequence comes from Protopterus annectens, assembly GCF_019279795.1. Lineage (NCBI taxonomy): Eukaryota > Metazoa > Chordata > Ceratodontiformes > Protopteridae > Protopterus > Protopterus annectens. The sequence goes on from NC_056729.1 coordinate 1,479,855,651, forward strand.
CATATCTATCAAGTTTTTCACCCTTATATTTTAAGTATAAAAAGCCCAATGATGAGCAGAACATTTACATGTTGCAACTGTACACAAGGAGCAGGGTGCTAAATCAGGGATCAGTTTGAGTTACCCATCCATTCATCCAGATTATGTTGAAGTAGTGTAAGAGAAATTATTTGCTTTATGTGGAAAGGAAGATGATTCTAAAGAATTGTTATTGTCTGTGATACATATCTGTCCTTCCAAAATATTCTGTTTGTGTTGCAAAAGAGATTTAAATATCTTGAGTGAGTGTTTTTGCCTCCATTGCAGTTGTGTTGTAGGTTTGACAGGATAGGATCTTTTGAGGCTCTGTAAGCAAGTCAGAGATAGTCCCCCAGTAGCCTGTATGACACAAAGAAGAGGGACAAGGCTCATGGCTTTGAGATGGATAGTTTTTTATGATTTAGTCTCTTTTTTTCTATTAGTAAGAAACTGTTGTGGGCTTTCGAGTTGCGTCATATGTTTAGACAGTTACATACCTAAGGGAGCATTATGCTAAACAACCAACCTAATTAGGTTCATAGGTTGGTACTAGGCTATCGGCCCTAAGGCCTATGTAGCCTAGCCATAACAATTCCCTGGAAATTTCTTCCCGCAATATTTATAGGTTCATAGGTTGGTACTAGGCTGTCCTGATCATGTCCATTGGTTTGGACTCCATATACTTAGCAATATACTGTGCAGTGAAAAAGCACTTTCTTGCAATAATGGGTAATTGCTGACTGAAGGACAGTTTGTTGTCTACGTACATTCCCAGGTCCCCAGCCACTGGAACAGTTTTCAGGGGTTTGTTGTCGATGTGATTGTTGCAAAGGATGTCTTGAATACTGATAGATACTATTATACATTTTTTGGCATTTAGTTTTAGTCCATGGTTTTGACACCAGCTATTGGTTTGGGAAAGGCCCATTTGGAGGATCTTGGTATCCTCAGGATTGTTTATGATGGCACTGAATTTATAGTCATCTTCAAACTTGGTTGATCATAAACGCTTAACGGTAGCTGTGACTTCCAAGATGTAAGTACCAAAGAGTGGTGGCCCAAGGACTGAACCCTGGGATATGCTGTTAGTGATAGGTCTTTTGGAGGAGTTAGAAAAGCTCACCCAACTGTTTATGAGCCAGTTTGCTATCCAACAATTTACATAGGGATTAACATTGATCTGGTAAACTTTATATGTGATACCCAAGTGTGAGCTGTTGTTGAAAACCTCTGCAGGGTCTAGATTTGCATTGTGTACTGATTTGCCCTCATCCATTGCTTTAATAACCCTTTTGAAGAATTCAGCCTGGTTAAGTAGGCAACATTTGCCCTTAACAAATCTGGGAGGCAATTTTTATCTCATAGTTTGCTTTGGTTGATTTGATCACCATCCGGAATCACCTGCTAAGTTTAGCAGGAGCTTTTAGTGCATTTGTATTTAATTTTATGAGCAGTGAGGGTTTTTTTTCTTTTATTATAGAGTCTCGTTTATATTTGGGTTCTGCCATAGGGGTTTATTTTTGAACTTGGTGCTGAATTTACTTTGAAGGGGAACAGATACATCTATGAAGCTATTTACATGTGCACAGAATTTGGAAGTAAAGGATTCCCCGTAAACAGTGGAGTCATCAAATTGGAAGGGGCTGTTGAATATACCCAGGTCATCACTCAGTTTCAGTAAATTAGATGTGGCATAATTTCTGAATACCAAGGTATTGGAGAATGCTTTTGGATTTAGTCTTAAGGTGACTGTAACTGACTTGTGTCCAATTTGACCTATAGTTAGCCATTATGAGTTAAGAGGTCTTGTTAATGGTAAGTTGGAAGTGGTGGAGTTTCAGATTATGTTGCCTAACTACAAATACAACTTAAAAAAAAGCAAAAAATAAAATATTAAAATGCCACCAAGACCACCGATCCAAGAAGTAAGCAATTTTAATGAAACACTTAGGGCCTCGGCTTGCACAGCCTTCCAAGAGTAAAAACACTCTTTACTTAAATACAGCATATTGCACAAGACAATTAATCAAGTAAGCATACAATTTAGAAAAAGGTATGCCTTACACATTAAACTACAAATTACATGAAAAAACACTAGAAAATACCACCCAGTGTTGAACAGGGGTGAGACAAGTGAAATAATGAAATAATGTATTAATACTTATTCCCGGTCCAAGATTAAGAATGGCTTAATACTGATAAAATCATTTAGGCCGGGAGAAGTTGTTGCATCACAATATATTTGCCATTCAGATTCTTTATATGCTAGCCAGGTCTTCCAGTTGCCACCATATGCTGATTGTTCCACTTGGTCTATTATCATAAATTTGAAAGTGTGGTCTTCTCCCTTGTCCAAAATATGTCTACTTAAAGCGTTTTTTGTGTCTTGTTTCTTAATTTTATAAAGATGTTCATAGATTCTTGTTTTGAATCTTCTTTCTGTCTTGCCTATGTAATAGGCAGGACAGATGGAACAGGTGGCAAGGTATACTACCCTCTGGCTATTGCAGTTCCCTTTAATACTCCAACACTTAGTTTTCATCATATTGTCCAGTCTAACCATACTCTCTCCGTTAATATTCTTGCACTGATTGTAAGAACCGCACTTTGTTGTTAAAGTCCTTTTCTTCTTTCCCCTAGCATTAGAACTGACCTCCAAAAGTTTTTTCAAGTTAAGGGCAGTCTTATAAACACAGATAGGGTTGTTTCCTATACTGGCCAAAATATTGTCCGATGTATTCAACAATTCCCAATGCCTTCTAACAATTTCCTTTATAAGATTAGTGTATGGACTAAACATAATGATGCAAACTGTTTTACAAATGTTGGGATTATTTCTTTTATTTTCTTCAAATGGTTGTCCCAACAGGGGTTTGTATCTCGTATCCCAGTTCTTTTTAACAAATTTGGCCATTTTGTCTACCATATTTTTTGGATATTTTCTAGCCAAAAACATCTGTGAAATAACTTCTATTTCTTTTTCCATACTCTCTTTAGAGGAGGACATCCTTGCTGCCCGGATGAATTGTCCCTTAAGGACATTCCTAAAAATATGCTGAGGATGGCAACTACCAAATTCAATATAGTCGTTAGAAAAGGTAGATTTTCTGTATATCTTTGAAGCAAATCCGTCAGGTGTGGCACTAATAAAGCATACAATTTAAATCACATACTTTCAATTACATTCCTTGTTGAGACCCTAAGGCTCCAAAGTACCATACTTTAAAATCAAGAGGGTTTCTTTTTTTAAACGTTTATTTTTTTAAGGACACACATTCACCTATACCAACTTGCAATGTTTCCAGAACACAACCCCTAAGAGAATCAGGATCAGAATTGTGTGCTGTCATAAAATGGCTCCCAAGGGGGACTCTAGTTTTTTTTTATTTTTTATGTCCCTAATATGTTCCTGTAACCGGAACCTAAAACTCTTAAAAGTTTCCCCTATGTAGAACTTATTGCATCCACATCTCAGCACATACATTAGCCCCTCAGTATTACAACTGTATTCATACCTAGCTGTAAATTTAATACCATTAATATAGGGAAAAGAGCTCACTACATAATGACAGATGGAACAGTGCCCTTATTTGTGCTTAAATTCTGACTAACATTAACATCTGGTAAACAAAATTGGTTATGTGCCAGAATATCAGCCACATTCCTAGCTCTTTTATATGCAATACTCACAAAGTCAGGTAATATACAGTTCAAAATGTTATCCCTTAGAAGCATGGGCCACAGACTATGTGCTTTTGTAACTATTTCATCAGTTATAACATTATAGGTTGCCACTAAGAAAACTTTTTTCTGGTCCCCATTATTTCTAACTGTATTGGATTTGTTTCCACATGTACAACCTTTATACTTTCCACCAACACGGGCATAATGAGAGTATCCCTGGGGGTTAGAAGAATACCCCGTGTCCATGATTTTCTGTTTAGCTTCCCTAACCAACTGAACATCATAGCCTCTTTTAATAAATATATCTCCTGCTATCTCTCTGTCAAAGCTCATATCAAGGCTACATAGCCTATGAATTCATAAGAATTCATTATAAGGCAGTACCTTGACCAAATGTTTGGGGTGACAACTACTCCCATATAAAAATAAATTTCTATGTTCAAATTTCCTATTGAGACTAGTTGTAAATCCATCTAAGCTGATATCCAGAAAATTCACTTGTGGGCCAAGCTGTATACCATTAAAGTTTAAGCCCATAGTATTAAATTGTAAGTCATCGACAAACCCATCATCAGTAAATCTAAAATATAAAATAACTTTTAATCTAAAAAAAATCATGTCTATAAACAAAATCATCTTCAAGTTTAGCCATAACTAAATTAGCATACATGGGGACAAAAGCCGCCTCCATAGCAGTGCCCTGTAATTGCTGAGAAATGTCTCCATTAAACATAGAAACATTATTTTTCAAACAAAACATAACTAAATCTATCAAAAAATGAGACATGGGAGAGCCCTCCAGGAAATGGAATAAAGCCTGAATCCCTATTTCTTGCTTAATGTTAGTATAAAGACTTTTGACATCCAAGCAGAGCCAAAACATGTTCATATTCCAAACTTTCCTTTTTATTTTGTTCAGAAAATCTTGGCTATCCCTAATATAAGAGGCTGTACTCATTACATATTTCTTAATAAGTTCGTGTAGCAGCACATTTATGTTTTTCAAAAAGTACCTCTGTGCAGACACTATAGGTCGACCACTAAGGTTAGTTAGACCTTTGTGTGTCTTAGGTAAACAGTAAAAAACTGCCATAGAGCAGTTTTCCACTCCAAACTTCTTTTCCTTAGAGGTAAAATACCCCAACCTAAGACCTTTGTCTAATAACAGTTGATACTCCTTAATAGCTTCAAAGTAGTCAGAAACATCACATTTTCCATAAATTTCCACATTGTTCAAATGTTTATAACACATCTCTAAATATTGTGTAAAATGCATGATTACTATCTGGTTGCCCTTATCAAATGGTTTAACCATCCATCTTCTGTCATTACCAAATACCAATATGGCTAACCATTGCTGCTTAATTATTCTCTATGCAAGACCAGTGCATTTGTTCAACCTCAAAATTAAGTGTAGCAAAATATCCTTGAAAGTGCCATTTAGAAAAGGTGGAATAAAAGAGCTTTTAACAGAGATGACATCAGTGTTCAGTTGGCAATAAGCATTAAAGTCATTCTCAAACAAATCTTCCTGAGATGACAAACATAAGTAAAAGGAATCATCATCACCACTCTCATAACAATCAGTAGGCACAACCCCTCCCTCTTGTTTAAAGTAGTACATCAAATGCAAATTTCTACTGAAAGAAAATATTTCACTTTTAAGTACATGTATTCTTGGTAAATTAGTTGGTATAAATTTAAGGCCAAGACATAATACATACATAACCACATCAGAAATTTCATGTTTGGACAGATTTAACACACATAAATTGTCACAAAATGCATTAATACCAACATTTTTTCTTGGTATGCTGTCCCTTCTTATTGTAGTTATTTTGCTGGCCCCGTTCATTGCGGCCCCATTTTCTGTTGTTAGCCTGTTCTGGCAGAACTGGAATTCCGAAAGCGGTTCTGCATATCTTTCGAATTTTGTGCTTTGGGCAGGGCTGGAAACTGTTCCACATTCCCTCAGCTCCACCAATCACTTCTGCCTCCTCAGAAGCAACAAAAGAAACTGAGGAAGAAGCAGAAACATTTATACCTAACATCATTGCTACCATTGTTACTTCTGCTTCTAGATGCAAAAGATCTATTATTTTTTCTTTTCCAAAGAAACGCTTTATCAAGACTGTAATCCTTAATGTCTCTATTAATTTTGTAGCTTTTACGCTCAACTAATTCTTCAAAGTCAACAAGGAATGTAATTGGAAGTATGTGATTTAAATTGTATGCTTAATTGATAAATTGTCTTGTGCAATATGCTGTATTTAAGTAAAGAGTGATGTTCTTCATTCCACATTGCTGCAGTCCTAACCATTGGGTAGTCCGCTGTCCAGTCGGCCCGAATACCAAAGTATATGGCTGACGTCGGTCAAGGCGCATTAGACTGACGTCAGGACGTCAGGGTACTAATGCGCATGACCGACGTCATATCCTCAGTCTTTTTTGCCGCATGGTTCGATGCAGAAGCAGTTTTGCGAGTGCAGGTTGGCGTTCTGAAATATTTCCGAAGTCGGAGTTTCAGACCGAATCAAAGTTGGCTAAGTACCCCGTTGGGAACATTTTGGTTTTTCTTGCCTCAGTATTTAACCGGATGTCAGAAAAAGTGAATAACTGTATTTCTTGTGGGAAGCAGATACCTCATAGGGATTACCATACTCTGTGTATACCTTGTTTAGGGCCTGAGCACGACGTTGTTGGTTGCCGCTCTTGTGCTAGATTTAACAAACGCACTATTAAGAGAAGGTTAGACTGTGCCAGGTTAGTGTTTGGGAAGCGTTGTAATTACAAAATGCCGTCGGATGCTCCGACGCCCGCTTCGTCCAAAAAGCGCAAAGTCAAAACAGCAAAGTCTAGGGTTGATGAACCGGCAGTCCCGGACGTCGGTTCTTTAGAAGGCTCAGTGGAGCCAGAGGTTTTGCCAGGAGTTTCTTTGGAGTCTCAGGCAGAGACTTTACTGTTACAGGATGTGCCCTCTCAGGAGGTAGGCCAGGCTGAGGGGGCTTCTCAGGTAACTGTTCTTCCCTCTCTTCCCAAGATAGTTAGAGCTTCTCCTACTGTTTCCAAAACTTCTTTGAGAGGTAGGCCAAGTTCAGCTTCAGTGGGGGCTTCTCCTAGTACTTCAGGTTCTGTGCCTAAGAAACATATGCTTAAAATGGCAGAAGATTTAATTACTATGATTAGAGGCTCTATGCCCCCTCCTGATAAGAGGCCTAGGGTGGAACCTGAGTTTGAGAGTTTGGAACAGTATTCAGAGGCTTCGGAGTCTTCTGCGGAAGACTTGCAGGAGTTGCCTCCTTATTCTGATTCTGATGTGGATGATTCCACACCTACAGCTTCTCCTCCTGAGGATTTCTCATTTTCGGAGACTCTGCATTCCATGAGGGAACACTTTAAATGGGAAGGCCAAGATTACTCTGACTCCAGGAAAAGGCTTAGGGAATTCTTATTTTTACCCCAATATCGGCCCTTAGCTATACCTCCTGTGTTGAATGTGGTGGAAGATGTTTTTGCAGAGGCTTCCCTGAACCCTGACTCTTTGCCTCCTGCCCCTGTTAAACCTGATAGGTACTATAGGGTGCCCGAAGCTCATAAGTATTTGTTTAAGAGTCCTAGGGCGGATCCAGAAACTGTTTCTCAGGGGCCTAAAGGTGTTAAGGCCTCTGTGATTAAAAATCCTGTTCCCACTGATAAAGAGGCAAGGGCTTTGGATAGGTGGGGAAAGAAAGTGTATACTTCTTCCACTCTAGCCATGAGAGCGTTGAATTGTCAGTTTCACATGCTAAAATATCAAAATTATCTCCTTTCACAATTGAAATCTAAGGTGGATGCTTTGGCGGAAGGTATAGAGTGTAAAGAGTTGCTGGATTTAGTTCATGTGTCTGAACAAGTGGGTAAGCATTCTTTGCAATGTGGTTTTGATGCTGTGCAAGCCTCCTCGAGGGTGGCTGCCACTAGTTCTGTTCTTCGCAGGCATGCCTGGTTGAGGGATCAGAATTTAGCAGAGCATGTTAAGACTAGGATTTTGGATGCTCCTTTACAGTCTGATGTGTTATTTGGTTCGCCTGTGGAAGCAGTTTTAAAGAAAATGGAGGACAAAGCTAAGTCTATGCAAACTGTTAAAGATTTTTTGCAGGTGCAGCCACCAAAGTTTAGTAGAAATTGGCCTACTAAGGGATGGACATATCCTGCTTTTGATTCCCAGTCTAGGGGTAGGTCTAGACGTGGTAGGGGCAGAGCTCAAGGTTCTTTTAGGCCTAGAACAGGGGGTTCACCTGCTCAGACTTCTGGTGAGGGCAGGGGTCAGTCCTTTCGTAAACAGACCCAATGACCTGCCTTTTCAGCTGCCAGTAGATTCTCGTCTGGTAGCTCCTTTGGGAGGAAGACTGTCTCTTTTCAAAGAAAATTGGGATTTAATCACTCAAGACAGATGGGTGTTGGATATCATTCACCACGGTTACAGGTTTTATTTCCACACATTGCCCCCTTTCAAAGGCATGCCAGACGTTCCTTCTCCACAAAAGGAAGAGGCTCACAAGCAAATTTCTCTGTTACTCCAAATAGGGGCCATTCAGCCAGTCCCTATACCAGAAAGGGGCCTAGGATTTTATTCTCGCCTGTTCCTAGTACCAAAGAAGGGGAACACGTGGAGACCAATTTTGGATTTATCTATCCTCAACACTTATCTGGACATTCCCAAGTTCAAGATGTTGACGTTGCAACAGCTTTTACCTCTGCTGGGCAAAGATCATTGGATGGTAACTTTAGATCTCAAGGAAGCTTACCTTCATGTGCCTATAAGACTGTGTTGCAGGAAGTATCTGCGTTTTCGAGCTGGAAATTCTCATTATCAGTTCTCTGCATTGCCCTTTGGCTTATCTACTGCCCAGAGTATTCACAAAGGTTCTGGCTCCAGTGATAGCTTACTTCAGGCTAAAAGGAATTCAAATCTATCCTTACTTGGACGACTGCCTGATTCTGGCTCAAGAAAAGGAAGACCTTCTACAGCATCTGGAATATGTCATAGCAGTGCTAAGATGCCTAGGGTATTCTGTGAACGAAATAAAGTCCAGTCTAGTACCCTCTCAAGACATGTGCTTTCTGGGTGTGAGACTGAATACAGCAGCCCAGATGGCCTTTTAACCCCGGACAAACAAAAGAATCTTTCCAGTTACTTCCATCAGCTATCTCTTCAGTCCGGGCTGACTGCAAGGACAGTCCTTCAAGCCTTAGGGTTCATGGCATCTTGTATTCTGGTGCTTCCCAATGCCAAACTGCATATGAGGAAGCTACAATGGTATCTCAAAATGTATGGACACAGCACTGCCAGGATTTGGACACTGTCATTCAAATAATACCTTGCATTCAAAAGGAATTTTTGTGGTGGGCTCAGGAATGTCACCTAAACAAGGGACTCTCTGTGACCCGGCCAGAGGCGAGTCAGATTCTAACGACAGATGCCTCAGACATTGCTTGGGGAGCTCATCTAAATGGAAAGTGGATACAAGACAAGTGGCCTGCCAGACTACAGCATCTACATATCAACATGAAGGAGATGTTAGCAGTCCAATTTGCATTAATGGCTTTCAAGGAGTTACTTCTTCCAGGGCAGGTGTTGATTCTAACAGACAACACAACTGTCATGTGGTACATCAACAAACAAGGGGGAACACATTCTTACCCATTGTGCAGGCAAGCAATGATTTTATGGGAGACTGCGCTCAGCTTGCAACTAACTCTTCAGGCAAGGTTTCTGCCGGGAGCACAGAACTCCTTAGCAGATGTGTTAAGCAGACAAATCATGGATCCCCACGAGTGGAAACTGGATCTTCATGTATTTCAAAGGTTGACAGTGTCCTGGGGAACTCCAGACATAGATCTGTTCGCTTCTCCACTGAACCAACAGCTGCCAAAGTTTTGCACAAAGAGGTTACATCACACAGCTTGGAAAGTGGATGCTCTTTCTTTCTTTCAGTTGGAAAAATCTTCATGTGTATGCGTTTCCACCTCTGCCTCTTCTTCCAAAGGTGCTTCTAAAGGTCAGACAAGACAAGCCAAGGATGATTTTAATAGCTCCAGATTGGCCTCGGCAGCACTGGTACCCATTACTGAGGAGTCTAGTAAAGAAGCCTCCATGGCCTTTACCCTTGATTCCACACCTGTTGTCTCAGAGAGACGGCCACCTGCTCAATGTCAAGCTTCACTCTCTTCATCTAACAGCATGGCATATTCTGTTTTGAGAGACAGTCGGTCTCAACTTCCTCAACAAGTTTTAAATGTGATTATGGAAGCTAGAAGACCTAGTACAAGGAAAGTGTATGCAGAAAAATGGAAGAGATTTTTATTTTGGAGTGCAGCAAGGAATTTGGAGATTTCTGAGCCTAATTTGAGTGTGGCTCTTCAATATCTTACTGAGTTATTGGACAAAGGTTTGTCCTTCTCTTCCATTAAGATTCATGCTGCAGCAATTTCAGCTCACTATGATTGTGACCCACCATTGTTTTCGCATCCTTTGTTCAAGCAGTTTCTCAGAGGGGCAAAGAATATAAGACCCCCATTAGAGCTCCTACTCCTGCTTGGGATCTCAATTTTGTGTTGGAAAAACTTACTCTACAACCTTTTGAGCCTGCGGTACTGCTGATTTGAAATATTTGTCATGGAAGACTGCTTTTTTGTTGGCTATTACTTCTGCAAGAAGGGTTTCTGAGTTGCAGGCCCTTATGGCAGTAGAGCCCTTTCTGATTTTCCATAAGGATAGGGTATCATTACGTACTAATCCTTCCTTTATGCCTAAGGTGGTTTCTAGTGTGGCTTTAAACCAAACTATTCATTTGCCTACTTTCTATGCAGATCCCCAAAATAAAGGGGAAAAGATTTTGCACACTTTAGATGTACATAGGCAGTTGCGTTATTATTTAAGCAGGACTAAAGATTTCAGGCAGTCTCAGCAGTTGTTTGTTTCTTTTGCTTTGAGTTCTCAGGGCAAGCCTGTGTCTAAGCAAACTATTTCTAAGTGGATTGGGTTTTGCATTTCATTTTGTTATTCCCATCATGGCAAGGAGATTCCAGCTGGGATTAGGCCTCATTCCACTAGGGCTACTGCCACTTCAACAGCATTTCTAAGGGGTGGCAACTAAGGATATTTTGGAGGCAGCTACTTGGAGTTCAGTGCATACTTTCTCTAAGCATTACCACCTTCCTCTCTACTCTAAATCTAGGGCTGGTTTTGCCACAGCTATTTTGCAAGGCATGTTGACAGCTCCTGCTTCCTTATGATTTGCCAGCCTCCCTTACCTCTGCTTTGGGATTCTACCCAATGGTTAGGACTGCAGCAATGTGGAATGAAGAACATAGTACAGTTTTGTACCTACCATAAATGTAGATGTTCGAGGATCCACATTGCTGCAGTCCAATTTACCCTCCCGCCTTCCCCTCTGTGTTTAGGGGTGGTGGTGTGAGTTGCTATATCTTATTGTACATGTGTATATATATATTGTATATAAGTTTGGTGCAGGGCTTTTTGGTGTTTTGGATTGGGCCTTGTCTTTTTAGGGTCTTCTGACATCTGGGGCAAGAAAAGACTGAGGATATGACGTCGGTCATGCGCATTAGTACCCTGACGTCCTGACGTCAGTCTAATGCGCCTTGACCGACGTCAGCCATATACTTTGGTATTCGGGCCGACTGGACAGCGGACTACCCAATGGTTAGGACTGCAGCAATGTGGATCCTCGAACATCTACATTTATGGTAGGTACAAAACTGTACTTTTTGTAGTGTTTTTACTCTTGGAAGGCTGTGCAAGCCGAGGCGCTAAGTGTTTAATTAAAATTGCTATGTTGCCTAACTAGTCTGGTGGTGAAGATTATTTATTTATTTACAGATATGGAGAATACTGCTGCCTTTAGTGCTTTCATCTAGTGCAGTGGGCCTGAAGGTTTGGTAGACATTGAATCCTGCACTGATATGGGGCTGTCAATGGACTTAATTTAAAATCGTTTTTTTCTCTAAAAGTTGCACTTAATTTAAAATCGTTTTTTTTCTCTAAAAGTTGCACTTAATTTAAAATCATTTTTTTCTCTAAAAACTGCATTTTACCTGATTTTGGCCTAGCACTCAAGTGTGGGGTCATTTATTGCACTGTTGTGATTATTTTGCTGCTTGTGTATCTCTGCTACCTTTAAACTACAACAAAAAGAAAAAAAAAAATCTTGCTTTTTTCCCACTTTCTGAAAGTTAAGAAAGTTCAGTTACAGATTTGCTGTTCTGAACTGTTAGGAAGTTTCTAGAAGCCCAGTGCCTGCTTGGGCTAAAGGGAAGTCTCTGTGTTCACCAGTGGGAGTGGTTAACACTGAACAGCCTGCCTGTCCGTCAGAGGATAATACAGCCCAATCCGCAGAATCCTTTACAAATGCATTCTATCAGCACCTGCAGGAATGCATGGATCGTGCTATCCCAAATAAAACCAAGACTCACTCCTCCAAAAACAAGAGACCGGTCTGGTGGACCCCGGCCATAAATAAGCTATACAACAGAAGGAGGACGCTACTACATGACAGAGCAAAATCCCAAAAAGGGTAGGCATCTCTGATCAGTATTAGCAAGAAACTTCGATCCCTCATAAAATCATCAAAGGCCAGTTTCGAAAGAAAAATTGCCCTAGACACTAAAGATAATCACAAGGCCTTCTTTAATTATGTCAGAAACATGGGCAGAAACCCCCAGATATGCTCTGAATTGTTGCATAACGGACAAAATATACCGAACCTACAGACATAGCCAACATCCTGGCAGACAGATTCAGCACAAACTTCGCCCCCCCTTCCCCCTCAAAGGAGCAAACACCTATCCCAAATGAATGTAACCTCCCTGACATCAAAGATGCACAGGTGAAAGCTGCCCTCTCAAAAGCAAAAAACACAGCATCTATGGGACCGGACAGTGTCCCAGGCTGTGTCTTACACGACCTCCAAGAAGAACTGAACCCTCACATTGTCACTGCTCAAACTTAGCCTTACTACAGGATATGTACCCAAAGAATGGCGTACAGCTACAGTGGTCCCACTCCACAAAGGTGGTGCCACAACAGACCCCGGAAACTATCGCCCCATAAGCCTGACTAGTCTGGTCTGTAAAGCTATGGAGCATATTATCATGGAACTCATAAACAAAGACATTGGGAGCCTCCAGACACTGGACCCAACCCAATTCGGCTTTGTTAAGGGTAGATCTTGCCTCTTAAACCTAGTTTATTTCTTTGAAACAGTTACCAAAGCCATAGATGAGGGCAAGGTAGTCCACACAGCCTACCTGGACCTCGCAAAAGCCTTCGACACAATACCCCACTCGGGCATCATAACAGCACCATTCAGCATCATTCAGACCATCCCACAGTACCACCACTGCCCTCCTCTCCTTTACAGACACAATCAACAAAAATCGTAACAACAACACCCTTTCCTCTGCACTTTTCTTAGATCTATCCAAAGCTTTTGACATGGTCAACCACCAAATACTCATAAGCATTCTTCAATCCTTATCAATTGATACCCAATCTATTAACTGGTTTAAGTCCTACTTAAGTAACAGACATCAAGCAGTACTCTGGAACTCCACTCTATCCTCCCAACTACCTGTCAACATTGGTGTCCCACAAGGGTCTATACTAGGTCCCCTCCTATTTTCTTTATTTATCAATGACCTACACCAAGTTGCTCCCCAAGCTACATGTATACAATCATGAGCGATTCAACACTAATCTGCTCAGCCACATCTGTATCCGACCTTCACTCCCTCTTAACAACACATATTTAACTCTGTAGAAGAATGGTTTTCCCAGCACTGTCTACTACTTAACCCTAAAAAAACTAAACTGCTCCTCTTTACACCTTCCAGCAAATCTCCCCATATTGATTTTACTATAACATCAAAAAATGGCACACCTATATCACAAGACTCTACTACCAAACTACTAGGCATTACCATTGACAACAACCTGAACTTTGATACCCATATTGACAACACACTTAAAACCATTAACAAGAAAATAGGCTCTCTTTACAGAATCAAACCTTTCCTCACTCCAGAATCTAGAACAACTATCGCCCACTCCCACCTTATCTCACCCCTTCTCTATGCCTCTCCCATATTTACCAACTTATCAAAAAAGAATCTATCAAAACTAGAAATCTCCTACCACAACATAGCCAGATTTGCCACAGGAAACCCCTACAGAACCCACCACTGTACTAATTTAAAACAACTAGGCTGGCTGGAATATCGGCAGCAACTAAAAATTAACCAACTTGGCTTAGCCCATCAAATTCTGTATCAACCTGACAAAACACCTATTCTGTCCAGCCTGATTCGTCCATACCATAACCTAAAGTCCCTAAGATCTGCACACAAACTTCTTATAGACACTGTCAAGTCAAACAACAAGGCCGGAGACTCCTTTTCTCTAACACTGTTGGAAAAGATTGGAACCTGCTTCCCTCTGAACTTTCATCTATTCCCTCCAAATTTCCCTTTAAAAAGAAACTCAAGATATACCTCAAAACACAATGGCTGTGCCCCTGTACTAATCCTGACTAACTTTATTTCACCCCTGACTTTACTTCACATCTGCAATTTCTCAATTTCTATGTCAAAATCAGCATCTACTGACCTGTAACTCCTTCTAAATATCTACTTTTCATCTTATTTTCCTATATCCCTACTCTCTGTATATGTTATTGTATTCTCCATGTATGTCATGACCTACAATTCTTTTTGTTATTCCATAACCTTTGTACTATCTACTTTACATGTAGTTCATTAATGTTTTTTTTACTCATTATCATTAGAGATTAGAATTTTTGGAGCTTATCTCCCCGGGCCTCTACTGAAAATGGACATATATCCAGCTAGACTAGCCCGGTCAACAAATGTAAAATAAAATAAATAAAAATAAAATAAAAATAAACTTACCAGCTTAAATATCAACCCCTATATCACAAGATGGGTTGCAAACTGGCTCAGAGATAGAACCCACATGGTCAGAATCGCAGGTGCCATGTCCGAATCCAAACCAGTTACAAGTGGCGTCCCACAGGGCTCAGTTCTGGGACCTCTCTTGTTCGGTATATACTTCTCTGAGGTTCAAGCTAACACGGTGGGATTATGGCTGACAAAGTTCGCAGATGACTGCAAACAGGGGGCCATAATCGAATCTCCAGCTGACACAAGCATCCTCCAATAGGGTCTCACAGAGACGGATGCTTGGTGCCAGAACCACGGCCTCAAGCTAAATGCTAAAAAGTGCATAGTCATCCCCTTTGGGAAAAACAAGGTGCCCACAAATTGCCACATAGGTGGTAATCCATTAAGTACGGAAGAAGTAATTAGAGATTTGGGGACCAACGTAGATAGTAATCTCTCCTTTAATAATCACGTTGCCAAAGCGGTTAGAAAGACCTTCTATATAGCCCACCTTATCACAAAAGGGTTCGCATCTAGATCGAGAGGTCATTGTGCCCCTCTACCCGTCACTCATCAGGCCCATAATTGAATACAATGCCCCTTTTGGGATGTACCTTACCCGACACCTGCAGCAACTGGAGAGACCCCAAAAGTACCTCACCAAGAGGATCATGGGCCACAAACAGATGTCCTATGCAGCTCGACTAAAGAAACTCCAGCTCTACTCAGTTGCTTACCGCCTACTCATAGGCGATCTATACCTGACGTACAAAGCCATGTCAAACCCAGAATTAATGGACATGCTCCACCTCAAAAAATACAAGTCCCTTAGAGCTATCCCAACTATACGCTCCAGGGACCTAAACCTCAGCACAAAAATAAATAGGACATGCTGGAGGGACAAATTCATTTCCCAGAGGCTCCCCTCACTCTGGAATAGAATCCCAGTTCATGTTAGACATAGCCCCTCGCTGACCCTCTTCAAGCGAAATTTGGACGCGTGGATGGGAAATCCCAAATTCACCCCTGGGATCTCTCCTGTGTCCCTGCTAGACAGAGGCACAGTAAACTAATCTTAAAAGGGTACCTTCTGTGACCTACTTTACAGAGGCACAGTAGGCTAATCTAATAGGGAGGCGGAAGCCAAATACACTCTGGCTAGGCTTATAAATGCCCTAGGGCAGATAGCCTAGTATCTACCTATGAACCTATGAGCCTGGTTTCTTTAACAATGTATATATCTGTGTCTTCTAGGTAAGGAGTGCTTGTAGGAAGCTTTCCCACTCGCTTATCTATACTCCCACCCACTTGCAATAACTGACCACTACCCCCACACACACTTTCCCACTCACTTCATCCTTCTTGCATTCAACTATAGAATCTTCTTTTCTCCTCTTTCTCTTCCTTTTTCACACTTTCAATAATTTCTAGCCCGTCTTTGATCAGTGTTTAGTCAGCTACACCAGTCGCTGACTGCCAAAAAAAAAAAAAAACGAAAGCATAAAATGATACTGTTTTTCTGAAACTTTGTCCCTTTTATGATTTTATTGTGAAGCTGATAATGCTGCTGGTCCACTGAAGTTTGCATGTATGTATGTGTATATATATATATATATATATATATATATATATATATATATATATATATATATATATATATATATATATATATATATATATATATATATGTATATATATATATATATATATATATATATATATATACAGTGCTACTGGTCCACTGAAATTTATGGCTGTGTATTGACTTTTTCTCATCGGCTTCCTTTGCTCAAAACAGTAATGTGTGTCTGTGCTGTATGGCACTATCTGCAGTGACTCCATTACTATGCAGACTTTTAAAATACTACTAAATGAATTTTCTGTAGCACATATAAAGTTCTATAAAATGTCTTTATTCAACAGACTATGTATACATTTGTAAAAATGCTGTTATTTTCTACACCATTTACTAACCTATGTATACACTTGTAAAATGCTGATGTTCTTCATCTCACATTGCTGCAGTCCTTACATATGGGTAGTCCGCTGTCCTCGGTCGGCCCGAATACCAAAGTATTAGGCTGACGTCGGTCATGGGTGCTCAGATCTGACATCAGAGCGTCAGGGTATAAAAGCGCATGACCGACGTCATATCCTCAGTCTTTTTTGCCGCATGGTCCGATGCAGAAGCAGCGTTTGCAAGTGCCGTTCGGCGTTCTGAAATTTTCGTATTCTGAGTTTCAGACCGAAACCAAGTTGGGCTAAGTACCCCGTTGGGGAATATTTTTGTTTTTTCTTGCCTCAGTTAATTCCGGGTGTCAGAAAAAGTGAATAATTGTATTTCTTGTGGGAAACAGATACCGCATAGGGATTACCACTCTCTTTGTATTCCTTGTTTGGGTCCTGAGCACGACGTAGTCGGGTGTCGCTTTTGTGCTAGGTTTAATAAGCGCACCATTAAACGTAGGTTAGATTGTGCTAGGCTTGTCTTCGGTAAGCGGTGTAATTATAATATGCCGTCGGATCCTCCAACGCCCGCTACCGCGAAGAAGCGCAAAGACAAATCTTTAAAGTCCAGGCAGGATGAATCGTCCGTTCCGGACGCCGGTTCTTTAGAAACTACGGTGGAATCTGTGGATCCAGCCGAGATTTCAGTTGAGTCTCAGGGGGAGGCTTTGATTTTGCAAGATGTGGCCTCTCAGGAGTCAGGTCAGGCTGAGGGGGCCTCTCAGGTTGCTGTTCTCCCTTCCTTGCCTAAGGTGGTTAGGCCTTCTCCTTCTGTCTCTAAGGCTCCTTCCAAAGGCAGGCCTGGTTTGCCTTCCACGGGTGTCAGTCCTAGTTCTGCAGGTTCTGTGCCTAAAAAACACATGCTTAAAATGGCAGAAGATTTAATTTCTTTAATCAGAGGTTCTATGCCCCCTCCTGATAAGAGGCCTAGGGTGGAGTCAGAGGTGGAAAGTTTGGAGCAGGCTTCAGATTACTCAGAGTCTTCGGCTGAAGACATTCAGGATTTTCCTCCTTATTCTGATTCAGACGCAGAGGATTCCACTCCTTCTGCTTCTCTTCCAGAGGATTTTTCTTTTTCAGAAACCCTGCATTCTATGAGGGAACATTTTAAATGGGAAGGTCAGGATTTCTCAGATTCACGAAAGAGGCTTAGGGAATTTTTGTTTTTACCACAACATAGGCCCTTGGCTATACCTCCTGTTTTGGATGTTGTTCAAGACGTTTTCTCCGAGGCTTCCCTTAATCCAGACTCTCTGCCTCCTGCGCCAGTTAAGCCAGACAGGTATTACAGAGTACCTGAGGCTCATAAATATCTGTATAAGAGTCCAAGGGCTGACCCAGAAACTATTAGCCAGGGACCTAAGGGTGTCAGGGCTTCTGTTGTAAAGAATCCAGTTCCTATAGATAAAGATGCTAGAGCCTTGGATAGATGGGGTAAGAAAGTGTACACCTCTTCCACTTTAGCAATGAGGGCTTTGAATTGCCAGTTTCATATGTTGAAGTATCAGAATTTTCTCCTTACTCAACTAAAATCTAAAGTGGATGCTTTGGCAGAGGGCATAGAGTGTAAAGAATTACAGGATTTGGTACATGCCTCTGAACAGGTGGGTAAGCATTCTTTGCAGTGTGGTTTCAATGCTTTACAGGCTTCTTCCAGGGTGGCTGCCACTGGTTCTGTTATTCGCAGGCACGCCTGGCTTAAGGATCAGAATTTGTCAGAGCATGTTAAAACTAGAATTTTGGATGCTCCTTTGCAGTCTGAAGTTTTGTTTGGTTCTCCTGTGGAGTCTGTCTTGAAGAAAATGGAAGACAAGGCTAAGTCTATGCAGACTGTTAAAGATTTTTTGCAGGTGCAGCCTCTTAAGTTTAGCAGGAATTGGCCTACTAAGGGATGGGCTTATCCTTCTTCTGATTTACAGTCTAGGGGTAGATCTAGACGTGGTAGGGGCAGAGCTCAGAGTTCTTTCAGGCCTAGAACATGGAGTTCACCTGCACAATCTACAGGTGAGGGCAGGGGCCAGTCCTTTCGTAAACAGGCCCAATGACCTGCATCTTCAGCTGCCAGATTCTTCCTGTCTGGCAGCTCCTTTGGGAGGAAAGTTGGCACTCTTCAAGCAAAATTGGCTTTTAATCACCCAGGACAAATGGGTGTTGGACATTATAGACCGAGGCTACAAGTTTCATTTCCATACATTGCCTACTTTCAAAGGCATGCCAGACGTTCCTCCTCAGCAAAGGGTAGAGGCTCACAAGCAGATTTCTTTACTTCTTCAAATGGGGGCTATACAGCAGGTCCCTCTGTCAGAAGTGGGCCTAGGATTTTATTCTCGCCTGTTTCTAGTACCAAAGAAAGGAAACACTTGGAGGCCAATTTTGGATTTATCTATCCTCAACACATACCTGGACATTCCAAAATTCAAAATGTTGACGTTGCAACAACTTCTACCTCTGTTGGGCAAAGATCACTGGATGGTAACTCTGGATCTCAAAGAGGCTTATCTTCATGTTCCTATCAGGCCCAGTTGCAGGAGATACCTGCGTTTGCGGGCAGGGACTTTACATTATCAGTTCTCTGCATTGCCCTTTGGCTTATCTACTGCCCAGGGTGTTCACAAAGGTTCTGGCTCCAGTGATAGCCTTCTTACGGTTAAGAGGAATACAAATTTATCCTTATTTGGACGATTGCCTCATTCTTGCTCAAGACAAGTACGAACTTCTTCATCATCTACAGTATGTGATGGCAGTGTTAAGGTGCCTAGGGTATTCTGTGAACGAAACAAAGTCCAGTCTAGTACCCTCTCAGGAAATGTGCTTTCTGGGTGTGAGACTGAATACAGCTTCCCAGATGGCCTTTTTGACCCCGGACAAGCAAAAGAACCTTACACTTTACTTCCATCAATTGTCTCTACGGTCCAGGTTGA
The DNA here is from genome assembly GCF_019279795.1 of Protopterus annectens. NCBI lineage: Eukaryota > Metazoa > Chordata > Ceratodontiformes > Protopteridae > Protopterus > Protopterus annectens. Next base: position 1,479,875,243 of record NC_056729.1, read on the forward strand.
CTGCAAGGACAGTCCTTCAAGCCTTGGGGTTCATGGCATCTTGTATTCTGGTGCTTCCCAATGCCAAACTGCATATGAGGAAGCTACAATGGTATCTCAAAAATGTATGGACACAACACTGCCAAGATCTGGACACTGTCATTCAAATAATACCTTGCATTCAAAAGGAATTTTTGTGGTGGGCTCAGGAATGTCACCTAAACAAGGGACTCTCTGTGACCCGACCAGAGGCGAGTCAGATTTTAACGACAGATGCCTCGGACAAGGCTTGGGGAGCACACCTCAATGGAAAATGGGTTCAAGACACGTGGCCTGCCAGACTTCAACATTTACATATCAACTTGAAGGAGATGTTAGCAGTCCAATTTGCATTGATGGCTTTCAAGGATTTACTTCACCCAGGGCAAGTGTTGATTCTAACAGACAACACAACTGTCATGTGGTACATCAACAAGCAAGGGGGAACCCATTCGTACCCTCTTTGCAGGCAAGCAATGATTTTGTGGGAGACTGCTCTCAGTTTACACCTCAATCATCAGGCAAGGTTTCGACCAGGAGCACAGAACTCCTTAGCAGATGTTTTGAGCAGACAGATAGTGGAGCCCCACGAGTGGAAATTGGATCCTCATGTATTTCGAAAATTGACAGTGATATGGGGAACTCCAGACATAGATCTGTTCGCTTCTCCACTAAATTTCCAGTTGCCAAAGTTTTGCACAAAAATGTTTCATCCCACAGCTTGGAAAGTGGATGCTCTATCATTCAGTTGGAGCAATCTTCACGTCTATGCCTTTCCGCCTCTGCCTCTCCTCCCCAAGGTACTCTTGAAGGTCAGACAAGACAAGCCCTCCATGATTCTAATAGCTCCAGATTGGCCTCGACAGCACTGGTACCCTCTGCTGAGGAGTTTAGTACGGGAGCCTCCATGGCCTTTGCCTTCGATTCCGCACCTTTTGTCTCAGGAGGGCAATCATTTCCTCAATGTCAGGATTCAGTCCCTGCATCTAACAGCCTGGCATATTCGGTTCTAGAACCTGGAGGGTCGCAGCTTCCACAACAAGTTTTGAATGTTATTTTGGAGGCCAGAAGGCCTAGTACAAGGAAAGTTTATGCTGATAAATGGAGGAGATTTTTAATTTGGAGCAAAACAAAGAGCTTTGATGTTTCCAGGTCTGATTTAAGTGTTTCTCTTCAATATCTTACAGAATTATTAGACAAGGGTTTGTCTTTCTCCTCTATAAAAGTTCATGCTGCAGCCATTTCTGCTCACTATGACTGTGACCCTCCATTATTCTCTCATCCTTTGTTTAAGCAATTTCTTAAAGGGGCAAAGAACATAAGACCCCCACGTAGAGCTCCTACTCCTGCCTGGGATCTCAATTTTGTGTTGGAAAAACTTACTTTACCTCCTTTTGAACCTGCAGCTACTGCTGAGTTAAAGTTTTTGTCTTGGAAGACTGCTTTTTTGTTGGCCATTATGTCGGCTAGAAGGGTTTCTGAATTACAGGCTCTTATGGCAGTTGAACCCTTCCTAATTTTTCATAAGGATAGGGTATCTCTGCGTACTAATCCTACTTTTATGCCTAAAGTGGTTTCAAATGTGGCCTTGAACCAATCAATTCATTTGCCCACTTTTTATGCAGATCCCCAAAATAAAGGGGAGAAAATTTTGCACACTTTGGATATTCACAGGCAGTTGCGTTATTTGAGCAGGACTAAAGGGTTCAGACAGTCTCAGCAGTTGTTTGTTTCTTTTGCTTTAGGTTCTCAGGGGAAACCTGTTTCAAAACAAACTATTTCTAAGTGGATTGGCTTTTGTATTGCTTTTTGTTATTCTCATCATGGTAAGGAGATTCCGGCTGGAATCAGACCTCACTCCACTAGGGCTACTGCCACTTCTACAGCTTTTTTAAGGGGAGTAGCTACTAAAGATATTTTGGAAGCAGCTACTTGGAGTTCAGTGCATACTTTTTCTAAACATTACCACCTTCCTCTTTATTCCAAATCTAGGGCTGGATTTGCCACTGCAATCTTACAGGGCATTTTGGCAGCTCCCAATGCTTTATGATTTTGCCAGCCTCCCTTTACCTCTGCTTTGGGATTCTACCCATATGTAAGGACTGCAGCAATGTGAGATGAAGAACATAGTACAGTTTTGTACCTACCATAAATGTAGATGTTCGAAGATCCACATTGCTGCAGTCCAATTTACCCTCCCTCCTTCCCCTCTGTAGTTTGGAATGGTTGTATGGTTTGGGTGGTAGCTGTTATTTGTACATGCCTTTTGGGAAGTATTCTATTTTTGGCTGTGGCCTTTCTTTTTAGGGCCTTCTGACATCTGGGGCAAGAAAAGACTGAGGATATGACGTCGGTCATGCGCTTTTATACCCTGACGCTCTGATGTCAGATCTGAGCGCCCATGACCGACGATAGCCTAATACTTTGGTATTCGGGCCGACCGAGGACAGCGGACTACCCATATGTAAGGACTGCAGCAATGTGGATCTTCGAACATCTACATTTATGGTAGGTACAAAACTGTACTTTTTTTCTACAGTATTTATAAATCTTTGTCTAGTGTGTATCTTTTGGAGCTTTTCTACTGGTGCCTGTACTGAAAAGAGGACTGTGTGCCCCATTAGACTTTACTGATCAACAAATGTAATAAAGAAAAAAAAAATTGTTAAGGCTCTTAGCATTGAACAGCAGCACCTTTACTTTATCCAAGTTCTATTATGTTATTTTGGAAACTTTTGATGAATGACCTTGCCTAAAAAAGGCACAGTGGGAGTGGACAAAGTTAAAGCTAATAATTGAAAACCCTGGAAGAATAGTTGTAGGACAACTGGCAAACTAGTTATGGCTGTCTGCCATCTCCTTCCAGGCTGATGCATCTTGGACCCTCTTTAAATGAGACAAGAAGCGAAACCAATTGTTGAGGTCAGTAATCTTTTCTTTATATTGCAGCATCATTCTTGGTGGTGGTAAAATATTATTAGGTTCATACCTTTCTAGGAGATGCATTCTGAGAGCTCCATCATGTCTGTCATCATATTGTCTAGGGAGGTACAACTTAATTAATTTATACCCACATGTACTTTGACTGTGTCAAATGTGTTTTTACGATGCAAGAGCCTGCGTGATGTGGCAAATTCTCGCTTTTGATAAACAGTTGACTGTGACCCTCTCCTTGCACAGCCTGGTAAGTTGCGCATCAGAATAGACTAGAATGTTGGATTGTGGTGAGATTTGCCTTATTATCTTTTGAATTGGCACACTGTGACTCTCGTGATGCACATTTCAGCATGGATGCTACCTGTTTTGTGTGTTTGTGAGATTGCTGAGGACTCTTGTCACTTAGTAGGCTTTTGTGGTTTAGGTGGGTTACCCTTAAGACCCTTAACATATGTAGGCCTATATGTTTGGTCTGATCTGTGTATAATAGGTTTTGTGTGGTGGTGTGTGGTACTGGCAACCTGCTTCTCATTTGCAGTGTCTTCATGTGAGTTTTACCTCCAATAGCATTAAATAACTATCTCTCTCACACACTGTTCCGTTGTATTTTAGTAGTGAGTGGTTGTCAGTAAACATGAGACAGTTGCTATATTGTCTCAGGATGCCCATTTCCACCAAGCTGGCTGTAGACGTGGTCAGAAAGTGCAAATCCATGTTTTCAGGTGCTTACTAATGCAGGCTGCAGGGAAGTAGCACGTATGAGATTTGCATTTTATTAGCCACAGGCAGGGGTGGTCCGTGCTATTGGACTGCCGGACTGCAGCCCCCTCAGAACAAAAAAAAAAAATAAAAAAAAAAGTTTTTTAAATTTTCGCGGACTTCGCTGGGAGGACGTATCGAGGCCGGACTGCAACAGCAGCAGTCAGGAACAGTCTATTCGGGAGGTTTGATTTCAGGAACAGTCTCGTCGGGAGGTTTGATTTCAGGGATCTCGCGGGTCTTCGGATATTGCGCGGGCAGGATGTACGTTAGCTGGAAGCTGGATATTATGGAGAATGGACAGGTAAGTGTATGGTGCCTTTTACTTTTACAATGTATACTTTTTACTTACTTTGTGTGTGTATGGTACTTGTTTTATACTTTTTGTGTGTGTATGGTGCTTGTATTAAACTTTGTGTGTGGTACTTGCTGCTTCTAGTGTGTGTGTGTGTGTGTGTGTGTGTGTGTGTGTGTGTGTGTGTGTGTGTGTGTGTGTGTGTGTGTGTGTGTGTGTGAAAATGCCCCACGTGCTCATGGTGGTGTGGTAAGGAATACCTCAGGCTTGAACCCTGTATGCAGGTGTTAAAGACTTGAGTTCCCTACCCACCACCATTTGTAAAAAAATTGCAGATTTTTGCCTCATATTTGATCTGATCTGTTCTTCATAATATCTGTGGTTTGTAAATGTTGCAATGCTTGATATTTGATGGTGTAGTAGTAGCATTGTTGCCTCACAGCTGCAGGTTCTCAGGTTTGATTCTTGGCTGGGGTTCCTTCTTTGTGGGGTCTGTTATCTTCTCCCTGTGTTTGTGTGGGTTTGCTTTTATTTGATGTTGCACTGGTAGCATTGTTGCCTCACAGCTGCAGGTTCTCAGGTTTGATTCTTGGCTGGGGTTCCTTCTTTGTGGGGTCTGTTATATTCTCCCTGTGTTTGTATGGGTTCGTTTTATTTGATGGTGCACTGGTAGCATTGTTGCCTCACAGCTGCAGGTTCTCAGGTTTGATTCTTGGCTGGGGTTCCTTCTTTGTGGGGTCCGTATCTTCTCCCTGTGTTTGTGTGGGTTTGCTTTTGTGTCCTCCCATGTTACAAAGACATGTCTGCATTATTTCTTCCTGGGCCTCTGCTGAAAATTGCTCTTTTGTTCCAAGTCAGACTGTCCTGATTAACAAATGTTAAATAAAATTGACAGGCATTTGAATTTCAGACTTCAGGTTTCTGAATGTTTAATTCCTTGCATATTTGATGGTGCAGTGGTAGTATTGTTGCCTCACAGCTATAGGTTTTCTGGTTTGATTCTTGGTTGGGGTGGCTTCTGTGTGGAGTCTGCATCTCCTCCCTGTGTTTGTGTGGATTTGCTCTGGTGCCCTGCCATTTTACAAAGACGTGTCTGCAGTATTAATCCCTGCGTCCCTGCTGAAAATTGTTTTTGTTCTGTCCGCAGTAAAATTGACAGGCATTTGAATTTCAGACTTCAGGTTTCTGAATGTTTAATTCCTTGCATATTTGATGGTGCAGTGGTAGTATTGTTGCCTCACAGCTATAGGTTTTCTGGTTTGATTCTTGGTTGGGGTGGCTTCTGTGTGGAGTCTGCATCTCCTCCCTGTGTTTGTGTGGATTTGCTCTGGTGCCCTGCCATTTTACAAAGACGTGTCTGCAGTATTAATCCCTGCGTCTCTGCTGAAAATTGGTTTTGTTCTGTCCGCAGTAAAATTGACAGGCATTTGAATTTCAGACTTCAGGTTTCTGAATGTTTAATTCCTTGCATATTTGATGGTGCAGTGGTAGTATTGTTGCCTCACAGCTATAGGTTTACTGGTTTGATTCTTGGTTGGGGTGGCTTCTGTGTGGAGTCTGCATCTCCTCCCTGTGTTTGTGTGGATTTGCTCTGGTGCCCTGTCATTTTACAAAGACGTGTCTGCAGTATTAATCCCTGCGTCTCTGCTGAAAATTGTTTTTGTTCTGTCAGCAGTAAAATTGACCAGCATTTGAATTTCAAACTTCATGTTCTTTAGAATACATAGTAGCACAACCTTTTTTTCTAGCAATTTTCTAAGTTTATAAGATGAATATTTTAAATTTGTTCCTATTTTTGGGACTGTATTCCCCCATTATTGGCTTCATCCAGGTTTTTGTGCTAAGGTTGACAGCTATGGCAAGAACTGAATTCACTGAATATGTTTGAGGGCTGTATTCCCTCATTACTGGGTTTGTCCAGGTGTTTTGTACTAAGAGGTTGACAGCTATGGTGAGAACTGAATTCACTAAATGATAGCCATTTAAGTGTCAGTCTTCCTCTCTTTTACAAAGCAGCTGATGTGGCGTAGTGGTATGTTACTCTGACTGTTTTTTGCTCAGGGACCTTGGCAGTAAAATGTATGGTGGCAACACAACATTTTATTCTAGCAACTTTCCAAGATTATACAAGCAATGTTTAATGTGGCCCTGGTTTTTGGGCTTTTGACCCCCCCCCCCAACTATTGAGTTTATGCGCATGCTCCAGGCAGTCCGGCAGTCCCCATAGAGAAAAACATGGAGACGTCTGTGCACTCAAGTATTGAGTAGATTTTACAAGGAGCTGAGAGCTGCAGGGGAATAGAAGTTTAGTGCTTTGCCTAGTTAATACTATAGCACAACAGGTTGTGTACTTGCTTTTGATGCAGAAGGCTGTGGGTTCTACTCCCACAAGGGGTGGATGCTGCCATACTGAGAATGTTCTCCTTGGTGAAGATACTAACTATGAGTCTGTTATCAATTTGCCATCCATTTCCTCTTGCAATATTATTACTAGCTTATCATTTTTTAATGTAATATAGGCAATTTATTCCTGAGGGGCAACAGACACTTTATTTTTCGATGAAACCATGAAATATAAAGGTGATTACTAGCAGCAACCGCTTCATTAGTTACAGATTTCTTTAATGTGGAATTATTTAGATGTCTTACTTCAGAGATTGTGCATATTTACTGATAATGGACTGTAGAATTGTGCATATTTACTGATAAAGGCGGACTGTAGAATTGTGCATATTTACTGATAATGGTGGACTGTAGAATTGTGCATATTTACTAATAATGGTGGACTGTGGAATTGTGCATATTTACTAATAATGGTGGACTGTAGAATTGTGTATATTTACTAATAATGGTGGACTGTGGAAGTCTGAGTAGACTTTTTTATGATAAATGTTCTCAACTGGGCAGTTTTGCCATTATGGGTGCATATGGTCTGTTTCATTGCTTACTGGAAAAATGTTCAAAACAAATTTAAAACACCCTCTAACAAGTGTACTGTATTGTACAAGGAATATAATTTTAGTACAATGAGGAAGGTGTATGAAAGAGCACATGTATGTTTCATATGCAAGGGGCCTATGATTTGAAAACAGCCCAAAATTAATCTTTATCTGCCACTGGCAAAATGTGTTTTCTTTGAATGTGGGTTTCGATGCTGTTTCAATGAATGTGAGTTTCAAGGGCAGAGAAGTTTTAATGCTGTTTTCATTGTGAGACTGCATTGCTTTGTTCAACAGATGACTTAGTGTTTGTGCTGTAAAATACAAAATAAAACTTTCAAATGAAGTCCAACTCATCATAGAAGTAAAGCAGTATGCACATTAGTGTTTATGGTAAATGGAGTGAAATAGCTAAGTAATGGTTCATTGGAATGGCTGCAGAGGCTCCATTCAACCATTATTTTGTCAGGGGGGAAGGGCAGCAAACTCAGACAGGCCCAGCTGAACTATACCTCCCAACTGTCCAGATTTTCAAAGAATGAATAGATTTTTGCTTCTTATTTTTGGTTTGTTCTTCATAAAATTTGTAGTTTTCTGGCAAATCATTTAGGAATTAAGTCACTAAATAATAAGTTTCAGACTTCATAACCTTCAGAAAATGCATGTTAAAGTAAGAGCTGTTCTATCAACTGTCTCAATTTATACAAGAGCAATTTTTAGTACTGTTTATATGTGCCCCCAATATATTTGGCCTTGTTCAGATTTACTGCATTAACAGGTTGTGAGGTACATGCAAATAAATTGCTTTATAGAATTAGGCATAGCCAACCTCTCAACTGTCCCCAATTTTTGGCTCAAAATGTTGCTCTTCCCCTAATAATCCCTCCACAAAATAGCAATTTTGGAAGAAAACATGGAGGGTTTACAATTAAGAAATAACTGTAATAATCAAAGTTATAGATTACTTGAAATGCATGTAGATTCTTTTATTTTGTCAGCTGCTCAAGGTAGCAGTACTAATATTAAAGTGTCCCTTCTTTGACAGGTAGCAGCTGTATTGTGTGTCTATTTTATATTTTTGCATCACATTTTTGGTCCATTTTTCATAAAGTTGTGTTTTTTGGCAAGTTAGTGACAAATCACTAAAGACTGAAGTTAGAAAATGACAGACATTTGAGTTTCAGATTTTATACCCTTCAGAAAATTCATACTAATGCAAGACCTATTCTATTATCTTTCTAAGTTTATTAGAGCAATATTTAAAAATTGTCCTTATTTTTGGGCCTTTGTCCCACTTCTGTGTATGGCTTTGTCCAGATTTCTTGCTCTTGAGGTTGAGAGGTATGACAAATGTGTCAGGGCCATCACAGTCAGCCAGAGATTTCAAATTGTGACATGCTTGTTGCACCCCACTCCCCCATGTAGTGACTCTGGATGTGTCCAAGCAAGGCAAGGAGTAGTTGTATCTACCTTGGATGGGGAGGACACACTGCATAAGTACTACAGTGGCTTTTCATCTGTCCTTGATTTTGCAGAATGGTCTGGTTTCTGTCATATTTTTGTACTGTTGATTTATGCTTATTACTCAGATTTATGCTTATTACTCAAAGTGCCTGCTGCTCTGTGTTTAAGTAGCAATGCTTTAATGACCATAAGGTAAGCTTGTCTGAGATCGTAAGATACAAGTAAGCTTTAATAAGCATACTGTTAAAGAATTGCCAACATTGAAAGCCTTTCTGTTGTTGCCATGCAGAGAATACTTGACTAGATAATGTATAAGCCTTGGGTATTAAAGGACAGGATTCCATTATTTTAAAAAGCTCATTACACTTGTTGGAGACTTCCAGTCATCTCTACAGACTTTACCTGTAAACTAAACAGAATGCCAATCATGTGTGGTCCATAACCTGTACAGTAATCCTTTAAGCAGTGTATCTTGAGCTTGTTTCTTGTTTGCTTTTTATTTTTTACTTTTATCATGTTTTCCCCATGAAACAAGTTGTCAGGCAGCAGGTCTTTTTTGGATAAGAAACATTTTTACAAGTGGGGGCATCACATAGATTTCTACTTTCAGCATGTTACTTGGTACTTTAATAAAGCTGAATATATTATAATTATAACTGCAGTACAAGGAGAAGTGGTTTGAGTTGAGTGCTTCTGGTTTTTCTTATACTTGATTTTGACTGGCATTCCAGTAATGTATTTAAAAACTAATTTATTTTTTTTCATGCCTCACAGCCTTTTGTTTCCATCTAGATATTAAGTAAGCTGTCATGCAGCCAATGCATTGAAATATTTTTATTCTTCTACACTTTTTTTTTGTCTTGATTGGACTTTCATAATGATGGTTTGCCACCCATGGCAGCATATTTAATTAAAGTTAGTTTTTTGTGGCTTTGTGCATAGCCCCTCCCCTTTCTGGTTGACCACACCCCCTTGACCCCACCCATTCAGCTGTCTCCTGCAGCCCCCCTGTGATTTGAAGTCACCAGCCGCCACTGGCCACAGGTCTGTCTAGTAATGGAGATAGAGCTGGTCTCTACACAGTTGTTTGCATCCAGGAATTAATAATCCCCTTGTTCCTTCTTTCACCAGAAACAAAAGAGTAGCATTAAGCCCAAGCTGCTTCCTCAGAAGTAACATAATGTCAGATATCGCTATAGTCTTCTCTTGGAAGATACCCTGGCTAGAACCTACAGCAGCTGGATGCAATAGATCACCAAGCTGCACAAAAGCCCTGAAGAGGTTCTCATTAGAACTGCAACCACACTGCTCAGTAAAGTTCCATATGCACAGCCCAATCAGAGACCAGCAGGAATCAATGCCCCTTTGCTCTTTCTCTCACTAGAAGTAAAGATGTAACATTAATCTTAAGATGACTCCTCAGAAGCAATTTTCAGGCTTTCCGATGACTGGTAATCTTTAGGAATGCTAAGAAATCATGTTCCTGTGCTTCTTCTCCCATCAGGAGCAAAACAGAAACACTCTTCATAAGCTGAGTCCTGAGAAGCAGTTCCTAGGCTTTCCAGTGATCAGTAGTGTAGTCCAAGATGTTACAGATTTTAAAAGTAAGATGGAGAAAGGGATTAATACTCTGAATACTGCTTTGTGTACTAAGTGAGTGGGGTGATATGAAACAAACACTAACTCATTCTTTAAAAGTCTATGTGGAGGACCTTCCCAGTTAGATCTGTTAGTGTCCAGTAGAATGAGCAGATGAGATGATACTGGGAGGAATTTCCAAAAACAGATTTACAGCAAGGTAGGACAGCATAAAAGCCACTTAGTTTAAAAGCACAACAGGAATGGGATAGATGGGAAAAGTCTGGTGTAGTCACACACCAGTAGCAGTTTCACAGCAACTGCGACTAAATAAGAATGCAGCTAAATAAGAAATCCTATTTCTTAGCTCCATCTTCTAATTAGCTAGACTAAATTCCTTTTCAGTCAGTTTGGACATCACGGTGGTGCAGATTAAGCCTCACAGTAAGAGGTTCTTCAGTTTGATTCTTGGCTGGAGTGCCTTCTGTGCGGAGTCTGCATGTCCTCCCTGTGTTTGTGTGGGTTTCCTCTGGGTGCGTTGGTTTCCTCCCACATTCCCAAGACATGCTGCAGGTGGATTGGACATTCTAAATTGGCCCTAGGTGTGTGTGTGTGTGTGTGTGTGTGTGTGTGTGTGTGTGTGTGTGTGTGTGTGTGTGTGTGTGCGCACGCACTTGCTCATGCATGCTTGTATCTTCTGAGGAAGGTTGGGTGCCAGGCTGGCAACTCCACACCGTAAAACTCTACTGCCACTCGATCTGCGGATACTAATGATGCACTGTTGCAACCCCTAATGGGAGTAGCCGAAAGGAGATGAAGAAGAATTCCTTTTCATTTAGTGATTGGAAATTGACTTTTTTCTGACTCTAACCATAAACCCTTAAGACTCAAAGAAAAAAAAAACTTTAAAATAAAACAAAATGTGAAATAAAACAAAACTGTAATAAAAAAAAAAACATAATGGAAGTATCCAAACCATAAGTGGAGAAATCAAATCCAAAATTCAGTGTCGTCACATACCGGCAGTAGTCTCACAGCACACTTGCAGCTAAACAAGGGATCACGCCAAGTGGAAATTTAGGGAGATCTTAAAAAATCAAAAAAGATATGTAAACCTTTTTGGCCTGGAGAGCCCATAAATCCCTTGTAGTACCTCCAGGTTTTGAGACAGTTATACATTTTAATGTAGCATTCCTGGAACCATATCACCAGCTCCCTCACCCCAAGCCTCACTGTATAGGGTTCAGGATAATTTTAAGTTCCTGTACAAAAAAATTCAGTGTTAGATCCTGCACTGATATCTGTGGATGCTGTCATCAGGTCATATGTGGTTCTTTCCAAAAACATCCTTTTCAACAACCAGGAGTGTTGAGTGTTAGACTACGTTTGGGAAGAAGGTCCACACTGTAGCAACCCTAGTCTTTAAGGCTATTAACTACCAAATTCATTTGAGTACGAGGATTAAGTCCTCCAGAAGACCCTTTGGTAGACCTGAAGGTGAAATTGATTAAATTTACCCAGAGGGCACTGCAGGGGGACAGACATGCTATTAAATGTGATTATGATGTGGTGGATGCATTATTTTTGGCTGATGTAACAGGGTTTATAATAAGAATGATTTCCTGGTTCAGGGTCTATACCCTGCCAGAGGATGTTAAGGCAGAAATGCCTCATTAGATAATGAGTTTCTGTTTGCAACCCCCCCCCCCCTCCCCACAGCAGATGTTTAAAACACTAGAAGAAAAGAGCAAACTATGGAATTAGTATTTCATCTGCCCATCCCAAAGTACAAAAAGAACTGCCTTACTAAGAGTTGGCCCTTTTACCAAAGCTTGGCAAAGGAGAACCACACAAATGATGCAAATGCGATATGGGCCTTTCCAAAATGTTAGTGGTCAGGCTAAAAAGAGAAGTCTGCAGACCCAGAGGATTATTTCCCAGACAGTGAGCAGTAGTAACTGTGCTTAATTTCTGTCTCATCCCTTTCCCAGCAGTAATCCCACCCCAGCCCTTAAATTCTTAACCTGCCAGTCACCTCTCAGAATTGGATGATGTCTGGTCCATTTTCATAAAGTGGAAAAATCACTGGAGCAATGTAGGCACTACATATCATGTCCCAGGGACACAGACTGCTGTTCCTTCCTGTCCTGATGTTCCAAGGAATAAGGAATGCCACACGTGCCTAAGACCAAAACCATTTAGTGTGTTGCTTTTAAAGACATTGCTTCAACAAACAACAATAAAAAAGTGCCACAGGAAGAGAAACATACCAGATTTTACTTAAGGCTTTTCATAATGCTCAGAAGGGAATCAAAACTCAAAGGGCTCACTTTGAAAACAAAAACCTCCTGCTCATTCAACCCAGTCATAGTCCGTAGGGGAAGGGAAATAGGATGAAGATATGTCTTCTAAAGTAAGTAGCCAGAGAGTCCTACAATTAACTGGTGCCTAGTGACTTGTGGATATTGAGGGCTATCACTAGAAAAATCCTGTAAAAACAAGGTTTCCATTTCTATAATGTTGAGTTTCATAAATAATCCATACTAGCAGCTTCTGTCATTCAGTGTTTTATTTAGCTTAATTGTAGTGTATGTGTTTCAGTAGACATTTTTGGATGTATAGATTGTTAAAACACAAGATGAGGGTCCTGCCAGTCATTCAGGGATAGTTTGTCAGAGTAATTGACTGCCCTCCCATCCATTGGTGAGTATGGGGGAAATGGGGGTCCAATGAAGTGACGGAAAGAGCCACCCTTATTTGAATAGAGGTGTCTGACTGGTAGAGCTAAGGATTGTCCCTAATTGGTTATTTGAGAAACATTGGCCAACTAATATCTACAAATTAAGCTTGATCTTTGCCTCATTAAAATGGGTTATTGTTATTATTATAACCCTTTAGACACTGAAAATGAACAAGGAAAACTTACTATGAATAGAAAATGACCATGCTTTAGTGGCATGGGTATACTCTGAAACTAATGACATTTACTATGGCTGGATGTAATGAGTTTTTGGGTGATGCAGTTCCAAATAACCAATCAGGGATGATGCTTAACTCCACCATTCAAATACCTCCATTTAAATGATGGTGGCCAAATAACCAATCAATTGATGGCTTTTTGGAAAGGGTTGGATTTTAAAAGTATTCTAGAAAGATAGACTTGGTCCTCTGTTTATCTCTTTACAAAACATTACAAACTGGATTCCTTCTCCAAGTATAGAGCAGACTTTGCTAGAACCATTCTCCAGGGACCCCTGGACCCTTATACTTCTAACTCCCAGTTAGTGAAATGGTAGTCTACCCGTGTAGTGAAGGCTATTGCAACAGTGCTCAAATGGTGAACATAATACAGTCGTGTAAGTAAACTTACCATAGCAGTAGATGTTCAAATTATCAGTACTCCAGTAAGAGCTCCCTCTACCTCTCTCCTTTAGTTCTGCATGTTTTTATTGCCAGGGTGAGGACTTTTATTTTTATGTTCCTAGTATTGACCTTTTCAGGACTCTAACCTTCCTCTCAGATGGCATGAATGGTCTGAAGGGCTTGGCATCCAAGTCCGTCTTTTTCTTCAGCTCTGCTCGAGCTGGTAATGGTTTGAGCTTATGGAAGGTGTCCTTAAGCTTTGGAAGCTGGACAGCTGTTATATCCTTAACAAGATATAACCCATATAGTTGTGGCTACTGCAGCAGTGAACATTCAAATATCTACTGTTGGGGGTAAGTTTACCTACACAACTGTACTTTTGTCCATTGTATCCATCTTTCCTTAAAATGGAAAAAACTGAAAAGAGTGTGCCATGTAACTCAGGGCTTTGCACATATCTACATCAGTGTACACAGGCACAGACCTTTGGTGGTTTGTACCGGGAAAGAATGAAGACACTCCTGTTGCGTATTCAGACTCTCAGGGAATATAGGTAAGGTAAGATAACTCAAATTATATGATTTTTTTATTACAGTGACTATTTCTCGATGCTCTGCTAGTGTAAATATGATCGCCAATGACTGTACTTTGTTTTCCTTGTCTGTTATTAATTTCCTGATTCCCAGAATTCATGTTGACTTTTTGTAATCATTGTCAGTAAAAACGGACTCTAGTATCCACTTTTGAATATATTATTATTTCTGCTAGCAGTACATTTTTTTAGATAAGAATACAGTATCACTATGTGGACATTGCATCTTAATGTTGATCTGATAGATGTTACTTGTCTTTGCAGATGATGCTTTAAGGAAGCCTTGCTTACTGAAGACTGTTACTTGTTATTTGGACAAACTATCCATAAGCCTTTATCCATCTTTGCAAAAGTTCGAAGATGAACTTGAAGAACTTCTGAATGCTGATAGGCTGTGTAAGGTCAGCTGTTATAAATCTGTTATAAATCTGAAAATATATATGCATATACAATACTGTTGATCAGCAGAACAGACAATGAAGATTGTTTCATTTAATCACAGGCCATGTTAAGATTGTCAGCTTAATCAGACTTTTTTTTAATTTAATTTGGAAAATCACTTCAGTTATTTTTGTTGATACTGTACAGGTTTGTTTATCCAAGGCACAGTCAAAGTTATTGCTGTATACTGCAAATAATAGCTAACATTCAACACTATACAGAAAACATAGTGAGTTGTTTTAAGGATACTTTTAAAATCATCTGAATGGTGCATACAAGTATTCACAGACAGTTTTTTAAATTGAATGTACGAGTGTAAAATAACTGACGATTAGTACATCCATTTTGCATGTTTTAGTACTAATCATCGAAAACTGTAGTCGATTTCCATTTTTAGTACCCACTGTCAGTGAAAAGTATTCTTAACATTTCTTATTGTATGATAAGCTGCTTGTTTTCATTCCAAGCACAAAACAGATAGTCTGTGGCTACTTGGGCTAGACAGGACTGAATGTAATGAGAAGGTTGCAGCAAATCATTCACTTACTTAGTGTTTTGCAGTATATTTTTTTCTTATATAGATACAGTTGCTGTGATGTCTAATTTTAATGTGTGAGTACAGTTTTGAAATAAGCCTTGTGATTGGAAAATTTTGCAGACCCTTTCTGTGAAGAGAGTTATTTTCCTGTAAAGAAACTCTGCCCTTTATATATTTTCATTTGCCATACTAAAACAGAAGAAAACACCTTCAGCTTATTTTGGATTTCTGATGATCAGAAACACTGTGAGAATTGTTCTTACTAGCATTATCAGGATAACCTAACCACTTAAAAGTTGTGTAATTACCATGACACTATTAAAAGATCAGTCTCTTCGATGTATTCTTAACCTAGCTGTTCATGCTTTTTATACATTACGTTGCACCTCATTTTACAAAAATTGACTTTTGTTGTATTAATTCTCACTTACTTCTTCTAACTACATTTACCGTGGAGCTTTTCTCCCCAGGCCCCCACTGAAATTGAGCAACTATATGGACCATCCTGGTAAACAAATGTCAGTCAATAAATAAAAATAAATCGAGGTTGTTGCTCTGATGCATCAGTTGTCAAATGTCCCAGCAGGACAGTTATCATTGTACAAACCCACTGCGTTTCAGTATGATGCTGTTTTGGCAACCTCTTCTTGGCATGTAAGGGATGAGCTTTTATAGCTTGGATTCTTCCTTCTAAGACTGTTTTAGTTACCACCCCTTTTTGGATAGAGACCCTGTGGTAAAGAAAATCATCCTTTGCTTCACTATGACTTTCTTTTCTTATCCACATGCAGCAGTGAGAATATCTTATCCTTTTGCATCTGGTCCATGACTTCTGGATTTGTTTTACTTCACTGCTCTGTGATGAAATACTGCTGGGAATTGCTAGTGAACTGCAGTTGAGTTGGGTACAGGCTAGTGTAATGTTTTTATATAATCTGGAAAAGAATGAACTACAATAATATTTTTTATTTTTCTTTTCAAATTATCATCATTGGACAAGTTGAGCTTGGTGTTCTTCATGTAAACTAGAAAAAAGGTCTGAAAAAAAAATAGAAAACTGTCTTCTCGTGCTGTTATTGCAGTGACAAGTTGCCTTTAGCTGTACCCTTACATGCATTAAATGATGACGATAAGGGGACTTCATCTGTCTTCCAGGTGAGGGCACTGAATTGCTGTTCGGTTTACAAGTATTTGCATCTAAGATAATGAAGCCATCCTCAGTAAACTGGATCCACAGCCGTGCTTTTTTTTTAAATATATATCCCCATCTTACCAGCTTCTCCCCTAACTAAAATCCCCCTCTTTTTTATTTTTTTTTTTTGGAAAATGCCAGGACACTGGGTATCAGATTCCATAGTGTGAACTGTGTCAGATGAAGGCGTTTTAAATGCATGGTCATCAAGTTTTCTAAGTATGCAGTAAACAATGACCTACTTTACAGACAGAAATTATAGCTGTATGTAATATGCGTATCTTTAATGTACTTCCTCCTCCTTAACCTCCTGTTGTGCTCACCAGCACCTTATACTAAATTTGCATATGAAATCTGTGGTGTCCAGTATCAACTCATTAATTTTAGATAATTTTAGATAACTCATCATTTTCAGATAGAAAGCACAGATGTAGCTTCTGTCTCTCTTTCCATTTTTATTTTTTAATCATAATGTAGCAAACTTAACTGCATATATAAAAATAATGAGTCTAGTGTGCTCAATCCCACAGTGTCAATGCATTCTATTTGTTCAGTGATAGACTTTCAGCCTTTTTATAATTAAGGGGTACCTTAAAACATGATTATTTATTAGAAGATTTTGCTGTAATATGTGAGTATTTTATCTTAATTCCTCTACCTTTGAGTCGCTTTTTAGGTTTGGTTAATTATTTAATGCTTTACAGTGTTTGGTTATAACTACAGTAACATTAAATCTAAAAAAGAAAAAGTAAGCCATCTTTGACTTTTATTTATGAAATATTGAAGACCAGTCATTTTTTATATTGTGTATGTGTACTTGTCTTACACACTATAGATGACAACTCCTATCTTTCCTCTCAACATACCTATCTTTGACGGCTACAGGATGGCAAGTTTCACAGGAAAAACAAGACAGTTGCACTTCTTAAGAGCTGCCTCATTTACTCAGAGCTTCTCTTCGTTTGGCAACGACTGCATAGACTTTTGAGAGATTTTGCTTGCATGTTTGGCAAGAAAAATTAAATTAAGAGTTATTTTGCACTTGGATTGCTTGTTTCCATTACACTGTGAAATATTTCTATTCTATTTATTGTTTTCCTACACTTAAAGTTTTTACGTTTCATTTTTAGCTGTCGTAAGGGCTGCTGTTCTGCATTTAAATACACCGTGCCTACTGCTTTTTAGTACTTTTAGGCATCTGCTTTTGTGATTCCCCTAACATTTGGGCTCCAAACAAGTCATTTTACATTAACAGGGTCAAAGTCTGGCAGGAGAGGACTGATTTCACCTATATGAGCTGGGAATTGCTGGTGGAAAGCTTATTTTGTGCTTACCTCATTGGTCTTAGGGCATAGCTAGTGCAAAACTTGCTTTATTCTTCTCATATATAAGCCTCGCATTTGTGCAAAGCTGCTCTTACTGTAGCAGTGGTTAGTGATGCCCTGTGTATATGCAATCACTAGAAGATGCATTTTCCCTATAAAAACTACCTCAGTAATTTATCTCAGTCCCATGCTACTCACAAAGCAAATAGTTTGCAAGGTGAGCAGCATTGCCATATTTAGCCAGGACTGTTTAGGTTTAGATTACATTATTACAGCACCCACAATTATCACTGCTCAAAAAGCATCTGTTTTGGGCACTGGGCAGCATCACTGGATAGGCTAACTGTAGATTACAGCAAGTAAACACCCATCCCTCATCTGCTTGCAAACAGCATTCACTCGTTTCCCTTGTAAAGCAGGCAATGGGACCTGCAATCATGGATAAGCACTTTCCTGCTATCTCTGCATCTAGCTTGGTGAACATGGGCATCTTAAGGCAGTGTAGCAATTGCCTTATGTACACTGACAAACAGTTAATTCTGAAACAGACAAATATTGTATGTGAGATATGTAGTTATTCTATGTCACTGGAGGCTAGACTCTCACATATAGACAACAAAACAAAAAAAAGGTTGTCAGAGGCATACACACAGCACTCAATGCACTTACAAAGGATGAGACACACAGACTCACATAGCAGAAGTACTCGCATGTAAGTTATTCAAACCTCAGAGGTCTTACAGCTGCAGCCCTTGAAAACTCTGCATGCACACAAACAAGACAACTTCCACCAAAACACATAAATCACATTTCATTGTGTCTCAGCTAACAGATCAGTAATGTGTAACACCCTACAACCAAATATTTTGGTTATATGAGACTCCATTGTGAGGCACACTGAAGTCTCTGTCACTAGGCTGTATAAGGAGAAGGTCACATTTACTTGCCTGTCAGGGGGACTGCAAGCTCTCATCATTAAACCCCAAGTACCAGTATGACTCAGTCATAGTCCATGTGGGCGTAAATTACCTGAGACATACCTCCCTGGACTATATGAAGAGAGACATGATTGAGCTGTCAGAATATGTGTCATAAGCAGGTGTGAGCCTAGCATTGAACAGCATTCTACCATCTCCAGGGATGATACCACAATACCAACAGAAAATGATTGACTTTAATAATTGGCTTGGCTATTGATGTCAATCCAATATTTGTCAGCCTGGGAGAGCATGGCTGACAGGACACACTGCTTTGCCAGGTATGGTCTTCACCTGTCACCACTAGGCTTTTGGATATTGGCCAAAATATCATCCACCTCTAGAGTGCCTTTTTTTAGGCATTGTCAAACAGACATACCTTCCAGCATTGCAAAATCTAGTAAGGAAAAGCTAAAGGTATTACTGCTTAGTGCTTGAAGTCTAATAAAGAAACTGCATTCCCTAGAAGCACTCCATACCCTGGAGAATTCTGACATCTGTGCAGTTACTGAAACATGGTTCACAACCATGGAGAACACTATGGCAGTGCATGACTATAATGCCTTTCATATTTTCCGATCACCTACTGCAAATGACATAGCAAAAAGTGGCAGTATAGCTAGTATAAGGACACCTCAAGACTGGTCAACAGTATGACATGCTTTAGCTACTCCGTGTCCAACTAACCATGGGAAAAATCCATTACTATATTCTTGTTAGCTACATGTCTCCCACCATGAACCAGGAAACCCATACATCATACCCAAAGGTCCTTGAATCACTCACCATTCAGCCCATTACCATACTCATAGGTGATTTTAACTACCCCTTCATTAACTGGGAAGCATACATGACCACAAAATGCAGGCCCAAAGATTCCTAAACTTTGTCAGTGTAAGTGCCCTGAAGCAGCTAGTCTGCACTTCCACTAGGGGTACAAATATCCTAGACTTGGAGGTGAGAAATATAGGAGAGCACTGCACCTTCTTTCCAAGTGTGATGTTCTCATTGGAATGATCAAATATCAAAGTGGTCTCCCTTGAAATAAAGATGAACTTGATTGACTCTTCATCTAACCACAAAAACTTTAAAAGCTCCTCTAAGGCAAAGTACCTTCTACTAAGTGACAGCAAAGCAGGCTTCCAATCTCCCCCAAACCCAGAACATACAGAAGCCTATGCAGAGGCATACACAAAAGCCCTGTATGACCATATAAACAGTTGCAACAACAACAGGCACCATCTTTAAGCTAGGAATCCTCCCCTGCTGGTCTCATGGCAAGTTTATCTCCCCAAGTCAGTTGTGTCTCATAGAATTTTCGGCACCTATTCTGTGGTAAATAACACCACTAACATAAGTAAAGTAAGTGGGACTTCCAACTGTACTGAAGAACCTTGCAAAAGTTAAATCCCCAAGCCAGCTGTGTCTCATAGAATTCATTGCACCTATCCTGTGGCAAATAACACCACTAACATAAGTAAAACCAGTGGGACTTCCAACTATACTGAAGAACCTTGCAGAACTTAAATCCCCAAACCAGCTGTGTCTCATAGAATTTGCAGCACCTATCCTGTGCTGTGGCAGATAACACCACTAACATAAGTAAAGCCAGTGGGACTTCCAACTGTACCGAAGAACCTTGCAAAACCTAAATCCGCAAGCCAGTTGTGTCTCATATAATTCACGGCACCTATCCTATGGCAAATAACACCAGTAATATAAGTAAAGCCAGTAGGACTTCCAACTGCACTGAAGAACCTTGCAGAACTTAATCCCCAAGCCAGTTGTGTCTCATAGAATTCGTAGCACCTGTCCTGTGGCAAATAACACCACTAACATAAGTAAAGCCAGTGGGACTTCTAACTGTACTGAAGAACCTTGCAGAACTTAAATGTGTGTCTCATTGTAATACAAAAGACATTAGTAGGTTGTGTTTTTGCTGTAATTCTTAATGTACTGAACATAAACGCATGAGTCAGCAGCAGGGATTTCACCCCCCCCCCCCCATGCAGACACATTCTGATTTCTACCCTTCAAGCCTGTAAAATACTCCACAGTAAACTGTAATTTTAGCTCTTCCAGTCTCTAAAGAAACATTTATCCATTTTTTCTATGTGATATATCCCCACTACCCTCTGACTCTGTCTCTGAGTCAGCATTAGCTGACTCAATCACTTTACAGTCCTCAGACATTTCAACCCCCCCCAAGGCAGAAACATTCAGGTTTCTACCCCTAAAGTCTGTAAAACATGCCACGCTAAACTGTAATTCTAGCCCTTTCAGTCTCTAAAGAAGCATTTACCCATTTGTTTTTTGTATTTCTTCTATGTGATTTATCCCCACTACCCTCCCAGTCTGTCTCTGAGTTAACAATAGCTAACGCACTCACAGCCCTCAGACAAGGCAATTTCAACAAGACAATTTCTTAGGGCATCCAACTGGTAAAATTAAAAGGGCTCTCCCTACTTTTTAAAGAAAAAAAAAAGCATTAGTAACACAAGAAGGGCTAACATTTTAGATGTGACTTCAGAGCAACTTGATAGTTTGTGCTTTAATTGCATATACCTTGCTTGGCTCTCTATCTGCATAGTCACCTCCCTTTTTTGCAACAATCTAGTTTCTTGCTCCCTGCAGCTCTAAGGCCTGTTGTCCTTTCCCATTGTTTTTTGCTCATTTGTCACACCTGTTACAAGTCTCATTGAATTAGACCAGACCTTAACTCATAAGTAACATACCTCCAAGTATACCTTTGAGTGCTCGAGAGTGCCTGTATCACTGATTGTTTTTGTTGGTTTCTTCTGCTCCTTCTTATGTTTTAATTGTACATACTTTGCTTGGCTCTCTATCTGCATAGTCACCTCCCTTTTTTTGCATCAGTCTAGTTCCCTGCTCCCTGCAGCTGTAAGGCCTGTTGTCCTTTCCCATTTATTTTGCTCATTTGTCACACCTGTTACAAGTCTCCTTGAATTAGACCAAACCTTAACTTATAAATAACATACCTCTGAGCTTGTCAGTACCTTTGAGTGCTAGAAAGTGCCTGTATCATTGATTATTTTTGCTGGTTTCTTCTGCTCCTTCCTCCTAATCAGCTCTGACCACTTTGTTAGCCCTTTGGGCTCACTCTGCTCCACTACCCTGCCCCCAATTCCCACCCACCCCCAGTGCGTCTACACTTATAACCCCAAAACCACACCCCCTCTAGCATTCAGCCTATTTGAACAGTTCCCACCCACCTCATCATCCACTAACCCCTTCTGCTTCCACTACCTGGGACCTTCCCCTTTCCTGTTCTTACCTTCCCTCCAACTCCATTCTTACTACCAAAGACCACACAACACTTTACCTCCTGCTAATTCTTTTTCCCCTCTGCACATCCCCACTGTGTACTGTAACTTTACACTACCATGCATATCAAACTTACACATACTCTACCATTAATATGTTTACCTTTCCTCCTCCTCCTCTACTGCCTACTCCATCTTACCAGACTACCTGACTTTTCTTGCTTCCCTCTCTAACATACTTCAGTATATGCCTTAAAAGAATCTCACCTCTCAACTTATATTTCTCCTCACCTTTATTACTACAATGACTCTCTACTCTTTACTAGAAATATTCTTCCTGATATCTGTAATACAGTCCCAATCCCTCATAATCCATACCTCTCCAACTACCTTGCTCTGAACTCCAACTCCAGTGAATCTCAAGACATTGCCTCCTTCCTACTCCAACTAATCTTCATCCTTCTTTCTGGTAACATACATCCTAATCACGGACCCTCAGACAACCATGCTTCCAATCCTAACTTGTCTTCCTCGTCCTCTCACCATAAATATCTCCTTTCTGCTACCATTAACACCCAAACTTTATGCAATAAACTTCCTACCTTTCATGCCTGGCTATCCCATTGCTACCCTGATGTTCTCTCTATCACCGAAATATGGCTAAAGCCCCACATAAAAGACTCCAAAATTACCCCTCCCAATTACAACATCATAAGAAATGACAGAACTCTAAAAAAAGGTGGTGGAGTAGCACTACTTTTCTCCTCCTCCCTAACAGTGACACCTTACAGTTTTCATCAGTGCATTCCTAATACCATACTTGTCCAATACGCGGATGATTCAATCATAATTTGCCATGCTCAATCCCTTTCCAAACTAAAGCAACTAACACAAGATGTCTTCTCTTGTACCGAGTATTGGATGCTGAATAATCACCTTGCTCTCAATGCATCCAAAACCAAAATCATAATCTTTACCCCATCTAAAAACACCTCTGTCAATAAAATGTCCTTCCCCATAGTCAGTCAGAGTAAGATTCCCAATGAAATTGTCTCCCATACAAAGCTTCTAGGTGTCATCATTGATGAACATTTAAAGATTGACATTCATATACAAACCAGTATTAAGAAAGCAAATCAAAAGCTCGGAATGCTGTATCATCACAGCTGATATCTCACTCCCTTGTCCAAACATATACTCTCGATTTCCTACCTCATCCCCTCTCTTTTGTATGGAGCCCCTCTCCTCACCAACCTTCAATCCTGCCTAAAGTCAGAACTGTCATCCTGCTACAATAAAGTCTCTAAGTTTGCTACCAGGATCAAATCCTCCTCCCACCACTGTGATGCACTCCACCCCTTTAACTGGCTGGACCTCCCCCACTATCTCTCTTACATAAAACTGTTAACTGCTCACAAACTCATTTTCACATCCAGTAACTGCCCTTCCCTGTCCTCCAAACTCACCTTGCCTCATCCTGACAGAATACACAGGTCCAGTGACCAGAACCTCCTCAGAGTGTACAAACCCTTACTTGTGCCAGGGCAATTTCTCCAGTCTTTTTCCCTTGCTTGTCTATCGAACCCCTCCCCCCCCACATTTGAATCACCTAAAACCACTCCGCCTTCAAGACCATGCTCCATTCCCATCTATCTTCTCACTGGGAATGCTCATGCTGTCACCCCACCTGACTCCCTCTATTTCATTTCTGCTCCCCCATCCTTTTTTTCCTTTCTCAAAACTCAACCTACTTGACTCCCTTCATTTCATTTTCACTCCCTCCCCTTTTCCCTTTCTCATAACTCCACCTCTTCACCTCTCACTGTTCTACTCTCCTCTAATTCTTCCTACCTCTCACCTCATGAATCTATGAGTGCATATATGCTTGCACTCCAAATTATACTTATGTACTCCAAAAGACTTGTGTTTTAATTTCATTCACTGCTTTGTTACATCTTGCTCAAATGTTATTATTCTGTTTTATATGTTACTATGTTTTAGTATTTTTTGAAAATTGTATTGTACTTGTTAACTTTGTTGAAATTAGCTTTGTAATATTTGTATATGCAGTTTTTCTCCCCGGGCCTCCATTGAAAACGGGCTCATTTTTGGCCCTTTGACTTTCGCGGTTAACAAACTGCAAATAAATAAAATAAATTGCATAGAAATGGCAGTACCAGACTGAAATAAACCTAGGTCAAACCTCAAAAACAAGCCACACTGGTATTAATAGGTTGTACAACAAAAGAAAGAAAATCCTGTCTATAAGTCTTTAAAAGTAAATTTTGGGGCAAAATAACCTCCCAATCTCAAGATAACTGTACATCATTTTTCAGTTATGCCTGCAGTCCTAAAGGCAACACCAAACAATTTGCGGAATTATTTGTGGATAGCATCACCTATACCCAAGCAGAAGATATAGCAAATCTGCTGGCTGTTAAATTCAGCTCAAATTTCACCTCCAGTCCCCCCCCCCCCAAGAAATACCCTCCAACAGTTATCACCAAAGAACAGGTCGCCACTGCACTCTGTAAAGCTAAAAACATGGCTTTGATGGGTCCCATTGATATACCAGGATGCCTCCTAAATAGCTTAAAACAGGACCTATCTGGCCCACTAGTTATCTGTTTAACCACAGCCACCCCTCTGCATAAAGGGGGGCCATCAACTGACCCGGAAAGATTACAGATCCATAAGGTGACTAGTCTTATATGCAAGGCCATGGAAAGAATAATCATGGACATGATAAATAATGATATTGAAAACCTCCAAACTCTATACCCACCCCATTTCAGCTTTGTGAAGGGCAGGTCATGCCTACTAAATCTGGTGGACTTCTAAGCCACTAGGGCCATGGTTGAGGGTAAAACAGTGCAAACTGCCTACCTTGACCTGGCCAAGGCCTTTGGCACAATTTCCCACTCAAGTATTATAAGTAAACTCACAAAACTGCCCATAAATACCTGCATCACCAGATGGATAGCCTAACGGATCACAGACAGAAAACATATTGTTAAAATGGGTGAATCCAGATCCAGCAAGAGGCCAGTTAATATTGTTGGGTCACAAGGCTCAGTGTTAGGACCTCTCCTGTTCAGAATGTACTTCTCTGAAGCCAAGACTAATGTAGTAGGCCTCTGGCTGACAAAGTTTGCCAAAGACTGCAAGTTGGGGGCAGTCACTGAATCCCACAGCAATGAAGATATCCTTCAGAATCGTCTGACTAGACAAATGATTGGTGCCAGAGCCATGACCTTAAACTGAATGCAAAAAATGCATAATATCCTTTAGGAAGTCAAAGATCCCTGCAAATTACAGCATTAATAGCACACCCCTAAGAGTGGACTCAGAGGTGAGAGAAGTAGGTACAGATTGATAGTAGCCTGAATGTTGACCGCCATTTGTCTACAGTGGTTTGGAAGGCTTTCTGTGTGGCACAGATTATAAGTAAATGTATGGAATCAGAGCCAAGAACGTTATTGTCTCACTGTACTCAGCCCATATTAGACCAGTAATCAAGACAATGCACCTTTTGGCATGTACTTGACTAGGCACTTACAACAGCTGGAGTATACTCTGAAGTTCCTCAGAAAGAAAATATAGGATGAAAACAACCCAGTAGACTGTTAAGGGGTGACCTATGCCTAACCTACAAGACACTCACAAATGCAGCAAGACAAACAGCATAATGATTACCAGTTTTAAGTATCTAAACCTAATCTATAACTCAAACATAACATTCTGTAGAGACAGATATGTGACTCAGAGACTACCCCTTCTCTGGAACAGGCCTCTTATTCATGTTAAGCAGAGCCCTTCCCTGGCCCTCTTCAAAAGAAGTTTAGATCAATGGATGGGGAATTGTAAATTTGCTCTTCGGGTAGAGACTTTGTCCCTTATGGACAGGGGCAGTTTGTAAAATACTCAAAAGCATAAGCACAAACCAAAGCCATCGTCTAGCCCCTAGGGGTCATAATTTGAGTAATATCCAGGTCATAGTGGCTAGGCTTATAAGGGCTCTTGAGCCGTGAGCCTAGTAATCTCCTGTGAACCTGTGGCTGTAAAGTGAAATAACCACTGCCATAAATTTCTCTCAGTTTTCTCAGTTTTTTATTGTTTGAAAGCCATTTTGATAAATGGACATTACAGATGCTCACACTATGGTGCATATGTATTTGAAATACAGACAAAACTAGGAAAGACTGAAGTGTCTTAAGTGGGACTTGAACATAGGACCATTGGAATACCTTTGTGGTTATCCTGTCAATTAAACCACTGAGGATTGAGAACTAAAAATCCCAAGCCACACTAATCTTTCTCATTGCAGTTTTGGTGGCTACATAATTAATCATTATAACCTTTTCAAGGCTGCTATCTACAATGGTATTCTGAACTTCTTCTTATCAAATCTGTAAACAAAACTGTTGTTGCAATTTTCTCTCAGCCTTTATCTTTTGAATACTACTTGGGTACTGCATCAGTGCAATTGTTCTGATTTTATATTAATTTCCATTCACATTTACTAACCTGTTTCTCAGTTTTATTTTACTAGTGAAGGGACAGATTAAGGTGCAAAAGCAATCATAATTTTCTTGTGTTATTTTTAGAGTATGGTGGGTGTAAATTGCTTGCTTTACTGCTACTTAATTACATGTGATTTTTGGAGAAGGAATTGATAGACACAGTAGCTACTTAGGAATATTAGCATTACTTCCAGCTGCATAGCAGTAACCCAGTTCAGCAGAGAACAGCATTTCTTCAAGTGCAGGTAGTGCAGGATAGTACAGCCAAGCACAAAGAACTTTAGGATAAGATGTGAAAAATGGGACAGAGACAGAGGAATAAAAATGATAGTGTAAGAAGTCAGCATACCTAAGAGAACACACACAGGCATGGGACTGAACAAGTGAAGGAGTAGGCTCAGCACAAGGCCTGTATTTGGAAGCCCTGACAGAAAAAAAAGTATGCCAAGCAAGGAAGAAGCAGAGGTCGGTTTAAAATAGGAGACTAGGGAGGAAAAAAGCAGTGTAGGTTGGAGAAGCAATATGCAGTGACTTAAGGACTATAGTTGCACTCACATAAGTACAATATGTGTGAAAGGCCAGCAGCAGGAGGAAAGAGAGTATTAAGTAGTTCAGCTTCTAGCACAGAGTGGAGTATGGAACAGGGTTTTGGGATAGTAAGTGACTTAGCCTAGAGCCTGATGATGGGAGCTGTTCAGCAGAGATTTGCTGTCTATCTACTGGGCACCGAAGTTCTAAAGTACAGGGTGGAAAGGAGCACATTAAGATGACTTTTACTTTAAACTTAGATAAAAAAAGAAGTTAACAGCTATGGGCTTTTCAGGCAAAACAGAAACATATGCAGAGAGGGAGAGGCTGTCAGGGGTGAAGTAGAAAGTGTAGGAGGGCAGAAAGTGTTAAAAGAAGTAACTGGAAAAGTGATGAGGATAATATGCATGGGGAACAGTACTGTGGGAAGGGAAAATGTAACAACAGAAAGGAGACTGTGGCAATAGAAAGGGATAAGAAAAAATGACCGAGTAATAAAAGAGAGGAGAGAGGCAGGCAAAGGGAGATTCCAAAGAAACAACTTAGCTGAGAAAAAGAACAAAAAGCAAAAAGCTATTAAAGAGAGTCATTAACATCTGAAATAATAGTTAGATCTAAGCCGAGACCAAATCTCTGCTTCTCAAACTCAGCACTTCAGGATCTGAATCCAGAATCTTCATCCCACCTTCCTAAGGCATGAAGATGAAAAAATCACTAACCCCCCCCCCCCCCTTACTGATATTTTTAATCTTTTTTACCTCAGGCAGTGTCCCACCAACACTCAACACGCAGTTATAATCCCTCTAACTAAAGTTACTTTTTCTCATGGGCTGAAGAATTACAAACCTATTTCTATCCTGTGCTGTTACCAAAATGTTTGAAAAACATCTACACAAACAACTACATAAGCACATTAACAGCTATGGCATGTTATGTGATGCACAGCATGTCTTTTGCAATATCCTCAGTACCTTTACTGCCCCAGTAATGTCTACTGATACCATTTATTGCAACCTGAATTAGGGACTTATACTGCAGGTCACTTTGTTGACATGACAAGGGCCTTTGAAATGGTCAACTATGCCCTTCTTCTCAACAAACTCAAAAGACTCAACTTTGGAGATAACACAATTTGTTGGTTTCTCTTCTGTCTAAGTGATTGAACCTTCCAAGTTCATAGCAATGTCTCATCCTCTATTGCTGGTAAATTTAATACAGGTGGACTGCAAGGACCTGTTTTACGTCTTCTCTTCTGTTTCTTTGTTAATGATCTCCCATAGAATCACCAGATCTTAAATTACAACTTCTTCTTCTTTTGGCTGCTACTGTTTAGGGGTCACCACAGCAGATCAACTGTTTCCATTTCTTCCTGTCCTCTGCATCTTGTTCTGTCACACCAACCACCTGCATGTCCTCTCTCACCACATCCATAAACCTTATCTTAGGCCTTCCTCTTTTCCTGTTACCTGGCAGCTTCATCCTTAGCATCTTTTTCCCAATATACTCTGCATCCCTCTTCAGCACATGCCCAAACCAATGTAATCTTGCCTCTCTGGCTTTGTCTCCAAACCTTCCAACCTGGGCTGACCCTCTAATACACTTATACCTAATGCTGTCCATCCTCATCACACCCAGTGCAAATCTTAACATCTTCAACTCTGCCACGTCAAGCTCTGACTCCTGCCTTTTTGTCAATGCCACTGTCTCCAACCCATATAACATAGCTGGTCTCACTACCCTCTTGTAGACCTTCCCTTTCACTCTTACTGGTACTCGTCTGTCACAAATCACTCCTGACACTCTTCTCCACCCACTCCATCCTGCCTGTACTCTCTTCTTCACTTCTCTTCCACACTCACTGTTACTCTGAACTACTGATCCCAAGTATTTAAACTCATCCACCTTCACCACCTCTACTCCTTGCATCCTCACCATTCCTCTATCCTCCCTGTCATTCACACACATATATTCTGTCTTAGACCTGCTGACCTTCATTCCTCTTCTCTCTAGAATATATCTCCACCTCTCCAGGGTCTCCTCCACATGTTCCCTACTCTCACTACAGATCACAATGTCATCTGCAAACATCATGTAAATGATATGCTGCTCCTGCAATCCTGTACTAGATACTCTG
Source organism: Protopterus annectens (assembly GCF_019279795.1). NCBI lineage: Eukaryota > Metazoa > Chordata > Ceratodontiformes > Protopteridae > Protopterus > Protopterus annectens. Next base: position 1,479,904,130 of record NC_056729.1, read on the forward strand.
ACCTTTCGTTTAGTTGTGCACCTGGTCCACTACTAACAAACTACTAATCAATCCTAAGAAAGCCAATGTCATGGTGTTTGCCTCAGCCAGTAAATTATCATCTATTCCTCCTTCATAGTTTCATAGGTATTTACTAGGCTAATGGCCGCAGAGGCCTTTTTAAGCCTAGCCATGCATCCCAACTCTGACAAGTTTTGATACCCTTGATAAGTGTAACCAGGGGCTTGGGAGATTAAACATTTACAAGCTAGGCCCTAGGAGATGAACCATTTACATATTGCCTGTGTCCATTAGAGACACGTGTGCCAAACAAGGGATGAATTTTCTGTTCCCCATCCAGTCGCCTAGGTTGCACTTGAATTGGGTTAGGGAGGAACTCCACTTCACATGGATGGGAAGCCTGTTCCAGCGATGGGGTAATCTATGGGATACATACCTTTTCTCTGGCAGGTCTTATTTCTTTTCACAGGTAAGGTTTAAGTCTTTAGAATGGGTAATTCTGGTGCTCTTTGTTTTGCGGGTATGTAGGAAATCCATCAGAGTGGAGGTCTGACAATGGCCTGTATGTCAGGAATTGATCTCCCCTACAAGCCTGTAGGAGACAGAATGCAGGGATAGAGCCTTGAGGCAGTCTGCTTAGGACATTTTACTTAAGCCCTGTTTTTTTTTAGTGAGAAACCTGTGTGGACATTCCAGTTGTTGGATATGCCTTGTTAGGTACATACAAAAGAGGGCATTGTACTCAATGACAGGTCTGATGAATAACAAATACAGTGGAACAGTGACTTCCTTGGACTTAGATGCCATACCTTTATTTATAGGTTGTGCAACATAGAATGATTTCCTCACTATTGTAGACACATGATGGTCAAAGGTTAGATTACTGTCTATGTGTATCCCTAAGTCCCTGACTACTGGGTTAACTCTAAGGGGTGTGTTGTCAATATGTTACTAGGGGTGGATGACTTCCCGAAGGATACTATTGTGCATTTGTTGGCATTTTAGTCCATGGCTCTGACACCAGTTGTTTGTCTATGTCAGCCCCTCCTGGACAACATTTGTGTCAGTGCGGGATTCAGTGACAGCTCCTAATTTGCAATCATCTGCAAATTTATTCAGCCAGAGACCACTAACATTGGCCTTGACTTCTGAGAAGTAAATGCAAAAAGGAGCTGTCCAAGGACTGATCCCAGAGAGACTCCAATTGTGATTGGCCTCTTTGTAGAGGTGGACTCCCCAATTCTAGCTTCCCGGGTCCTGTCTGTGAGCCATTTGGCCATCCACCGGGTGACATATGAGTTTGTACCTAACCTCTTGAGTTTGTATACAATGCCCATGTAAGGTATTGTGTCAAATGCCTTGGCCAAGTCAAGGTAGGCAGTGTGTGAGCCATTTTGCCCTCATCCATTCCTTTGGTGACCTTCTCAAAGAAGTCCACCAGGTTGAATAGGCATGATCTTGTCCAGTGTCTGGAGGTTTACTATTTCACTATTGATCATTTCCATGATAATTATTTCCATGGCTTTACGTACAAGACTAGTAAGACTTGTTGATCTGTAGTTTCCAGTGTCTAGATGGCCCACCTTTGTGCAGAGGGATGACTGTTGCTGTTCTCCATTCATGAGGCACAAAGCCTGTTTGGAGGCTATAGTTAAATAGCAATTCCAGAGTCCCTGATAGGTCATATTTCATGCTATTTAGAAGGCATCCTGGGATATTGTCTGGGCCCATTGATGCAGTGTTCTTGGCCTTAGAGAGAACATTAAGGACTTGTTTCCTAGTGATAGCAGGGGGAGTTATATATGATGGTATGTCCTGTTCTCTTAGCAGATCTTAATGTGAATATAATACCAAATGTCAATTAACAGAGGTACCTAGGCCCAATACTCAGCATTCACTTTCCTTTACAATACATACAGATTTTGTAATGAATAAAGTCCTTGCTCAATTCAAACTGCGTTGCATGATCAGTGACATCATTTTACTCAATGCTCACAAGGCCATGTCTAAAAATATTTTAGCACCTAAACTTGAATATGGCTTTCCTTTTCTCATTATGCATTCAGCTCATGATACCAACAGAATGTAGACTGCTAAGAATCAGATCTTTAGATTCTTTCTATTAGCAGACCCCCAGATACAACATTGCAAATTGCTAAAAAAATCTAAATTGCTTTCAGTACTTCAAAGGGGCCACTTCTTCTAAGCATTCTAATTTACCTTTTGCTAAAACATTGTCCCCCTTTAAGAGTGAAACTACCTTTACAAGACAGACCTTATGTACTCAGACGTATACAGGACAATAGTTTTGCTCTCTAGTATGCCCTTCATTTAAAACTGCTGTAGGTGAGAAAACCTTCTTGAGACTGAGACTTGCTATCTGGAACCCCCGTCTGCAGATATCAAAAATATAGATACCATCAGAAGTTTCAAAGACGCACTTAAAGATAATTTTTTACTGAATCTGCCTGTAACTTCCCATGCCACATCATGAATTATTGAATGCATTTAATACACTGTTCTCGCCCTCTTAATGTGACATCTTATATCCACATAGCTCTCAACCTTTTAGAGCAAGAAATCTGGACAAAAAGCCATAAATAATGGTGGGACAAAGGCCCAAAAATAAGGACAATTTTTAAATATTGCTCTTACAAACCTAGAAAGTTAACAGAATAACAGGTTTTACATTTGTGTGAATTTTCTGAAGGGTATAAAGTCTGAAACTCAAATGTCTGTCATTATTCTCTGGCTTTAGTCCTCAATGGCTTGTCAGTAATTTGCCAGAAAACCACAATTTTATGAAGAACAAAGCAAAAATATGAGGCAAAAAGAGAGAATGCATTTAAAGACTGGAAGCAGAACCCACTTTATGACTAGTTACCCCATAGTTACCTTGCATATAAAAAATAATTAGGATAGCCACCGATAGCACTAAGTCTACATATGTAAGACAAAAGCAAGTTACCTTCTGTAGCAAACCACTGTTTCTTGAAAAAAATCAAATGGAAGGGCACACTACAAATCCCACTGTAACTACCAATGAAACACACTATGATAAAAAACACAACTTTGCAGGTAGCCTAGGCTCTTCCTAATCTCTGCAGTATAAATACATTTCCTGCCTCCTATACTACCAAATGTAGCCAAGTCAGTGGAATTCCTTGACAGCTGTACAGACTGAATATTCCAGACCTTCCATTTTTCTCAAATTGTTCTCAAGGAAACCAAAGATCTATTAAAAAGCCAAAACTCAATGCCAAGTGCATTAAACTTCAGCCTTCTTTCTTTAGAAATGCAGCTGCAAAAATTACTAAACCTATGCCACCTGCATTCAAACTCTTCATCATTATTCAGCTTCCAAAAGTACGCTCTCTCATTGAATTTGTGGACTTCAGGCCTATTTCCATTTGGTGCTGTATCACAAAAATGTGTGAAAAGCTGTTGTGCAATCAGTTATTTGAGCGCATAAATAAACATGGCCTACTTTCTGACCACCATCATGGCTTTTAAAATGACTTCAGCAGTACAACAGCCTTATTGACTTCTACATGTACAGTTTACAGTAATATTGATGAAAACATCATTTCCATTGGCTTGTTTCTAGACATGACCAGAACATTTGAGGAAGCTGACAATAATGTACTACTCAGCAAAGTGAATAAAAAATTAATTTTAGAAACGACACAATCAAATGGTTTTAAAAACTACCTTAAAGATAGAACCTTTCAAGTTAATGCCAATAACTCTTTCCTCACAAAACAGGATCCTCAGTATTAGTCCCCCAAAACTCTATCTTAGGTCCCCCTTTTGTCTTTCTCTTTATAACTGACCTTACTTTTGATCCTACCCTCTCTTGACATTATCATGTATGCTAGAGATATGTTGCTGATCAAACCTAATAAATCACATTTTGTTCTGCTTGCAGATTACAAAGCAGTTTCACTTATCTCTGCCTGCAGTCTTCTACTAACAGAGTACTAATCAACCCCGAAAAAATATAATCTCATGCTATTTTATACAACACAGAAGATTTTAAACCTGCCATCTCTGCCTGTTAAAGATGTCTAAGATAGTTTAATCTCTAGTGTCACTGAATGCAGGTATCTGGGTCACATTCTTGAGTCCTGTTTTAGCATTTACAGCCCATACTTACAGTACAACTAGCAAAGTTTTATCCCAACTAAAGTTATGTTACAGGGTGGGAGGTTGGCATAATGGTTAAAGTGTTTACCTTAGAAACACAAGGTGCAGAGTTTGATTCTCATATGGGGTAATTGGCTAGGCTTAAAATGGCCCCCAAGGACAGTTAGCCTAGTATTAATCTATGAATCTATGAATTCTCATATCCTTTCCCCCTTTTGCCTGCACAACTATAGCAAAAAATATACTTGTCCCAAAACTGGAATGTGGACTCTGAGTTTTAGCTTTTTACTTTTCATATAATAAGTAGTCAAATGATACAATTAGTTGTAAACAGAATATGCAGAGTTCTGTTATTAACCAATACAAGCACATACCATTGTGATAATCTAAAGAGCCTCAAATGGCTTCCAGTTCCAAGCAGGGCTACTCTTCTCTTATAAACTTTGCCATTCAAAATAATAATGCTAAGTTATTGCCAACATCCAGGATTAAAACTCTATCTTAAACTGTAAGTTAGCATTATTAGAAGTAGTCAAGATGAGAACCTTATGCTGGAGCAGTCTTGTTTCAGAAAAGATGTGGGAGAAAAGGCGTTTTTCAGGAATGGGCCTACCATCTGAACCCACCTTCCAAATGAAATAAGAAATCAGCAAACCTTGGATACCTTAAAAAAAATAGAGAAAGCACCAAAACAAACAAGCCATGCCCACATGCTTTCATGATACTGGTTGAGTAGTCAAACCTCATAAGCCAATATATATCAGTACACTTCCTTTAGATGTCTGCATATGAATTAAAATTTGCAGATCTATTATATAAATTGACCGTAATTATATACTTATTTTATTTTGTCGTATGACTTTCTCCAGTGTATCGTATGCATGTGTAGTGTACTTTGTTTTTTTTTTTCTTTTCAGAAGGATTTTTTATTAAAATTTGAAAGTAATTCTAAAAATGTATATTACCACATGAAATATGCTTCTTAGTGAAATACAGTAAAATTAAAGGGCACAATATTAGTAAGTAACTATTTATAATATGTACAAATGTGCCCGAAGAAAGAGTAGGATAAATATAAGTAAGTAATGAAAAAATAAGTTGAAGTAAAACATAATTAGTAGTCCTATCCTATTGCATGAATACTATTTAGGCAGCTTAAACCAAATGCTTATTGAAATTCTGAGACAGTTCATCTTGTACATATATTATTTTGTAGATACATATCAGTAAGAGATAATACTTTAGTCCATGGATTTTAGGGAAGTCTTTTGGAAATATCTTGTTTTACTTTGTGTTGATCTCTCTGAAGACCACCTCTTGAAGGAATAATTAAAATGATTTGTATTGCTGAAGGCATGACATTTTCCATTTTCTTGTGATGCTTTTTCTTGCCACAGTCTAAATTGTCCATAATATGTAGCAATTTTCCATGTTCATTTCATATTTTTCTATCATATTAAATAGAGCTAGTAATTAATTTATGGAAAAGGATTCTGACCATAAATTTTTAGTAGGACAGTCATAGAGAGAGAGAGAGAGAGAGTGTGTTTGTGTGTGTGTGTGTGTGTGTGTGTGTGTGTGTGGTCTTAAAATTCAGTTTGTACCTCCAGCATGCTGCATTCTTGTCTTTATTGAATTTTGCTACTCTTTGGGTGCTAAGAGGTCCCTGTGTAAAAATTGCCATGGAAAAGCATGCCAGTAATAAGTCTAATAAGTGAATTTTGCAGATTTCCTAAAAGTTATTTTTTATATCATTGCATTATGACCCAATGTAATGTAATCCCAAAATGTATTATTCATATTATCATTTATATGTAGCACATTTCTTATAAAGGATACACATTATATTTTCTTATTCAAAATTGTTATATAAAATTTCTTAAATAGATTTTATTAATTAATAGCTTCTTTATATTGAGAGTATGATAAAAGCAAAACTTTTCTTGTGCATTTGTCTTATGCTTAAAGTCTTATATTTTGAGAAGGAAACAGACTTTTGTATCTAGATTATATTTCAAAATTAGTGTTTGCACTGTCTTCATTTTTGTACCCTCAGGTTAGTTATACCAACATATTAAGTTATTTTCAAGTATAATAAGTTGTTGTTTGTATGTATTCCCAAAACGTCTGTTAGCTTAAAGGGGATTAATGTATTGAACCAGATTTTCAAGCCTATGTTGTTTAGGATTGTTTTTTTTTAATATTTAAAATAAAATTTGCATATTTGGATTGAGAAGGGATAACAATATTAAACTGAATGTAGTTGCATAAGTATATCCAAAATGGATTGTTTTTGTATTTTTTTGTTATTTTCAGTTATGTCAGTTTTCATTTTACTGGTATGTAGTAATGAGTAATGTAATGTTTTCTACTATAAGTATATCTGGGATCTAACCAGTTAAGGACAGTTTGAAAATTGCTGCTTTGCCATAGGATTCAATGTTTGAGAAGTTTATCCCTCCTGAGTGTCAAGATCAAATATAATGGTGATATACTATTCTAGATTTCTTTGGGAACCAGAGAAAATGTATTAATATGTTATGAATTGTTTATGTGAATTTTATTTGGTGGTAGAGCCAGTGTTTGAATAACATACAAGTGTACATACTCATTTTTATCAGTTGTAATATATCTTCAAAAGAAGTAATCAGTTTGTTTCATGTAAATGTTAATTTAAAAATGGCTTCCAAACTTTTCTCCTAATTTACAATTTTGATTTCTTCACATATTATAATTTGTAAAACCTAACTATGTTAATGTTGGGGATTCTTTAACTGTAATATTATTCTGTTTTATTAATAGATTTCTGTTTTTAGTAACAAAGAGAAATTCAGACTTTAGATCATTAAATTGTAATCCTGAGACTTTCTGATATTGTTTAATAGTGAAGGTTAATACTTCCAATGTTTCTTTAGAGTTTGACATAGTTAACATGTCATCAAGAAAGAGCATAATTTTATAATTGTAATCATCAGGAACTTTTATACCTTTTATTTTTGAATTAGATTGACATTTTACTGCTAAAATCTCAATAGTCAATGCAAGCAAACTACTTGTAGGAGACAGAGGACATCTTTGCTTAGTTCATTTAGGTAAAGAAATGGCTTCCAAGGAGAATGGTTGTAGCTTGACATAAGCTTTGTTTTCTTTATATGTTTTATCAAGAGAAACAAATTGTGATGAAAAAGTCAAATAATTGTAAAATATGAAATAGTTTCAATTTAGAGAATCAAAGGCTTTTTCAGCATTAAGTTTGATAAAAAGTGTTTATTGTTTTTTTATTAGTTAGACTATCTATAACTGTTGTTATTATTTTTATATTCCATCCATCCATCTTCAATCCCTTTTCCCATTTTCCTATTATCAAATATCTAACTTTATGTATGGAGCCAGTTTGGTCAGTATTGCTTATTTATGCTATAGGTTTTTAATCTGTCTGGTAAAATGGACATACAATTTTATCGTCTGTGATTTATTTAATAATAATAATGTAATAATATTAATATTATTGGCATATAAGAGGAACAAAATTGTAGATTTTTACTTTCTTTATGAATTGGAGTAATTAATTAGTATTTCCAAGAAGGTGGAATGATTTCATTTTCTTGAATTTCTCTGAGAATTTTATGAAAGAAAGAAAAAGTATTTTGAGGAAAGATCTTATAAAACTCAGAATCATATTTCATGTGGATTTAATTTCATTTTATGCTCTTTTGAGTCTGGTGTTGTGTCATAATAGTCTATTCAACTTTGCTTGTTGTTAATCTTGTTCATAATAAAAAGAGCAATTACATGAAATTAGAAAACAACAGAGCTCCATGGATAACCCATGAAACAACACTGTGCTCAATTAACATCCACTAATCTTTCACATCCATCTGCTAGCATTTTAACAATACTATCATTTTTCCCTCTGAACCATACATGTTAATCGCTTAATTTTCAAACTTGCTCCCTTTTTAGGATTCCAAGACAAGACTGTCTGTCAAAATGATAGTTCTGTACTGGCTTCTCTTCCCTCCCTCCATACAGTCTGCAAAATCTTAAATATAAAAGAAGAATAAAGTGGAGTGTAGCCACTCTGTGACAACAGAAAATCACAAAGGAGTTGTCATCCATAAAGAATTGCTTTTGTAAAATAAAAGGAAAGGATACCATTTAAAATATGATTTCTGTATGAAGTCCCTCCTGTATAGCTACCCCATACCACTCTCAGTCACGGTGAGCATTTTGTATTCTGTCATGGAGCTGACAACAAGGACCACTCATCTATCTAGCCTTACTTTATTCAGTAAGTAGCAACAGTAATTCTTTTAGTCAATCAGGAATAGATAGTGTGATTAGCTAAATACTGTTTTTCTATAACTGTGTGAAACTTTCCATCTATGGTATTTTTAATATTTCATGTGATTAAAATTCTGGTGTTTACTGTAAATAGATATTTAGTATTTTCTTGTTCTTTTATTATTTATTATTAAATATATTTAAATGTTTCGTTGTGGCTGGTCCTTTTTAGAAAATATTTAAGTTTTGAGAGTATTTGCACATATTTATTTGCTGATAACTCTGGCCATTCCTGAATGTGTTTGTTTAGTCAATATTACCATTTGTATTAATATTAATTTCACTCAGTATAACTGGATACCCTTTTAAGGGCATTATAGTAACTAACTGGTTGCACTGAATCTACCTTTAGTCTGGGCAAAGGTGGTAGAACTGGTAATCTGTGCCAACTTTTCCCAGGTGTGTGTGTGTGTCTGTGTGTGAAAATTAAATTTCAAAGAGTGTGTGTCTCAGCTACGTGGGGCAGGGACATAAAACACTGGTTTCACAGAGTGGGTGCTGGAGGACTTGCCTTGGACACTCAGTTGAGGACCTATCCCTACAGCTCTACCAGTGGGGAGTCTTACTGGGGATCTGGAGGGAAACAGATAGAGAAACCAAGGCCCCAAACTGTGTGTGTTTCCTGTGTGCTCTTAAAGGAGGTCTGCATCTGGAAGTACTGAGTGTATCCATTTGTATTCCAAGTAAACGTCCCTCTCCAGTGTCAGTGGTGAGGTTTCAGGCTTCTTGATTACCAGCTCAGAGTGGGGATGCCACATATTGATGAGTAGTGGTGTGGATATTGAACTTTTGTAGCCTGTAAGCAGTTGTCACTAAAGGTGTACTCTCAAGCAGCCACAAGGTGAACATTTAGAGTTTCATTTCACAACAGTTTTTATTTTTGTTAGTTACGTTTAGTCAGGGAGATGGCAAGCTGACAAAAAAAACAGCGGCCAAGGTGTGTGAAGCCAAAATACTGGTGTATGCCAGGCTGACTAAAGAGGAAATTATTTCAGCCTTAGTCACAGCTCAGACCAGCATCCAGGAGGATACCCAGTCTGGGGATGGGAATTTGCAGCCCTCAGAAACAGGACAGTTCAACCTTTCCTCAGAGGACATAAAAATCTGTCTATAGTTAAAGGGACTTCAACTGGAGGCCAAATGTTTGAGACTAGAATCAACATAAAGACTGCGGCATTTGGAGGCTGAAGAAAATGAGAAACTGCAGCATTTGGAGGCTGAAGAAAAAGAGAGAATGAGGTGCTTGAAGGCTGAAGAAAAGAAGAAGCAGCGTCAACATGAGAGGGAGATGCAGAGTTTTCACCAGAGTCATGGATGTAATGGTGAAGGAAATAACCGGACCTCAGAAGCAGCAAAGGTTACAATTTACAGAAGGTGATAATTTTACTAGCTTTTTCATATGTTTGAAAGAGTGTATAAACATATAATGTTGACTAAGGGCTCTGGGTATGATTCCTGACCAACTTACTCCATGGAAAAGCTGTAACTGCTGTTCCTAAATTGTCTGGTATTAGTTGTTTAAACTATGAAAAATTCAAATGTTTACTAGAATGTTTTAAGTTAACACCTGAAGCGTGCAGAAAAAAAAATTTTTGAGCATAGGCGCAGGGCAGATGAAAGTTTGTGTGGTTATACTGCTGAGTTAAGCACTTATTTTTATAGATGCGTGAGTGGGTGTCAGGTCACCATTTTTGAGGTGCTGGCAAACCTTTTGGTGAGGGAGCAAATCCTTAATACTTTGCCTGAGAACATGAGAATTTGATCGGCTTGGCAGATTGAGAGTGCAACTCTGCAGATGAGCTGAGAGAAAAGGAGGATCACTACTCAACAAGCAGAGCATCACTGCACAGAAAAGGGATACACAGTGCTGCAAATGGATGTAAGGGAACCCTTGGTAGGCAGCCTAAACTGCCCCAAAAGAGTCCGCCGGTAACAGGGTACTAGTTTAGGTACATGACCAGGATCAAGAGATGAATGTTTTAAATGTAACCAGTGGGGCCATGTAGCATATAGATGTCCATTGTGGCAAAGCAGGGAACAAAAGTTGTAGGAGCCAGCAAGTGGGAATAAGAGTATACCAGTGGTAAGGTGTCTGGAGACAACAGGGGTATCAAACTGTCACAAGAGGTTATTTGCTGTCTTAGTGGATGGAAAACAGGCTGGATGGAAAACAGGCCACTGCTAAGAGAGACACAACCTCTGACATAATCATTGCGAATCCTGCAGTGGTTAAATAGGAGCAGTACTTGCTTGTGCAGTCCACTCCAGTCAGAGCTTTAGGAGGAACCCCATTCCAAATGTCTTTGGCCAGGGTTCACCTTGACTGGGAGGGTGGAAAAAGGAAGCAAGCAAGTAGGTGTGTTTGAGGATATCCCTGCAGATGTCTTGATAGGGAATGATTTTGATAATGCAGTACCTTGAGTGCATGCAGTTACATGCAGTCAGGCTTGGAGACAGGCATGTGGTTCTGGTAGCCCTGGGGAGACACAGACAGGCACCACACATGAAGCCAGGGCTGGTGGTTTGGCTCTTTTATGGAGGGAGCTACCTTGTAGCAGTGAACCTGAAATTGAGCCACAGCTGCTGGTATGTACTGATGTTCCCTTGCACAGAGTGACTGCAAGGGCAGATGTGAGTGGTAGTACCCAAGCTGACAGGCACTGCTGCCAGGGGATACCAGACTTCCTGTGGAAGGGAAGCTGGGAAGAGTCAGAGTAGTAGAGCTGAGACAGGCTCAGCTCTCAGACCCTACACTAAGAGGCTTGAGGGAGGTAGCTAGGGAGGCACCTGATTCTCAAGGAAAAGGCAAGTCTCTATACTAGAACAAAAGGTTACTGTATAGAAAATGGACCTGTGAGGGAGGGCTAGAGGGTGAGGTAATGCAGGATTTGGTAGTGCCTAGAGCCTACCGACTGGCACTAGCCATACCCCATGATATTCCCTTTGCAGGTTATATGGGAGTAAAGCATACCAAGAGATGTATTATGCAGAAGATTTATTGGCCTAGGATTGGAAGGGATGTAACATGGCACTGCAGGACCTGTGAGCTGTGCCAAAAAGTAGGCAAGGCAAGAGACAAGGTCAAAGCTCCTTTGATGCCTTTGTCTGTGATTGAGGAGACATTTCAGAGGGTAGTTATGGTTATTTTGGGGCCTCTGAATACCCCAAGTTCCACAGGGAAGAAGTATATCCTGGTTGTAGTAGATTATGGTACTAGATACCCTGAGACAGTGGCTTTGTCTTCCATTGAGGCAAAAAAGTGGCAAATACTTTGTTAGAGATTTTCAACAGGGTAGGTTTCCTGAGAGAAATGCTGACTGATGTAGGTGCCAATTTTATATCAGACCCACTGGCTTGTCTATGGAAGCACTGTGGGGTGAAGTACCTAAAGACCACCCCCAGACTAGTGGTCCTGTGGAGAGGTTGAGCTCTGCACTAAATACCATGCTAATGGCATTTGCAGACCAGTTTAAAAGAGAGTGGAACAACTATTTGCCCCATTTGCTGTTTGCTTACAGAGACATACCCCAGGAATCCAGAGATTTTTCACCCTTTGAGTTGCTGTATGGGCTTAGGGTGAGGGGACCTTTAGATTTGATTTGTGATGAGTGGGAGGGTGAATGTGAATCCCACAAGGAGTCTGTTGTGGCATATGTCCCAAGCTGCAGGACAAGGTTCAGGGGGCTCATGGGTTTGGCCCAAGAAAACTTGGCAGGAGTTCAACAGCAGTAAAAGGTCTGGTGTGACAGGAATGCTTGAACCAGAGAGTATGCTGTGGGGCAACGGGTTATGATTCTCATTCCTTTTGGACACAGTAAGCTACAGGCAGCCTGGGAGGGACCCTTGAAAGTGGTAAGGAAGATCAGTGATGTTAACTATATGATAGAACTTCTAGGCAGGAGGCAGGGGTACAAATTGTACTGTGTTAACATGATGAAGCCTTACCGTGATAGGGAGGCCCTGATGCTATGCATTTGTAATAGGAGGCAAGAGGAGACTGAGGGGATCTATGGTTACAGAAAGTCAGCCAGCAAATTATCAAGTTACTGTGGTGGAGTGTAGGGTTGCAGGCATATGATATGACAGTGCAGCACTGTAGTGGGTTCAGCAATGCCAAGGCAGATGAGATCTCAAGAAAATACCCTGGGTTAATGTATTCCCAGAAAGGCTCATTCCTCTCAAGCAACATTTCTCATGGGGCACTTGAAAACCTAGCTTGAGTCTTCAAAGAGGGAAGAGAAATGACAATAGGAGGCACTGCCAGCCATGCCAGGAGAAATATGGCAGTGGATCTGTAATGTGCCAGCACAGCTAGCTGGAATTTTGTAAATAATTATATATCATTTGTATATCAAACTGATTTGTACAGATGTTTGTGCTGAAAATGTATTTGTAAGGTTTGCTTGTGTTAAAATGTATTAACAATGTGCCAAATGTACATGTATTAACTGTTCAAATGTATACATAGTAAAATCATATCCTGGGAGAGAGAAGGTTAATCCAGCTGACTTTGGAAAAATATTTTTGAAATTAAATTACTTTACAAGTTAAGCCATAAACATGTTATGCCACAGTTTTGAATGGTGCCAGTGTCAGAAAAATATGTATTAATGTATGTGTTTAGTGCTTATTAGAAGCTAAAAGGGTTAACACATTTCATTCTGTTTTATGTACAGCTTAGTTTTGTATAAAACTACGAGATGCTTTCTGAAAGTGCAAGATTCTCTCTGACCTAGTATTTGCTAGCACAGCAAAATTCATGTTTATGCCTTTTGGAAATTTACTGAGAAGCAGGTGATTATCTGCTAGGTCAGGAAAATAATGAATAGAACAATACTGTTTTCTATAACGTTATTGAACTTGAACAATCAGCTCTGTTCATGTTATGAGAACATGCACAGCTGCAGAAAAAGATAGATACAGTTAAACAAAGACTGTTTGAAGAAATTAACTATAATCTGTACTTGCTTTGTGCTCGAATTAGCCATAGTACCTTGAATGGTAACATCACATAGTGAGAAGTTGTATCTAACCGGTGGTCTCCAAGGCCACGTTGTTTTTCTTAGGAAGTTTTTTCATAAACTTGATAGTGTCAGCAGAAAATCATGGACAAACAGCTGCTATGAAATAATATTGTAAGAACTTGTGATTTGTTACGTCAGCTTAGTAGGCAATGTCTTGTAAGAAATGTATAAGAATGGCTTCACTTCCTGATTCTAGTTAGTCAAACTCTATATTAGCATGTTTTTGTCTCCTTGCTGCAAGAATTAAAGTGCCTTAACCTGAACCTGCCGTGTATTGAACTTTTTGAAGTTGTTTTTTTCTTTTGACAGCCAGTGACGCAGTTTCTGTGCTAAAGAATAGGTTGTAGCTCCTATATGAATACAGGAATGTTTTTATGGTTTTATGACTTCCACCTCTGAACAAAGCTCTGTCTGTGTGTATGGTAACACATAGGTGCTAAAATCCTGGCAGATTCTAGTGTTGGTGAATGTGGGAAACAGAGTCAGATGACCAGATGTGATGTCATTGTGTAATCAACTCTGAAAGAATATTTAGATATTATATTGAGAATTCTTTCGGTCTGACTGAGCATTCTGTATTCTTTGTTGGATCTGACAACAAGGACCACTCACTCATCTTGCCTTGCTCTATTCAGTAAGTAGGAACAGTAATTATTTTAGTCGGTCAGGAATGGATAGTGGAATTAGATAAATACTGTTTTTCTGTAACTGTGTGAAACTTTCTATTGGTGTTATTTTTTATATTCCCTATGACTGAAATTCTGACGTTTACTTAAATAGATATTTAGTATTTTCTTGTTCTGTTATTATTTAATAAATTAAAACTTTCCATTGTGGCTCATCCTTTTTTGAAAATATTTAAGTTTTGAGAGTATTTGCACATATTTATTTATTTGCTGATAACTGGCAGCTCCTGAAAGCCTGGCTTTTTGGTCAACATTACCATTTGTATTAAGATTAATTTTACTCAGTATAATTGGATACCCTTTAAGAGCATTATAGTAACTAACTGGTGGCAGTGAATCTACCTTATAGTCTGGGAAAACTTGGTAGTTAATTTTAATCTGTGCCAACCTTTCCCAGGTGTGTGTGTGTATGTGTGTGTGAAAATTAAATCTCAGAGTGTGTTTGTCAGCTACTTGGCAGGGATACAAAGCACTGGTTTCACAGAGAGGGTGCTGGAGGACTTGGCTTGGACACTCGGCTGAGGACCTAACCCTACAGCTGTACCAGTGTGGAGTCTTATTGGGGGCTTGGAGGGAGACAGAAAAATCCTGACCCCGGACTGAGTGTATTTCCTGTGTGCTCTTAAGGGAAATTGTGCTTGATGCAAAGACATCTGCATCTGGAAATACTGAGTGTATCCATTTGTATTCCAAATGAACGTCCCTCTCCAGTGTCAATGGTGGGGATTCAGGCTCCTTGATTACTTGCCCAGAGTGGAGACATCACAATATATCCAAAGGCAGCTCCACTCTTATGCTGCCACCCCAGTGAAGACTGCACTCACCTGATCTGAATCAGATTGCAGTCTGGTAGCAAACATCACTGCTGAATGTTTCTCTGCAAAACAGGAAGTATAAAGGAAAAGACCTGATTAGCAATCTCAAAGCATAACAGTACATCAGCATCTATCATAGCAAATCACACGAAAGCTGTCACTTTATATGTAATCATTCCCATAAGTGCCCAGACCCTTTAGACAAACCCAGCTCCACTAAGGAGCCTCTCCTCACATAACCCAGTTTATGTTTTTGTTGGTATATATGAACTAGTTAATGTTACCGATAGTGTTTTCTTAATTTACTGACAGTGTATTCTTAATTCATTTATATCACTTCTAGTATGTTGCTTGCCTTTAATAGCTTAAAAGTGTTGTGTACTTCTTTGGCATTAGTTAACAGTTTTGCAAAGAATTTGTTTAATACATGATATTAAGTATTAAATCCAGTTAATGTATTAAGAAGTCATTTATCTGATTGTTTAATGAGCTGTTGCGAAAGAGCTTTGCTTCTTAACTTGTCTCGCACTAGGTGTAGGAAAACTAACCAGATATCTTTCAAATGATTAAACTTGTGTAAGTTGTAGTAGATTTCATTAAAATGTATTAAGCTTGTGATAAGACTGATATTTAATCAACTAATTATAAATTATACTGAATAAAATATGTAATATTTTTGTTTGTTTTGAACAAAAAACACAATAATGTAGTTCAATGTTCCTTTATGTAAAGCATTTGGCATTAAATGCAAGAGAAAATATACTCATTACTACAGTAAATGTCATAAACTATTTATGAGCACAATATTTTGAGATGAGATAGATATTTAATTCTAGTAATAAATGGCGACTTCATCAATTAATATTCATCTAAGTTAATTAACTAGAGGGAAAGAAAGTCTCAGAAAGAATACACTTAATTTTAATAATGTTGTTACCTGTATATATCCCAGGTTGAAGTTAAAATAACCAGGAAAGTCTATTTACATGTTGGTAACTGTAATTTCCTGAGTGAATTGAAGGTTATATTGTTAAGACGAGTAGTTCAAATGTTTGCTCATTTTGTGAAAGAATTTCTGGAGGATTTTGCTAAGGAGTTTATAGGTTGGTCAGTTTTTTTTTTGTTTGTTTTTTTCTTTCTCACATAAGTCCACGTTGCTTTTTCTGAAAATCTGTTCAAGGTAGGATATATCCAGTCCATATCTTCTGTGGTTGGGCTCACATTATTTTTATGAAAGAATTTTCTTCTTTCATATTATTGAAAGTTTTAATGCCGTTTATTCTTGCTGTGAAGATTATTAGTGCTTTTTTTTATTTTGTTAATGTAGTTTTATTAATGGCAAACATTTTTCCTCATTTCAGTAGTTCTTGTTGAATAGTCATTGCCAAATCATATGTTGTACTGGCCAAATTGTAAAGGAGCATATGTACAGGCTGTGTTTAGAACTAGTTCTTTGTCTAAAAAGGAGAGACATTTTATCATTATGGATCTTGGTGGTGGTAGTGAATTTGTAGGTATTGACTTACCGAGCTGTTTCTGTTCCATAACCGAAGCTTTCCTGTAGGCTTCAATATTTGGGAATCCAGGATGACAGAAAAGCAACTATAGCTTCTCCTTCAGTTTTTTTCCAGTAAACCTGAAATCCTTATATTATATCTCTTCTTTCTGTATTCAAGATAATCTAGTTTATTCTACAATGAAGTATTTTACTTCAAAAGAAAGTCTTTTTGCATTTCTTCTTCCTCAAGTATTCTCTCTATGTCATTTAAAGCAGTTTCAATATCTGTAATTTGAGTTTGCTGTTGCTGAATTGTTTATTTCAGAATATTTGTCTGTTTTAGGCTGTTTTTTTTTTTTTAATTGTCCAAATTCTCTTGGAACCCATCCATTTTTAAAGAAAGCTCCTGAAGCATGGACATTACCTGTTATAAGTCTTTCTTCATCGAAGAGTAAGTGTGAGAATATTTTTAGTTATTCATTTTTCAGATGCATCTCACGAGTCTCTGAAGTATTTTAACTGAAAAATATTGCCCAATCTTCTTATTTTTTAAGTATGTTGAAGAAAGTGATGATGTTATTAGTGAATTATTTCCTTTTCTAAAATTATATCTTCCTGAATAAATAAAAATAAACTGCACGCTGAAAAGTTGCTGCTTTCACTAGGCTCTGCCTCCGGTATAGTGTACTTTCTGTTAGAATATTGTTTTATCACCTTCATACCATTTATTCTGCTTACATGTAATTTGATTAAACTTTATTTTCTTGCTTTTGTCTGTGCATCCTCTTTGAATTTGGGTTTTGGATGAAAAGTATTAACAGAGCAACCCACCTGCCCAATAAATAAATTACAAATAAACATAAGAGTTATGCAGAGACCAGCAACAGAAAAAAAAAATCAAAATAATAGAGGGGGAAGGAAAAAAGATATGACATACAAATTAAAGGAAGAATACGGCCTTGAGAAGAGAAAATATTTTTGGTTATGTACAGTAAATGAAAAAGTGGATAGATAAATTGAACTGTCTTCTAAATGGCAGAAATGTCAGGAAGCTAAGGAGAAGGTGAATATTCTAAATTAATATGTTTACATCAACATGCCCTTTATGGTATGAGTGGTCCTGGTAGACTGTAGGCAAGTAGTGGTGATGATTGTCAATAAAACTGGAATAAGGAGCAACATAATGAGCTGCATGCCACTAAGCCTGACTTGTGTGTTTGGAAGATTTAGAGAAATACTCCTGATGTTAAAGCTTAGTGTTTCATCAACTGAATAAGCTGCTAAATGACAGTTGTCTGAGACAGCCAGCATATGTGGTAGGGATCCAAGAGCCTCTGAGGTCACATATCCAAGTTGGCAGAAAAACAGAAAAATTCCTAAAATGTTTTCTTATCCAGTACTGAAAACATTTGTTCCAAATGACTCTTCAAAGCCCATTCTCACTCAGATGCAGGAGCACTCTCTCTCCCTCTTCCTTCCCCCATGGTTTTTAATCTTTTTAATATATTATTTGTTACTTTTTCTATCCCCTGGAAAAATAGTGCCTCATCCCTGATGAGCTTTTGCACTCCCTCCCTTCTCTCAAAATTGGAGAATGCCAGGAAGGAGGGGGAAGCGTCACGCATTGCAGTGATTTTCTCAAGGATATTCAGCAAGTACTTGACACCTGTCATCATGGCAGTTATGATGAGGGCAGTACATGTTTATCCAGATCAAGATATCTGCCTGGTTCAAGCACATTCCAGTCATCAGCTGGTATACTGCCTAACAATAGAAACTTGTCTGGAGTTAATGAGCTCTGCCTAGAAATTGGGTCTGGTCTCAGCACAGCGAATGATGATTCCAGGAGCATTCCTAAAGTCTTCACAGAAAGAAGTCTTTCTCACCCTGCAAAGGCTGTATGACCTTCTTCACAGTGATTTGAACCTTTCTAACATTAGAATGTATCTGACAGTGTTGAGTTGTGTGTCAGCAAGTATTAAGACAAATCAGCGTATCAGTCTTCAGATGAGAAAATTCCCTTCCTGCTTATGGATCTTTTGACACCAAATGATGGACCCATCTGAAAGAGAAAATTCCAGTGATCTCAGTCTTAGTAAAAGATTTAAACTTGGCTCTTTCTTGTGTCTCTGAAACAAAGTTTGAACAACATAGTCAAGGTGACTGTTACTGTTTTGTTACTGCCTGCTTCTCACAGGAGTGAGATTCTTTATCTTTTTAGTGTTAATCATTGCAGTGTCAAAAGAAAAGAGTGAGGCAGATGTTTATTGCCTTTAAGAAATTGCTTTTTCTCTGTGATATAGTGACATTGGAGTAAGAGGGGATGTGGGAGGCAAAGGGAGAGGGCATAATTTCCTCATAGTGTCACAAGCTTTAATATGTGTTGTGCCTGCATAATACATAAAACATTTATTTTTTTATTTATTTAACATTTGTTTCCTTGGAGAGTCTGACTGAGACAAAGTCTATTTTCAGCAGAGGCCCGGGAAGAAATGCTCCAGCTGCATGTCTTTGGAATGTGGGAGGAAAACAGAGCCCCCAGAGGAAACCCACGTGAATGCAGAGGGGATGTGCAGACTCCACATAGAAGGTACCCCAGCTGAGAATCGAACCAGAGAACCTCTTGCTTTTAGGTGACAATGCTAGCTGCTGCTCCACTGCCCCACCCAAACATTGCAATGTATTGTGCTAGAAATGCTGTATGTAATGCCTCACATATTCGGTGTAATATGGTAGAGAGCCAGGCCGAGGCATATGTACTGGAGTAAACATGGTACTTGTACCAATTCAAGTAATTTGAAACTTACCATGGAAAATACCCGAGTGAGAACCCTGACAAATCATGTTAAAAGGAAGGGCTGAAACCACAGAAAATGATGATGTTTGCTGTTGTGAAGATGGACTGTTGCCTGCAGTAGGGAATCTAGGTAACGTCAGTGTGAATATGATCTGTGGAAACTTGGAGACAGATCCTATGGGTAAAGCAGAATAGAGTGGAAATCAAGCATGTGGATATATTAAAGTTACTGCAACATTTGGGCCTGCACATTGACCTCCTCCAGAAAAACTCAAAAAGACTGCAGGCTGGAGTATTAGCATATGAGACTTAGTTATTTGCCAGTTTACAACTGGCTGAAATGAGCTGTGAGTTACTAAATTAGCAATGTGTGAAAAATTTGCTCTCAAAGACTGAACTTTCACATTCTGACACTGTAAATAAGCTGCACTAAAATCAAGTCACATGCCTCTGGAGTTACCTTACTATACTAGTAGAGAATGCTGGCAAAATTGGTGGGGATTCTGTGCCAGATTACCTGGATTTCATTATCCTGTTGCAGGCTGCAAGTGTAACCTTTTTGCATTAAACTTACTCACCAGAAAAGAGAAAAAAAAAGTTGTGCCATCTGCCTTCTGTCTTTTCCAACAATGGAGGAACTACTAAAAGCTTTAGTAGACCCAGAGCTATTATGATCAAAAATAACTTCATACAATTCAGCAGAGAAGGTTGATTTCCTTTATTGTAAGAGAAACTAAAACAATGACTGAGAAGGTCACACAGAAAAAACATTCAGTAAAAACTAAATGAAAACTCCAGCCAAGTTGGAACTTCCAGTAACCTGTCAAACCTCTTGAATCAGAGGCACGTGGGATATATGCAAATGACCCTTATGAACACCAGGTGTTTCAGCTAATTGGCGATTCTGAATGCCCATGACTTGTTTCATTTTTTTTTAATACTTGGCGTAGTTTATTTTAAATACTTTATGGTGTCTCCTCTTTTTGTTTAAACTACCAAAGGAGAACAATCTGTATTCTATGAACATGTACTTACCTACTGTCAATGTGGAGCTTTTCTCCCCGGGCCTCCGCTGAAAATGGACATATATCCAGTCAGACCTTCCCGGTCAACAAATGTAAAATAAAATAAATAAGTAAATAAATAAATAAATTTGTGGATATGCATATTTCGGCCTTGTTATGACCTCATCAGCGCAGCACAAGCAGACTGTTTTACTAAGTTAAGAAACACAGGGCTGTTATACCCAGCTAATGTCCATTATCATTAGGGTGACTGCGAAATATCCCAAATAATAATCTAAAACAATGACTGAGAAGGTCTCACAGAAAAACCAATCAGTAAAAACTAAATGAAAACTCCAGCCAAGCTGGAACTTCCAATGAGTGACCTCTCAAACCTCTTCTGAAACACCTGGTGTTCATAAGGGTCATTTGCATATATCCCACATGCCTCTAATTCAAGAGGTTTGAGAGGTCACTCATTGGAAGTTCCAGCTTGGCTGGAGTTTTCATTTAGCTTTTATTGTAAGAGAAAATATAAATGTGGGAGTCTAAGCAGTAAAGGTCTTGTCTCTCTGAACAAAGCAACTGTAATCTTTTCTATGCTGAAAAAGCTTCTGAGCAAAGATTTTGTCATCAAAGTATAGCCGCTGACCAATTACAGCTAAACATGTCTGTTATTTTACTAACTAAAGCATTTGCAGACCATTTATCTGTGCAATTCCTTATTAGACACAAGTTCTGATCTTACTGGTTGGCACTATCCATGTTGGCACTGGAAAGAATCAAGACAGTAGAAGAACTTCAGCACAGACCTAAACTGCCCAGTCAATATTGATACAATATAGATTCCCTATCCAAAGAAAGAATATATAAAATACTAAGCATTTTCCCTTCATACACTTTTCTCTTCTCAATCCTGCATTTAACGCTGTAAAGTATCACTCGTGAAAAATATTTTTTTAAAGACTGAACAGTAACAGTAGGTTTTCAAATGAGTAGACATTTTTTCTCATGCTAAATATTCTTCACATGTAGTTCCTTTCTGACCTTGACATGGCCAATGCTTGTACAAATGCTTAGCAAACATAGTTTTTTCAGCAATAAACACATCTCTATGTTTGGCTGGCTGGAATGAAAAGATAGTTCAAATATTTTTCAATGTCAGTCTCTTTCTCAAACAAATTGTCATGTAGTATTCAGCCAAAATTTTTTAACATTCTTCCTTCACTATCCTGCTTTTTCATCATGATTTTCTTCATTAATGGTCAGTGGCACTTTTTCCTTTCTATTTTAATATGCACATTTAAGTTTTTCTAGATTCAAGAAGCTTCATAATCAACATTTTTGCTCATAAGCTAATGGCTTAAAGAATTATAATGATAGCAGTAAGTATGAAAATTTTAAAGTACTTCCTCCACATCCCGACTATAGATTTGTCAACAGTGCCCACTGAGAGCTGTCAGATTCTTTAGCATGAGACAACCCTGCAAAATTTGTTGTATAATTTCTGAGTGACTACAAATGGCATGCTCATTATAATGTGTAAACAAGCAGCACCCTGTTTGGATGAGTGCATACATACCTCCCTTAAAAGTATGTGTAAAATCAAGTGCCATATGGTTCTGCAAAACTACATAACTCATGGCAGTCATTTCAATAGTAATCTGATTTATTGATTCAGAAGTTGCATTACTCATTATTTCCGTACCTCTCACCCTCTTCGCACAAGAAATCTGGACAAAGCCTGACAAAATGGGAGGGCAAAAGTCCAAAAATAGGTACACATTTTAAATATTGCTGTTATAAACTTAGAAAGTTGCTAGAATAACAGGATTTGTGTCATCATGCATTTTCCTGAAGAATATGAAGTCTGAAACTCAAATGCATGTCATTATTTGGTGAATTTATTGGGGCAGATATAAGGATTAATTTGTCAACAAAACACCATTTTTATGAAGAACAGACTAAAAATATGGGTCAGAAATCTGGACATTTTACGAAAATCTGTACAGTTGAGAGGTATGATTACTTCTAATATTTAGACAGTTTTCCCAATTTCCAAATTGAGTTTACTGCCCCATAGACTAGAAAAATATACTCTCTAGAGATAGCGTTATCACCCAAGTCCATAGGTAAAAGTCCTTGGAATGTAGTCTTTACTAAATTATGATGATAAATCCAGGAAGCATCTCTCTTTCCAACTGGATGTTTAATTTGCTTTGCTGTTTTGGCAAAAGTGTGAATCTTGCCTGTGGGTAAAGTCTGTGTATGTCAAATGGTTGTATATCCATAGGTAAAAGTCCTTGGAATGTAGTCTTTACTAAATTATGATGATAAATCCAGGAAGCATCTCTCTTTCCAACTGGATGTTTAATTTGCTTTGCTGTTTTGGCAAAAGTGTGAATCTTACCTGTGGGTAAAGTCTGTGTATGTCAAATGGTTGGAATAACAATTGATATGGCAGCATCCCAAACAGCGTGCTGATAACCAGGGGTGAAATATAATAAAACTCTCATATCATGGCCATGCCCTGTTTCTCAGCTGCATTGTATATTAACCAGGTAATAATATGGTTACTCCACCCAACAGGAAGTGGACCATTTTTAATGCAACAAATGTGTCCCTTCACAGTCACTGATGATTGGAGTGGAACCAGCCTGAAATGGGTAACCTTATGCCAAGAATTTTGTCTATTCTTTTTGTTTTTAGTCAATAAAATTGCTACAAATGCTGCTGCTTCTTCAGTATCTGTTGCTGGTACTGTAAATAATGAGATACCTCCATGGTGTGCTACTGTTATATGTGCACTTACCCTGTGACTAAAATTCATTGTTTTGGAATAGGTATACAGTGCAAGAAAAATATTTAGCTTAGGATGTCATTCTGGTGATCTCTGTTCAGTTTTAACCAAGCACTTATTTTGGTAAAAATTGTTCAGTACTTACAGTTCCAATGCCTTCTGATCAAAGTAAGAAATGTAATAGATGGATGATGAATACCACCGTTACAGTTCCAATGATAAGTCCATATGAATATATAGCAGGCTGGGGCTGGAGAGGATTCCCAAAAATTTGCAAACAAGGGTGGTACACTCTCTTCTTATAGTTCAAATGGTGTCCATTTCCAAACAAACTCCTTGTTGGATCCTGAGTTGGTGGAAGTCCTGTGTGTGATGTTTGGCCACCTAACTCATTTCCCAAATATTGGATTGATTCGCATTCATTGTCCATTGTAGATTATGTTGCTGTATCATTAGGTCTCACTTCTGGTCTTGCTGGTCTCCCAGGTTTTTCTTCTGGTACAGGATTTGGTTCATCATCGATAATAGGTGGAATGATGATGTTGACTTCTCATTTATGTCTGTCACTAGGGAGGGCCATATTGAGATGTGAAACATGAATCCAAGTACTTGATCCTTCATATCTAACAGCTGTAGCTGTCATAAGGAGAACCAAGAAGGGTCCTTTCCATCTTGGCTGGAGGGGTACATCTGGAAAAGTATCGAATGAATATGAAATCTCATAGTGAGACATTATGGCAGGAGGTGGGTTCAGGCTGCCATTGAGTTGTAATAATCTGTGAATGAATGCACTCTAGGACAGAAGCAAAAGATTTGCAATGAAGAAAAATCTATTCATCAACATCTTGAAACTCCAAATTACTGGGCAGTGGTATTGCTAGCATTCTCATGGGCCTTTGCTTAAGAGTTTCATGGGGAGAGTATTTTCTGCAGGTACTAACCGCACTGGAAATACTAAATAAAACTAATGGCAATGCCGCTGACCATTTAAGACTGGTCTACTCACACAACTTTGAAATTCTGTTTTTTAAAGCTTGTTTCATTTTCTTAATAATTCTTGAAGCTTGAAGTTGACAAGGCAAGGGTATTGCATGTTCATCTTCATAATTTTACACACTTGCTGAACTATCTGAGGTGTAAAATGAGTGCCTCTGTCTGATTGAATGCAACAAGGAATACTAAGTCTGGGTTTGATTTCGTGCAACAATTTCCTGGTGACCATATCTGCATCAATGTTAGCTCAAGGGTAAGTTTCAACCCATCCAGAAGAAAAGCATGTACAATTACTATTGAATTTTTGACATTGCATTAATTCAATAAATACCACTGTACACAGCAAAAAGGTCCACCAGCTTTTTAAAGACTGCACAGGGTCAGGAACACTTTTTTGACATATTATACACCACACATATTGTACATGTATTTACAAAATGCTGAATTCTTCAGAAATGTAAGGGACATTCCAGTCAGTGTGTCTTATTAATAGATTTTTCCCAAAATGAAAGGGAAAATAAGCCCAAACCAGCTGAATTAGAAAAGAATGGGGGTTACTGGTCTCCCATCTTGATGGCTCTATAGTGAGTCCGGGGAGCAGCTACAGTCATCATGTATTTATCTTATCCTTTCAGAGTCATCATCTAGGTTTTGAAAAGACAACACTTCCTATATATATATATATATATATATATATATATATATATATATATATATATATGTAAAAGATGCATTAGTTTTTTCTAATTGCTGCAAAAGTAAAGCCTGAACAGGATAAGACAATGTGACATGCTTGGCCAACATGTTGGCAAAAGCATTTCCATTTGAAATGTAAGAATTATGAATTATCAGCCTTTTGAGATGTACAATTTGCTACAGCTATTTCCTTAGGTAACAGAAGTGCATTCTGTAGCTCATTAACAAAAAGAGCATTTTTAATAAGTGTTCTTGCTTATGTTATATACTTTTCTCACCAAAGTGTATTTGTTTTATTTTATTGTATTTATTTTATTTTATTTGTTTTCCAGGGTAGAGCACTGATCTCCATGGACCTTTTTCAGTCTCAGCCAGGGAGCAATGTCTGGTTATGTGACTTGCTCAGAGTTACAAAGTGATGCAATGGAAGCTGAGGGAATCAAACTTTGCACCAGTGGACTACAAGATTAATTTAACAGCTCCTTAATCCTCTTAGCCAATTGCCAAAATCATGAGCTACCCCTTAGGCATAACGTGAATCTGTAAAAATTGTTACTGTTGTCTTTTGCTAATTGTATACACTTCAGTAATGGTTACAAGTGCAGCTATTTGTGCAGATACATTTCCATTTAATTGTCTGGTCAGTAGTACTTAGTTTGCTGTGCAGACAGAAAATACTGCTGGTCATTTTATGGTCAGTAGTGCTTGGTTTGCTGTGCACGCAGAAGATACTGCTACTAATTATCTTCTCTTTGAACACAAGATCCAGTGATAAATAAAAGCATCTCTGTCTAATCTAGGAGGAAGCATGTGGTTAACTACTAAAATGTAATCATGGGTTGACCTTCATTCACTGTAGGAATTAAAGAAGCAGGGTTAACAGGTGGACATCTAATGACCAGCAAAGAATAGTTGATAAGTAAAGACAGATATTGTGTTTTTGTTCTTAGTAACAATGCTTCTACGAAATGCAGAGCTTCCATAAAAGTCTCATGCCCAAGAGTTATAGCAACTGCCATTTCTGCTATGCGTGCTGTCACAGCCAAGAACCTAAGGCATTAGAGGAGGGCTGTAGCTACAGGATGAAGATTTGTACTGAAATAAGCAACAGGTCTAAAACTTTCATTTCTCTGTTGTGTTAATAATCATAATGATACTTTGTTCCTTTCACAACAGAATAGAAATAGTTTCTTTGAATAATCAGGTAAACCATGAGAAAGATGGTTTGAAAGCAACGTTTTTAGATGGACAGAAGCTTGTTCATGATGCTCTTGCCAGGGTAAGGACTCAGGGGTG
Organism: Protopterus annectens; assembly: GCF_019279795.1. NCBI lineage: Eukaryota > Metazoa > Chordata > Ceratodontiformes > Protopteridae > Protopterus > Protopterus annectens. Next base: position 1,479,930,229 of record NC_056729.1, read on the forward strand.
TCTTTCTTCAGTAACTGTAACAAAGGCAGTTGAAATCCACTGTTGGCAATAACCTTTCAGTCCGAGAAAAGCCTGCAATTGTTTTAACATAGGGTGTGGTGCAGTTTGCATAGCAATATATGCGAGTGTAAACGTTGCTGGGAACATTCTAAAATAAGATGCCTCAAATATTGGACATGTGATTTCCACAGTTGCAATGTTGTCTTATTAACTTTGAATCCTAGTTCTGCTAACTTGGTCAAAAGAAAATAGTATCTTCAAAGTGGCTAGAATAAGAATTGGAAGCTAAAAGCAAAATGTCCACATACTGTATTAAGGTAGACTTAGAGGGAAATTGAATTTTATATAGTTGTTTCTTCACTTCTGTAGAGAAGAGGGCAGCCGATTTCTAAATATGATTGTGGTAACCTTATCCTTGTATATTGTTATTCTCTGTAAGTAAAGGCAACAAATACTGACTGTCTGGGTGAACGGGAATAGAGAAGAAAGCAGAGGAAGTATCAGTCATCGACAAGGTGGGAGCTGTTAGAGGACAGAGCTTAGTATAGTAGCTGGGTTAGGTACAGCAGAAAAAGTTGGTGCTACTATTGCAGTGACTGCTGTTAAATTTTGTTCAGATCTATAGGTGTCATTGCCTAGTTTCCTGTCTGGTAAAATTGGTGTATTACAAGGGACTTCTTGTGAGGACTCTTTGCTAGAGTAAAGCAGAAATAGCATGCTCAATTCCTTTGTCTGCCTGTGCTGATAAAGCCTACTGAGCTACCATTGGTAGGTGCACACAAGACATTAAAATAATTAACTGGTTCTGCATCCTTTATGAGCCTACATTGTTGTCATGGGTACACCACAGCTGCACAGGAACAATTTCAAGCCCTTCCAAATCAAGTTATACCTGGGGTCTGTTCCGATCTAAGTACTGTGAAGAGTGTGTCTTTGTCTGCACATAAACAGACCCAGACGAAGGTTTGTTCTGAATATCTAGAAAAAACTCCCATCTGGTGTGCAAAACACAGTGCATCATGATTTACACAACAAATCTATACCTAAAAGATTCAAAGGGGCAGAATTCCCTATAACAAAAATGTGCTGCTCTTTGTAAGGGATATTGGAATTGGGACAGATTTTGTCTTTGGATAATCCAAAGGACTCTCAGAGAACCCCACACTCCAGATAGTTTTAGTGGAGAGTGGGAGTTTTTTTTTTTTTTGCATTCAATGCAGTTATCATAGATTGATGCTGCTCCTGTATCAATAAGAAAAGGAAGAGTAGAACTGCACACTGTAATGTTAACAAAGGGACCCTCCTGCTTCACTGGTACCAAAAAAAAAATAGCTGTGCCTCCTGTTCATAGCTGTCCTATTGGTCTTTCTGCCACATAGGTGTCTGCCAAGGTTATTTCTCTGCTTGCTGTGGAGCTTGGGCATTGGGCTGACTGGTAGGCTGAAAGATGGATTTGTTGGTTGAAGAAAGGGGCACTCATTATGCCAGTGTCCATTGTAGAGACAATTAAAACAAGGGCTAATAGTGCCCCACACAGCTGCGTCTATTGCCTGGAGCTTGTTGTGGAAAGATTCTAAATCTGCCTCTAACTCCCTGATTTCTCCTACCCTATCCCCTTTCCCATGAATCAGTATTAAATTGTTGAAGATAAACTTCCACTATTTTTTTTGTTGTTTTTCTTCTCTGACTATGTTGTCTGCCAAACATTATGCTTGATTAACAAGTTCACGAATACCTAAACTGAACCAATTTAAACAAATTTATATGATCATCTATAGGTAATAAGCCTTCTACAAATTCTGCTCACAGCCCACTGGCTGCTGCTCCTTCAGTAGGTTCCAGATGTCCTCAAAAAGCCTCAAACGTATTTATCATGCATTGTAAGTATGTGTCTGTAGGATTAATTTTCTTCTGCACAATAGTTTTAATTTATGCCTTGTTAAGTGTTGGAGGGCATGCTGTAGTTATTGCTTTTAGCAAATTATCTCTGAATTAAAAATCCCTCATCTGTGTGTTTTGGAATATTGTCACCTATAGCTGACTTTTTCCATAATTTTCTAAAAAATATATCAGGAGGAATGGAGGCTTTTAAAACTGCTTGTAAGTCTTCAATTGTAAGGTTTTATAATTGTACATGCCCTTCCAAATTTTTAACATTTTGCCTGAATGTGTTTGAATGGGAGGGAGAGAATCTGCAGTGGTTTAAAAATCTATTTCAGTGCATGGACAGATTACTCTTATAGTAGGCTCAGCATCACCATCCTTGAAGCTTTGCTTGGGAGGTGGTTTCCACCTGCATTCTTCTCCATCAATAATCATTGGAAATGATGCAGTTAGCTTTTGGGATTTCTTTAAAGTATTTAGCTTGTTAGGGAAGGTGATATTATTAACCAAGTCATTTTAATTGATCTGTATATTTTGTTCCAGAAACATGTTTGTGTTTTGGATAGAAACGTCGACTTTTGTTTACTGTTCTGATTAACATCTGATCAGAATTTGAAACCGCATGTTGTTGTTGCCATTTCCACAATCTAGTGTTATAAACAGAACCTTTAGAGTGGGCTGAAGTACTACAAGCGACGTGGGAAGTATCAGGGGGAATAGAAGAGGGGCTGTCTATGAGCTCTTCCCCTTCCACTTGCTGTTTCAGAGCAGGATCGGCTATCAGCTTCATAAGGGGAAGAATCAGGTTAAGATATTTTTAATTTTTCTAATTGTTTTAAAGGGTAAAGTCCCTGGGCACTGCAGGAGTTTTCTCCTGCACATTTATGTAATGAATTGACTGTTCTATTAGCTGACTGCAACTGTGATTTTAATCTAGCAGAATTATATATTTTAAACTTCTAACTGCAGATTCCTTTTTCTTATGCTTAGATTCTTCCTGCCAGTTATTAAAGGTTGACCAACAAGAGGATGGTACTTTGTTTCCTTTTTATTTCATTTTTTTAAGGATTTTCTGAAGTAGCCTTACCAAAAGTTGGGAACTGAAGTGCACTATCATTTTTGGAGAGCTCAGACCATTTCACCAAATAATTATGGGTACCTCATCTTTATTTATTAAGCATATGTCTAGCTGGAGTTCCAAGTTCCAGCTCTTTTAAAACCCCCCTTACTTGCGCCCATAGTAGTCTTTAAACAGTGGAAAAATTTCCCATTCACATATCGGTAAACTCACTCTCATACAGTATAAAATGAAACCCACTTTATTGCAATTAAGTAGTAAAACCTACTTTCATACATATATAATGAAAAATGATCGCAAGACAGCAAATATGGCATGAGTATAAAATAAAACAAAAAACTTTATTGTGAGCTTCCTCAGACATTAAAATATAAAAAAAAAATGACCTAGCTTTTAAATACTGGAGCACCAATCAAAATAAAACAGCTTTGATACATCATAACAAACAGTATAGAGTGCACATTATAAAGACCTATTTAAAAACTTGTTCCAAAAGTAAAAAACTTGTTTGAGAAATAATAAAATAAGAACTCTACATGAAATTGCAAAAAACATAGATCATATTTACTCTCAAGGCTGTAAATATAAGAATTTATCGATGCAGAAAAATAGTATTGCATGTTGTCCAAATGTAGCCAGGAAAATATTTGCAAAGTAGACAAAAATATTTCAAAACATCCTATTCACATGATCACATATTCTAATCAAGAACAAGCATAAATAATTTTGATTGATCAACTTATTTATTAGGAAATTGTTGCTACCTATCAGTGATGCACCATAGAGGTTTATTCATAAACTGGCTTTATGGGATTCTTTGGCCAATGTTATTCTTCAGGTGGAAATGTGGTTCTATTTATTATAGTTGTTTTATTTTATACTCGCGCCATGTTTGTTGTCTTCTGATAGTTTTTTGTTATGTTTAGTAGGTTGTCACAGTGGGCATGATGTAGTATGGAGGGTAAATATATAGGGAGGGTTGTATTGGAGGTCTACTGGGTGCTGGGGGTCCGCCCCTTGGCAACATATTGACCATGCTTCACTCCAGCATATGCCACTGTTGGTCATAATTTTCACCTGACATGCAACTATTTATCTCGCTACAAGCGTGTTATGTGGGTTGCTGTATAGCACTTAATATTAGTCTCTTTGCAGGATATCCACAGATTCATCATTTCACACTGTGGCCATGACTACTTCTACCCAACAGCTCCATACCACCACTATATCCTCCACACTCAATCTCAGCAGTGGGAACAGTCACACTACAGATGTATCTGCACATCTTGCGTTAGGGATTTGGGGTAATGCACATTAGTTAAAAGTATCTGAGGTGGCCTATAAGCATATGTAGTCCCTCTGTAGTTGAACTTTCTGTAGCAATACAAATGTCATCTTTTTTTCTCACCCTCTCACTTACTTTGTTGTTATCTTCTTTTTGAAGTGAAACTTCTTAAGGCATGGTAGTGTGGGTTTGGAGTGAAATGGAAAAGTGAAACAGAAGTGGAACTCAGACTCTGCCCACAGCACCAGGCACGTAGTGCAAGTTTGTAGAGAGGTAATGCGACTTCCAACTCGAACTCCGCCAGCACATACACACATCACTAATTTGTAAAGAAGAAAAGAATGGGTCACTTCAGTGGGCGTGTGCACTGATCTCATGCTCACAGATATATTTGATGCCCTGATAGTTACAAAACGTCTTGCATGGGGGGGACTGTCACTGAAGACATATAGGCAGGTGATCTGTAAATGTGTACTTTACAGATAGGACATTGTTTGCTGCTGTAAAATCGGTCATCGTAACCATCATTAGTGTAGTAAATGGAAAAGCAGAAAAGAAAGTACAAAGATTTCTTGAGGACATTGTGCACATACTGTTGCTACTGCCCACGTATATGTCTTGTCCTGCTGTCTGCAAAAGAAGACCCAGTCCTAAAGATCGGGAGCCTTTGCTCCCTTTAATGTCACTGGTAAGAGCTGAGGTAGGTTTCCTCCAGGCAACTGATCTCCAATGCTTACTTTAGGTTATAACAAAACTTGCCATTCATAGTCATCACATTTCCAGTCCCAATCCATGCACACAGGTGAGTCACTTTGGTGGGCAGTGTGTGCTGTTCTCATGCCCACAGATATATCCGATGCCCTGATAGTTACAAAAAAATTTGCAAGGGGGTGGGGGGACTGTCATTGAAGATTTCTAGGCAGGCGATATGTAAAAGTGTACTTTACAGATAGGACATTGCTTGCTGCTGTAAAAATCAATCATCCTAACCCTCATTAGTGTAGTAAATCACAAAACAGAATAGAGTGTACAAATATTTCTTGAAGGCAGTGTGCACACACTTTTACTACTGCCCACATATATGTCTTGTCCTACTGTCTGCAAAAGAAGACCCATCCCTGAAGATAAGGAGCCTTTGCTCCCATTAACTTCACTGTTCTATTAGCTGACTGCAACTGTGATTTTAATCTAGCAGAATTATATATTTTAAACTTCTAACTGCAGATTCCTTTTTCTTATTCTTAGATTCTTCTTGCCAGTTATTAAAAGCTGACCAACAAGAGGCTGGTACTTTGTTTCCTTTTTATTTCATTTTTTTTCAGGATTTTCTGAAATAGCCTTACCAAAAGTTGGGAATTGAAGTGCACTATCATTTTTGATGAGCTCAAACCATTTCACCAAATAATTATGGCTGTGATAGGTTCCGTGTAGGCAACCAGTCTCTAGTGCTTACTTCAGGTTATAACAGAACTTGCTCTCCATAGTCTTTGCATTTCCAGTCCCAATCCATGGCACACAGAAGAGGAAGAAGAAAAAAAAAATGTGTGTGGTCGTCATACGTGGTAGAAGTGAAGCTTCTATAAGGAAGTGCGAAGGAAAGTAAATGGTACAGTACAGTATGAGCTCTTTCGCACTTCCTTACAGAAGTCTCACTTCTACCACATGTGGTGACCAGGACATTCTTTTTTATGTTTTATTTGATGCTTGCTGTTTTATTTTTATACATTTATGTTAACATTTTCTACAGCATTTGCCATGGTTTTGTCAATGGGGCAGCACAGGTTCCTACCCTGCCAAATGGCCCAGCCTTTTCACAGGTTGAGTGATTGATGCTGGCAGTTTTTTTTTTTTAATTAGTAACAGCTTGAGCTGTGAAATTCCAACTGATTAACTGATTTAACTGATAATTACCTTTGGGACATATTGTGCAACTCAGCATACCTGTGGTAGGCATGTTTCTGAATCCCAGGAATTATTGGAATTTAGCACTGTTATGCCCTCAGAAACCCTTTGCTGAGATACTACTACTCAAGACTGGTGTGGTATCCTTCAAGGCCCCTGAGCCAGTGGAAACCACAACCCAAGCTGCGGAAGCCCTTACAAATGCCTTCTATGAACACCTCCAGGACTGCATGGATCAGGCAATCCCAAATAAAACCAAGACTCTTTCCACAAAGGGCAAACGTACAGTCTGGTGGACCCCAGCCATTAACAAACTTTACAATAAGAGGAAAAAGCTATTACATGATAGAACAAAATCCTTAAAAGGGAAGTCACCCCTGATCATTATTAGTAAAAAAATACGAGCACTCATAAAATCAACTAAGGCCATTTTTGAGAGAAAATTGCCATGGATTCAAAGGACAATCATAAGGCCTTTTTCAGCTATGTTAGGAACCTGGGTGGAAACTCCCAGATATGCTCAGAATTAGTCCAAAATGATACAAAAATCACTGAACCCACAGACATTGCCAACATACTGGCAGACAGGTTCAGTGCAAACCTCACCCCCCTCTCCCCCCCTAAAGGAGAGATAACTATCCCAGCGGAGTGTAGCCTCCCAGACATCTCAAATGCGCAGGTGAAAGCTGCTCTCTCTAAAGCTAAAAACACAGCATCAATGGGACCGGATGGTGTCCCCGGCTGTGTGCTACATGAGCTAAATGAGGAATTAAACCCGCACATAAGGCAGCTGTTTAATCTCAGCCTTACCACAGGATACGTGCCCAAGGAGTGGCGTACGGCAACTGTGGTCCCACTCCACAAAGGCGGTGCCTCTACGGACCATGGTAATTACCGCCCCATAAGCTTAACAAGTCTAGTCTGCAAAGCTATGGAGAGGATTATAATGGAGCTCATAAACAAAGATATAGGGGACTTGCAGACATTGGACCCGACCCAGTTTGGCTTCGTCAAGGGAAGATCATGCCTTTTGAACTTGGTCGACTTCTTTGAAACAGTCACCAAGGCCATTGATGAGGGAAAGGCAGTCCATACAGCCTACCTTGACCTTGCAAAGGCTTTCGACACAATACCCCACTCGGGTATTGTAGAAAAACTTACCAGCTTAAATATAAACCCATATGTCACAAGATGGGTTGCAAACTGGCTTAAGGACAGAGCCCACAGGGTTAGAGTTGCTGGCGCTATGTCAGACTCCAAGCCGGTCACAAGTGGTGTCCCACAGGGCTCGGTCCTTGGCCCCCTATTGTTCGGCATCTACTTCTCAGAAGTACAGGCCAACATGGGAGGACTTTGGCTGACAAAGTTTGCAGATGACTGCAAACTGGGCGCCATAGTGGCAAGTGCATCGAACACGGATATCCTTCAGAAGGGACTCACGGAAACAGATAGCTGGTGCCAGAGCCATGGCCTGAAGTTAAACGCCAAAAAATGTATAGTCATACCCTTCGGGAAAAACAAGGTAACCCCAAGCTACCATATAGGTGGCAATCCACTAAGCACAGAAGAGGTTATCAGGGACCTGGGGACCCAGGTTGACAGTGGCCTTTCTTTTGACACTCACGTTGCTAAAGTGGTTAGAAAGACCTTCTACATTGCCCACCTAATCATGAAGGGATTCACATCCAGATCTAGTGAGGTCATTGTTCCCCTGTACTCTTCACTTATCAGACCAATGATCGAGTACAATGCCCCATTCGGGATGTATCTCACCCGACATCTGCAGCAATTGGAGAGACCCCAAAGTTCCTCACCAAAAGGATAAAGGGACTCCAAAATCTGTCATATGCTGCCAGATTGAAGAAACTCCAGCTCTATTCAGTCGCATACCGTCTGCTCAGAGGTGACATGTGCCTGACATACAAGGCCATGTCCAACCCGGAATTAATGAACATGCTCCACCTCAAAAAATCAAAATCCACCAAAACCACTAGAGCAAGCGACTTAAACCTTAGCACGGATATAAATAGGACGTGCTGGAGGGATAGATTTATCACTCAGAGACTCCCTATGCTGTGGAATAAAATCCCGGTCCATGTGAGGCAGAGCACCTCGCTGGCTCTGTTCAAGAGAAATCTTGACCTGTGGATGGGAGATCATAGGTTTACCCTGGGAATCATCTCTGTGTCACTGCTGGACAGAGGCACAACAAACTAATGGGCACAGTATTTTTTCATATAAGGGGTGATGTAAGCCACAAAAATTTGGGCTAGGCTTATAAATGCCTTAGGGCAGATAGCCTAGTATAAACCTATGAACCTATAAGAAGAGAGAATTGTAGACTGGTGCTGCGGCATTTTGAATTGTACTTTATGGTGGCAGAAAACAAAATTTTCTAATGTACTGTTGAATAAAAAAATGGACACGTGAGTGAGAAAGAGATCTGATTTCACTTCATCTTCATTGTGTAAGACACCCCTCTTCATTAATATTAATGATAAGCCCATTGGAACTATTGCATTAATGTTACTTAGTGCAACTCTCAAAAGAATTTCAGAGTCATTACCATTAGCACTGCTTATAGATCTGAAGTTGATGCTGCAACTCTGTGGCACTATCGCTTATTTATCACTTATCACTGCACTATTATTTATTTGTGCAGCTCTCAATTTCATTACCTGTTATCTTTGTCAATGTGCACTGGAGCAATAACTTGTTTGTGCATTTGTGCAAGCCAACATGATAAGGCCAAAATCACACCTTTCAAAAATTGAAGTGAAAAAGAAACAAGAATGTAAACAAAGAAGGAAAAAAAAACAGATGAATAGAATATTTAAGACTATGCGGTATAAGGAAATATGTGGTACTTTGTATAAACTTAATCTTTGACTTGTGGATATGGCACTCATCATGAAACTTCTTCCTGAACCCACATTACCGTATAACTCATGTATTATACCCCTTATTTCTATACCTCCCCTCATATACAAATGTGTGTGTGTGTGGAATTAAATTGAAAGCAGATGCGAAATCGCAGAGAATCATTAGTGTCTGAGAAGTAAGTGTTTCAGTATAACAGGCATGTATTAAAATATGTAATGGAATGGAGACACAGAAGATGGCTCTTGGGCTGTTTAAGAATGTACATTTTTACAAAGAGAGTTTTGAACATATAGAACATTCGTCCTGCGGAGGTATTAGTAACCTTAGAAAAAAGAAAGGGGGAGGATGGGGCAGAGGCAGGAGAAGAGCAAGTATGGGATGGGGCAGTGACAGTGAGGGATCAGCCATGAACAGCTTCTGTGTGCATCTTTTTATATTTGGTTTGGGTTCAGAAAAAGGAGTCAGATTTGAAAATGCATAGACAGATGCACTGTTTTAATAATGAACATTCGATATAGGTTGTAAGACTCAACTCCTTGTAATAGAAGGATGAAGCCATGGCTAAGGTACGAGAGACCCATTTTCAGGTAGTGTCACAGGAGTGTTGCAAGTAGGGAAGCCATCAGGGCAGGGTCCTGTGGAGACTGGGGAGGAAAAAAAGATGTAGGCTGACATCTTGTCTAGCAATAATGGAAACAGGCAAACTGTGGACCAAGTGATCTTTTCTGTGCATTTGTGCCTTCATCCCCATATTACATTTTTATTTGATATTTCCAGCACACTATATTTTTTTCTTCGTTGCAATCTGAATATAGATTTTTTTTTTCACTAACCTTGGTTATGTTTTACAAATACCTTGATTTGGTTTTCCCAGTCAGTCAAGCAAATCTTATAGTAAGCAAATGACTACAAAAGGGTAACATGGAAACCAGCAGCTTATGATCCAGGATTTTGCATCCCAGATAAAGATTTGTTTTGTGTTAGAAAATAGTGCAATTTCTATATTTTATGTGGGATCTCATTGTAATCCCATTGTATATTTATTGCTTTGTTATTGTTCTCATCCTATCTTGTATTTGTTTTGCTTTCTGATTTCCCTTACTTTTTTAAATGGATTGTCAGAATAGATTTTTCTACTACATTATAGACTAGCTAGAGAAAGTGCTTTAAATTCTTATCTTGTTACAATGGTAGATTGTGTATAAATGCCATGCAGAAAACAAGAGACATTTATTTTGCAGTGTGCTGGACTGGTACAACCAAAGTTAACTGTTCTTATTGAAGGGAAAAATTTTAAAAGCAGATATGTCTGTTTTAATAATTGATAAATAGAAGATGTTTTCATTTAAAATACTTTTCTGACAGCCTGTCATGTTGATGCCTTTAGTGCTTTTCAAGATCTGAGCTTTTTGATTTGAGCATTCAGGTATAACGAGTTCAATTTTAATCTCTGAAGGAAGTATTGCAAGGAACATTTTATGTAAATGCCCTGTAAAGTATGAAGTTTGGCACTTAAAAATGTTTTTCTTATATTCATCTGTACAAAAGGAAACACGTGCATCAGTGTTGCGAATGTGTCTTCTACAGAGCATCTGATTTACCAATAATTAATACACTTATTTTCCTAAAACTCAGTGCATCTGTATAGTCTATTATCTAACAGTCTAAATCAAATGTGACTAAATAAAAAGATCACAGTGATGTGAAATATGCAGAGCGGTTTGTGACATCTAAAACACATTGGATGTTTCACTGCTTTAAATAGCCGATACATTTGTTTAAAGTCTAGAGACTGTTACAGATTAATTTCACATTATTAAAATGACCACAATATACAGTAAAAATTAATCAATAAGGAACTTTATGTTATGCATAATTGTGCTTTTATGTTAGCACTGTAAATATAATTCGTCCTTTTTGACATTTGTACTGAAAGCTTTGTAAGGGAGTATGACTCAGTGGCATATCTGACTCTCACTAATAAAATTACTGTGTTTGAGGAGAGCACCGGAAGATCAATATCAGGACTGCAGCAAAGCTTGAGAACCTCTTTGCTATGTTGGTGGTGCTTTCTTTCACTGTCATCACTCAGTAGTCTTTCAGTCCAGGCTTATATCTGGGCTAGTGCCAGCAGTCCTCTCAGCAGGTAGGACTGTAAGACAAGAGTTTCGAATGAGAACAAAAACTGATATCCTCAGCAGGCGACCACTTCAGAACTCGGCTGCCTTCCTTTTTGCTACAGTAGTGTGCTTAGTGTCCCTATCTTTTATTAAGACCTTTATGCAGACTGATTTCATTTTTTTTTTGCTTGCATTGATCTAACTCTGTTTCTCGCTTCAGACTTGGTTTTGATGAACCTGTGTCAGTCATTAACAATACATGGCACTGTAATTATGTAATACTGCAAGTTATGCAGTTTTTTGCCTGATTATTTATAAGGTTTGTGATGACTAATGTTCAGAAATCTTACAATACTGATATACTTTCCTACAACATGCAGTAAAGCTTGCCTTCAACTTTCTTTTGCTATCTTGATTCTACATTTGTAATGCTAAAAAAATGAGCCATATGCTGAGCATTCAGAACTGTTTGTCATTTTTCAGTTCTTATTTGTATTTCTGTTTGATAAAGTTGGGTCTGCATCACACACATTACTGCAGGATTAACATGTTAACATGATATCTCCCAGTCTGAAGAATATTGTCTCATCTTAAACACAACAAAAACAATTAATGCAGTCTAGTGTCCTTAATGGTGTAATAATTTGTCTTGTTAAGGGGATGGTCACCTTGCTTTATACAGAATCATAGCTAGGTCATCTGACATCCTGTGCAGTTCCCAGTTCTTCAAATTGATGCCCTCCCCTCAACTCAAAGTTGAGAATCCAAAAAAAAAAAATCTCAAACCTCCTGTGCTCTTCTTCACCTCTGTAATTGTAACAATCTGCTTGCTACAAATGTAACAATGAGTTTACTGCAGTTGTCGCTGCACACTGATTGCTTTAGTCCTTCAGGCATGACCCCAAATGCAGTATTGGTATTCATTTATAAATCCATGTGATCCTCTTGGCTTCTTAATTCAAATGTAGTACTGCAGTACTGCATCGTCGGGACCTACCAGTCATGCCTACTAACAGCTTGGACCCAGGGTAGCTGCCCCATTCACCCACCCAGTTGTGGCTGTGCCGTACTTAGTCACAACATTTTAATTTACCCATCTTCTTTTTCTTGTTTGCCATCCAGAATCTAGATTTCTTCAGCTGTTCCTCTCTTCCCTTCCTGTGTACCTTCTAGATTTCTTCAGCTGTCCCTTTCTTACATGCAAGGAGCAATTCCAGTATCACATCTAAGAAGGTACTGATGCAGGTGGCACAAAAATCCAATATGTTTTACGCTTTACTGTGTACTTTCTTCCATTCTTCCCATTCTGTAAGTGCCATTGGTCTCTCGATTTTGTGTCAAGGAAAAGTAACTTCATAGTGGCACAGAATAGTAATTTGCCATTTGTTCAGAATAGTTTCTTCACATAAAACTTCAAATTTTCTTTTGGACATATTTATTTATTTGTGTATGTATGTATATGTCAGTTTGTTTACTGGAATGGAGTAGTGATCTGTATGGACCAATTTCAGGCTTAGTCTGGAAAAAACGGAAGACTGATTGAGAAATACAGTCCCATGCAGTTAAGTGAATATGAAAACAAAAATAGATGTAACTTGAGTAAATTGTATACTTATTGTGATATCACTTCAATAAAACGTGCAGCAAAATAGTAATTGTGATAAGCAGATGAATAATCCCACCTTCTGCCACTAGATAATATGTCATGGTCTGGCCTTTCAATTCACACTACTGGCACCAATTTAATGTTTTTTGGGCAGGGGCTGCCATCTCTTGATCTACACCACTGACTAGCAAGTAATATAAAAAGGGGTGGTTGACCTTAAAAGCATCCAGTAAATGCTCACTGCTGTCTTAGCTAATATCCAGAACCTCAACATCCAAGTAAGCTTTACATTGTACTGCTCCAAATCAGTGTTATAACCAGTGGCTCACTTGGATTTCACATCACACTGAGCCTAATGCTTTCCAGTGCAACTTTACCAACAGTAATCAAAGCTTGAACAAGACTATTTTGCAGTCAGACGCAATATTTTCCAGATGGGGTTAATGATATCTTTCTAAACCAACACTCCCTTTCCATGCCTTTACAGTAAAGCTGCCATCAGCTAGACCACTCTAGGGCACAGAGAACACAATTATTATTTACCCGTAAAATAAGCTAATCATCAAGCTAATCTATGATGTGTATAAAACAGCAGTTGATATTGCATCAGTTCAGTTTGCATACCCTTAAACTAATCAAAAGAAACCATCAGCCACAGGCTATGAATGCTGAATAATAAACTTCTTTCAACTGAAATAAATAACATTAAACAATGAATTTTGTAAAGTCAAATATGTAGCCAACCAGCTTATTACCTGCAAAACGAAGTGCCAGATGTATGGGTTTAAACAAACAGCTGGTATAAAGAAGAATTCTGTTTAGCATAAAGAAAAATTCTAACAACCTATATGGACTTACCACTCTCAGAAGCTAAAGATATGCTTGATTTTCTCTCCACCAATGATTTGTGAGTCCAAACAGCAGATGCACCATTTTCACAGCAATGGATCTTTCAACATTAACTGTATCCAGAGATGCAATCCACTTGTGCATGGTTAAGAAACAAAACTGTGTGGCTTACATTCTACTTCTTTCTACTTAAAAGGGTCAAAAGCAGTATTTCCTGTTTTTCTTCAATTTGAATGTATGGTTCTTATCTTCATAGTCACGTGTTTCTTGGAGAAGGTCCAAATAAGGTAATGCATTCACTTTACCTGAAATGCCATGTCAAAAAGCATAAATGTTTATGCACAGTGAACATGCTAACATTTAAGAAGCCAGATGTAATGCCTAACAGCCCTGTAAGCAACTGCATATTTTACACTATTCACACTTTACTTGCTACAAGATAATGCTGGAACTTTTTCTACACATTCTTTTATGCGTTTCTCCCTGGGCCTCCACTGAAAATTGACTCATTCCCAGTCGGACTTTCACAGTTAAATATTAAATAAATAAATAAATACATTTAACTCCACTACTTACTGCAGTTTTCTGTATGTTTTATAGAAAGCTAATTGCAGACTTTTACTCAACCTGTCACATTTCTCCTGTGAAAACTGTAACATTATTGCTATACCATTTCTTTGTATTTCTCTTCACTTTGTAACCTTAAGTGAGCTTTCCTAAGAAACTGTCAAGATATGAATCTTCAGGAGTAAAAAGCATATCTGAAGTAGGGAGTTCATTTGTCAGCAACCTGTGGGTCTTGGATCCGGTATCGGATCCGAGCCGGCAACTTGTTTCAAGCTAATGGATCTGAGCTCCTAGCTCCTCCCCTCACCCATAATCCCCTGCTAACCCTCCATGACCTCAGATCTAGTTTGCCGCGCTTGTGGATAGCTGGATTCCTGTGAGCTCGTATAGTACTGGGCAGTTAAGTCTTATTTTCTGTCACTTTCTAAAATTTTTCACTAAAATTTTTAAGTGTGTAAGTGTTAGGTTCCTTTTATAGTAAAAATATTTTATTTTAAGTAGTTTTCCCTCCCTTCGCTGGTCGTTAGAGTGTGTGTGTTGGTGTTGTGTTTTTTGGGGCCTGTGTGTGTGTGTGTTACTTATTTTTCTTTAAGTATGGCTGAGGCCCCAAAAGCCATCTTTTCTAAATGTACCAAGTGTGGCCATAAGCTCTCCCCGGCTGATGGCCACACTCGATGCGTTCGGTGCCTTGGGGTTGAACACCTCTCCTCAGGCTGTACCATTTGTGCAGCGTTCAACCCCAGGGCACTGAAAGAGCGGAGGTCGAAGCTGGTCTTGGCGGCACTTCTACCCCCGGACTCGGCTCCAGCCTCCGCTGCTCCCGTGGCTCCACCACAGCCTGTGGTTGCTACCATTCCTGCCCCCCTTCCTCTGTCCGGGACTCAAACTCCCGCTAAAGTGTCGGAGGCCAGGGAGGCCAGGAGGGAGAAACGGAGGGAGAACCACCACAAGCAGCGGGCCGAGACCTCCGTTTCGGCCCTGCCAGCTAAGCGGGCTTCTCCCTCCACTGCTTCTAGGTCTCCTCCTCCTCGGCTCCAATCCCCTTGTTTCTCCCTGGGGCCCGAGGAGGAGGAGGCCCGATCTCCATCAAGGTCATCGAGGCAGCATTTCAGGCCTGCCTCGGTGACCTCTTCGAGATCTACATTTAGTATGTCCGATGCAGACTTGGACCGGATGATGCGAAGGTTCATCCAGGCCCAGCTGCAGATGGGAGTGCTCTTGCCTCCCCCCCCCTTCGGGGGGGGGGGGAGCTCGACACCCTTTTTCCATCTTATTGCTCCTTCTCCGACCCGCTATCCGGGTTCGGGAGCGTTCAGAGCCGAGCAGCGTTGGAGCCGGGGGTGGGTCGGCGCCGACAGTACTAGGTACTTCGGATCTGACCCTGCCCTCGAGCCTGTCGGATCCGACCTCTCGGAGCCGTGGCCTGAGCTTTGGATCTGAGGGATTCAGTGTGCCTTCGGCTCTGTCCAGGTCGGAGCACACTGGTCCTTCGGATCCGATGGTCTCGGCGCCGGTTCCGATCCCTTCATCGGATCCGAGTGGGAGCTGACTTTCGGATCCAAGAGAGAGTGGTTCTCCCTCGGCCTTCGATGTTGCGGAGAGGGCTCTGTTGAGAGCATCTGGACCCCTGGTCCTTGTCTCGGCTCCTCCCTGCACTCCCTCTCTGCTGGGCCAGGCTTCCATCACCCGGCCAAAGGGACGGCCTGCTTCAATGTCCCAGATGGTTCCATTGGAACAAGATGTTGCTGGCGAGGCCTCCTCGGACAGCCCCCCTGAGGAAGTGCCCCGCAAGCATAAGTGCAAGAGGAGGCATGTGGACTCCCCTGAGTCCTTAACCAAGGACACGGACTTGGAGGAAGGGGAAGGCTCCCCAAGATCGCCCCCTGAGGATGTCTCCTTTGGAGACATCATGGAGATGCTGAGGATCAGAGGTGGGTGGTCTGCCCCCAAGTCTTCCTCCGACGAGTCCGTGTTTCTGGAGGCATTTGAAGCAGGCCCGTCTACCTCTTGGGTGTCCCCTCCGGCCGACCCCCTGGTTGACCTCATTACCACCAGGGCATGGAAGGATCTGGACACCATGGAGCCAATACCAAAACGCCCGGACAAAATACTTAGCCCCCCTCGGACTGATCACTCTGGAGTAAGTGCCCCCCCCGTAGATGCCATGTTGACGGCAGCAGCCACGAAGAGGGAATTGCCTCAGGAGAGCCCCTCAGTCCATCCACGGAGCAAGGAGTCCCGCTCAATGGACCGCTTAGGGAAGCGAGTTTTTAGTTCAGCGATTTTCTCGGTAAGGTCTCTGAACTATATGGCACATGTCATCAGGATGCAGCGGGATCTTATCAAAGAATATGCTGCCTCCCCTCCTGAGTCCATGTCGGCGGATGACAAGCAGTTGTACTCCACCCGAATGGCCACTCTGAGATCAATTTCAAATACCTCTATGCGGCTATTGTCCCACGCCACAGAGGGAGCCACTAGGGCTAGCGGAGCAGGCCTAGTCATGAGACGTCAGGCCTGGCTCCATCATTGTGACTTTGCGGAGCCTTTTAAAGCGCCCTTTGCGAACGCCCCTTTCGATGGTTCTGCCCTGTTTGGCAAAATAATTTGCGAGACACTTGTCCAGAGCAAGGAGGACGGGAAGACATTGTCTGCCGTCGGAGTCCGCTTCTCTGCACCCCAGCGGTCCTTTTCGAAGAACCAAAAGGGTCAGAAGAAGATGTGGTTCCGGAAATCGCAACATTCCCAACCCGCTCTGGACAACCAGTCCTGCCGTGGCAGAGGAGGACAGTGAGGACGCCGCCCCAGGGGCAGAGGGGCTCCAAGAAACTTTGGGTCCATAGAACCTTTCTCTGAGCAGCCCGCACAGCAGCCCTGAAGGGTTGCCCGGCTGCTCCACTCTGGAGGCAGTCGGGGGGCACTTTTCGGAACACCTAGCGGCATGGGAGTCCATCACGACAGACCGCTGGGTGCTTCGCATTATATCCAGAGGATACAAAATACCATTACTCCATGTCCCCAAATTCAAAAACCTCCCCGAAGTACCACCTGATCAGAGGGAGGCCGCAGCCACAGAAATTCAGCAGCTGCTAAGAAAAAGAGCCATCCAGCCCATCCCCCAAGACCAGCTTGGATTAGGGTTCTACTCCAGGTTCTTTTTGGTGCCAAAAAAGACGGGGGACTTGAGACCGATTCTAGACCTTTCCCACTTGAACCTGTCAGTAACCAAGGAAAAATTCTGAATGGTCACTCTTCAATCTATTCTCCCCCTTCTAAGGGAGAACAATTGGATGTGCTCTATAGACCTCAAGGATGCGTACTACCACATTTTAATGGACAGACGATCCAGGAGGTTCCTCCGCTTCCGGCTGGGAGCCAGTCACTACCAGTTCAGAGTCCTTCCATTTGGCATCACCACAGCCCCCAGGGTGTTCACCAAGGTATTAGCAGTGATTGCGGCCCAACTGAGACTCCAGGGAATACAGGTCTTTCCGTACCTGGACGACTGGCTCCCGACCGCCCCAACAAGGCATCTACTTTGCTCAGCCAGAGACTTCTTTCTCCGCTTGGCCCCACAGTTAGGCATCACCATCAATGCCGACAAATCCCTTCTGGCCCCAACACAAGTCATAGAATTCATAGGAGCCAGAATAGACACCAGAGACTCTGAGCCTTTCTAACTTCCAAGAGAATCCGGAATTTGCAACTCCATGTGCGGGCTATCCTCCAATCAGAGACTTCACCAGCGGAATTGGTCCTGAGGGCACTAGGCTCCATGGCGGCAGGAATTACGCTCCTTCCATGCGCCCGTCTGAACATGCGGGTACTGCAATGGACACTTCTAGTGCAATGGTCTTTTCTATCCCTTCCTCTTTACCACCCCATTGCTATCAGCAAGGCTTGCAGGAGGGCTCTATTATGGTGGCTCCAAGCCTCGGACCTCCATACGGGCCGTCCCTTCTGCACTTCTCCCCCTCTCACCACAGTGACCACGGACGCCTCCCGCCTCGGGTGGGGGGGCATTATTCAGGCAGGATGGTCCAAGGCACGTGGAACGACACAGAGACCTCCCTGCATATCAATGTTCTGGAGATGAGAGCGGTGCTATTCGCGTTGCAAGCACTTCAGGATCTCCTCCCCATAGGAACGATTGCAATTCAGTCGGACAACATGTCAGTTGTCTGGTACATCAACAAACAGGGGGGAACCAGATCTTACCCTCTATGCCGCGAAGCCATGAGTGTGTGAGAATGGGCGATCTCCACCAACCGCTTTCTGATTGCAACGCACATTCCGGGACGGACCAACATCCTAGCGGACAAACTCAGTCGCACCCTTCTTACCCCGTATGAGTGGTCTCTCAATCCACTAGTAGCAAGGCAGATATTCGTAATATGGGGGCAACCCTGTTGCGATCTTTTTGCATCTCCATCAAACACCAAATGCGGCAATTTCTTCGCTCTAATCCCCCCTCCAGGGGAAATTCCAAGAGAAGCTCTGGTGCATGCTTGGCCACCCGGTCTACTTTATGCCTATCCTCCTCTACCCCTGATGCTGCAACTCTTACAGAAAGCCTCGCGGTTGGGGAGCAGGATGATCCTCATTGCCCCATTCTGGCCTCTGCAAATTTGGTTCCCTTACCTGTGGTCTCACCTTGTGAATCCTCCTTGGATTCTAGATCCCAGTCCGGATCTCATCTCCCATCCGTCGAACTTACCGACCCCAAACCTGGACAATCTGAAACTGACAGCTTGGTTGCTCCAGTTCCACTCCTAGTTAGGACTCCCGGCATCTCTTCACCAGTCAAAGCCATCCTTGTGGCAGTGCATAAGCCCTCCACCAGGAAAGTGTACCACAGTAAATGGAAACGTTTCTCCATCTGGGCGGAGCATCATGATCTAGATCCCTTTACGGCTTCTCTTCCGTCCATATTAGACTTCCTAACCGAACTCTTTCAGGAAGGCGCTAGTTGTTCAACTGTCAAAGTGCAATTGGCAGCCATATCACATTACCATGTGGGACGTGATACAGGGCCTTTGATGTCGGCCAAGTTGTGTAAAACCTTTCTCAAGGGCACCTTCTTACTTAGACCCCCTATGAAAGAAGCCGTACCACCATGGGATCTTTCACTAGTTCTTCAAGCCTTGACTGCTCCACCTTTTGAACCCGCTGCTTCAGTAGATCTCAAATTCTTGTCTTGGAAAACAGCATTCCTTGTAGCCATCACTTCAGCAAAAAGAGTTTCAGAGCTTCAAGCTCTTTCTGTGAAGCCTCCTTATTTGGTCTTTCACCCAGACAGAGGGTACCTCAGGATCAATCCCTCTTTTCTTCCCAAGATAGCATCAGAAACCAACATAAATCAATCCATAAATTTACCAGTTTTCTTCCCTAAATATCAGAATAAGGGAGAGTACAAGCTGCACTCATTAGATGTTCATAGGCAGCTTTGCTTTTATATTCATAGAACAGCTGGTCATAGACAATCCAACCAGCTGTTCGTTTCCTTTGCCAAATTTAATTTGGGGAAAGCAATTTCAAAAGTATCTCTATCATGCTGGATTTCTCAATGTATCCTATTGGCGTATCAAGCCTCTGGGAGACCCGCACCGGAAGGAGTTCGTGCACATTCCACTCGTTCTATCTCTACTTCTGCGGCCTTCAAGTCTAGAGTTCCATTGGATGATATTTGTTCGGCAGCCACTTGGGCTTCATCTCATACCTTTATTAACCACTACAAACTGGACGTGATTTCTAGAGGGAGAGCACCCTTTGGCTCTTCGCAATATCCTTCCATGATGGCCACCCAAGGTGCAGGTAGCTGGGGACTCTGTCCCACAGGTTGCTGACAAATGAACTCCCTACTTCAGATTAAGAAGCTATGTACTCACCATAACGTTCCATCTGAGTAGGTAGCTTCATTTGTCTGCAACCATCCCCCCCTCCTTCCCCCTGGCCTTCTTCGGATCTATATGTAGTTGGATACCCATTTTTTTGGGTATATATTGAGGGGCAAACTCGATCTGAGGTCATGGAGGGTTAGCAGGGGATTATGGGTGAGGGGAGGAGCTAGGAGCTCGGATCCATTAGCTTGAAACAAGTTGCCGGCTCGGATCCGATACCGGATCCAATACCCACAGGTTGCAGACAAATGAAGCTACCTACTCAGATGGAACGTTATGGCGAGTACATAA
Source organism: Protopterus annectens (assembly GCF_019279795.1). NCBI lineage: Eukaryota > Metazoa > Chordata > Ceratodontiformes > Protopteridae > Protopterus > Protopterus annectens. The sequence continues at coordinate 1,479,950,594 of NC_056729.1, forward strand.
CTTCTTATTTAAGTACACCACCAAGTTCCTTGTCTAGAGAGACCGTTTGCATTTTTAGCAAAAATGGAAAGGTACTTCTGCCATTTCTGCTTTGTATTTCTCTGCCTTGATAGCTAAACTATAAATAACTCAATAACAAAAACAAACTACTAAACACAAAAAAATGTACTCAGGCAGCCACCTCAGATACACAAATTTCCAATGGAATACTCCGTACACGTTGTGAAATATAACAGGTAGTACTTTATTACTATACAAAAATAAAAGCAGATAAAGCGCTTTTCGTCCACAGATTAACAGACTTCATCAGACAATGCATATAATCATGTCATTTACTTAAATAGAGCTCATTACAGTCATATGTCCATTCAATTTCCTCTTTGCATAAAAACATCAACTTATTCATGAATGCACAAAATACTTCAAAATAATTCCAAAATGAATAAATGAAATGAAATAAGACAAATTAAGTAAACTAAATAAAATTGACCTCCTATGATCATATAAAATCCTACTTAAATTTATACACTTAACATATATTATGTACAATGCATGTCCGTTGTTTACTATCCTTTTAAATGTACAAATTCCATACTGCATTTTCCAGTTCCAAAAACGTATGACCTGTTGATGTTATTACAGTATACTTCTTATCCATAAAGCAACCTCCATGAAAACCTACTCCTAAAATTATACATAAAACTTATACCAATAAAAAACTATTATTATACAAAGATATAGCAAAAACATGACAAAATATGGTAAACTAAAGTATTGTACACAACAACTGTACACAAAAATGTAGAACACTAGAATATATATGTATTTAATTTAGTAAATGATAGCTAAACCACCCTTTTAAATGGCCATTGGGTCCCAGAGTCAACATACTATGCTAATTTGGTACAGCCTGGTCTAGTAGTGAACATGTCCCCAGACTTGTATAATTGTTCAAATTTTCTAAACTTGTATAAGACTCGCTGCTAATACAGTATTGCCTCAACCACGGATGTATCAGTTTACATCTCACTGAGGAGATTTACTACCAGTATACCTCTGATTACTTGTTGTAACTAAGCACTAGTGTTTCTCTCTCTGTCATGCTAGGGCTTAATCTATGTAGTAGGGTAAGGGCTTTTAATTCTTGCCTGGCAACTCCACCACATAAGTGGCATCACTTACCCTTCATGCAGCAGTGAAAAGATGCTCCCTTGCCGTCTGCAGCTTACTTTGTTACTAAGAACCATTACCCTTTTTCCAGCTGTTTACTTTGAGGCTGCTGCTGTCCAGTCACATTTGACCCCTTGCTGCTGCTGTGCTTGTTCTAGGTACTCTTTTGCCACCCCCAATCACCTTAAGCTTAGTCCTGAAGTTGAGCATGTACTTGACAACAAGCACTTTGTGAGATCACATTCATCTTTCCAGTCATCACAAAGTAATTTACTTAGCCCCTCACTCTGTGACCACAAAGTAACTTAAGTGGTAAAAACTGTAGATACTTGGGGCACATTTCTGTATGCAGAGAGGATGTGAGGTGGTTAGTTGTCCTTTTTCATCATAAATTGGTCTTCAAGAGCTGTCAGCATATTCTTAAGCATAGAGTTAAACCTCTACACCAAACCGTATGTTTATGAATGGTATAGGCAACAAAACATTACCTTACACTACTTCCACAAATAGGTCAGTAAGTCTGACATATTTATTGCATATTTTAGTCTTTCTTTCTTTCAGTATTTCTCAGGGAAAACCCACCCTGCTGAAAATTTCTACCAAAACATTTGCTACCTTGTCTTCCTCAATGGAGGACAAAGTCACAACTTCAAGTTACCTTATACTGTAGTCCACCACCACTAAGATATACATCTTATCTGTGTTGCTTAGATTATAAGAAGCTCTACATTGTCCATAACTGCCCTCTGAAAGAGTTCCCCAATAACAGGCAATGACACCAAAACAACCATAGCTTTTTATCCTACCTTGACAGTCATTTGAGACTAATCATATGTCATGCAGTACTCTCTTGTGTCTTTTGCAATCCCCAGCAAATTACAGTTTTGCATAACCCTATCTTTTTATGCTTTATGCCTGTATGGCCTGAAAAAATAATGTAATGGACTGTTACCAAAAGTGCCTGATGGCAGCCCCTTGGGAACACCGGCCCTCATTCAGTAGTAGCCCATTCTGTATAGGAGACATCCATTGTCCCAGTATACATACTCCATCTGCTCTTGAGGGTCTGGGGCCTCCATGATGACCTCGCATATTCTCTATGGTTGAATCTGAGAGCTGGGCTATCTGAACCCTCTTTTTGTAATCCTCTCAATTTCCTCTTCCAGTCACAGTCTAGTATTCTTAACAACTGCATGTCAGATTCAGGCTTGTTGACAGCAACCTCTCCTTCCCCTGAAGTTTCTTGATTCACATACACTAAGGTGCTGTACGAGCACATTCACTCGTGCATGGACCGAGCCATCCCAAATAGAACTAAGATGCTGTCCTTTAAAAAAAGGAAGACAATCTGGTGGTCCCCTGCCATAAACAAGCTGTACAATAGAAGAAAGAAACTGTTGTAGAAAAGAAGAAGAACCAAGGATTCAAAAAACTCCCTTACCAGCCTCAGTAGAAAGCTGTGATCCCTCATAAAATCTTCCAAAGCTAGTTACGAAAACAAAATTGCCAAAGATTCCAAAGACAACCACAAGGCATTCTATAGCTATGTCAAGAACATAAATTGCAATACTCAGATCTGTTCTGAACTACAGCAGAATGGCACTAGATTTACTGATCCCAAAGATATTGCCAATATACTGGCAGATAGATTCAATGCCAACTTCACCCCCTACAGGGCCCATCTCATTACTGAAAGAATGCCAAATTCTGGTAATCACGGCCACTCAGGTAAAAACTGCACTCTCCAAAGCCAAAAATACAGCATCCATAGGACCAAACGACATCCTGGGCTGTGTACTGCATGAACTACAAAATGAACTGGCACCTCACCTATGTGTCATGTTTAATCATAGCCTCACCTCAGGCTTCTTGCCCACATACAGTCATCCCACTCCACAAGGGGGGATCCACTTTGGATCCCGAGAACTACCATCCCATCAGTCTGATGAGCCTGATCTGCAGGGCCATGGAAAGTATTATCATGGAACTTATAAGCAAAGACACTGGCAACCTTCAAACAATGGACCTCACCCAGTTTGGGTACGTAAAGGGCCAATCCTGCCTCCTGAACCTGATCGACTTCTTCATATCAGTCTCCAGAGCCGTGGATGAGGATAAGGTGGTTCACACAGCCTACTTGGACCTTGATAAGGCTTTAGACACTATCCCCCACTCTGGAATCATAGATAAACTTACTAAGCTGGGCATCAATTCCTACGTCACTCGATGGGTTGCAAACTGGCTTACTGACAGAACACACACTATAAAAGTAGCAGACTCCAAATCCAGCTCCAGACAAGTGACAAGTGGTGTACCACTGGTTTCTGTCCTGGGACCACTCTCTGAAGTACAGGCCAAAACTAAGGGAATCTGGCTTACAAAGTTTGTAGATGACTGCAAGCTGGGAGCCATTATTAAATCCCCATATGATGTGGATATACTACAAAAGGGCCTTACCGAAATAGATTCCTGGTGCCAGAGCCATGGGCTCAAGCTAAATGCCAAAAAATGTATAGCTGTCCCCTTTGGGAAAAAACACATACCTGTGAAATACCACATAGGTGGTAGTACACTAAACAGTGAAAGTGTGATAAGAGACCTAGGGACATAGGTGGACAGTGGTCTCACCTTTGATAACTACATAGCCACAACAGTTCGAAAATCGTCTATGTGGCACACCTCATCACTAAGAGTTTTTCATCTAGAAAAAAGGAGGTCATTGTCCTCTGTACTTATCCCTCATTAGACCCATTATAGAATACAATGCCCCATTTGGTATGTACCTCAGAAGACATCTGCAACAACTAGAAAGGCTGCAGAAATACCTCACAAAAAGAATCACAAGCCTAAAGTAGATACCTTATGCTGACCTTCTAAAGAAACTCCAGCTATACCCTGTCGCATATTGCCTACTCAGGCACGATCTCTGCCTAACATACAAGGCCATGTCAAACCCAGAGTTGTTGGACATGCTACACTTAAAAGAAATCCCAATCCCTCCAAGCCATATGCTCCAGGGATCTTAACCTTGTCATTACAATGAATAGAACATGCTGGAGGGATAGGTTCCTGACCCAGAGACTCCCCATACTCTGGAATAGGCTGCACATACATGTCAGGCAGAGTGTCTCAATGGCCCTCTTCAAGAGGAACCTTGACGATTCGATGGGAGATGGGAAATTCACCCCGGGGATCACATCAGTAGCCCTGCTAGACAGGCATCCAGGAAAGTAAATATTTGTGGGAATCAATAGCCAGAGAATCGTTATGGCTAGGCTTGTATAGGCCCTAGGGCTGATAGCCTAGTACTTACCTATGACCCTATAAACCTATTCAGGCATTATGCTGTTACCTAGCTGTTTTTCTGAAGTAGCCTTAATACCAGCCCTCTGTCTATCCTACATGATTGTCTTCATGCTTTCTATATGTAATTGCTTGTACACAAGCATGAAATTGATTGCCTGTTGGAACACGTGTGAAAAGGTCATCAAACACGTCCACCTGCTTGTCTTCCTTCCCTCCACTTTACTCCAAGAAAAACATGGCCAGTGACATCTGAAATGGTGTCCCTTCTGTGGCTATAACTGGAGTATACTGCCCATGCAAGTACTGTTCCTGTGTAATAACTGCAAGCATAACAATAGATACTCCTTGTACAGTATTCCTTTTAGTAGTAGCTTCTTCACCCTCAACCAGGATAGAATGGTCCAAAACAAACCAATTAGCAGCTGAAGGTGTTCCATGAAAGAAAAAGTAGTGCAGTAAATAAATCACGAGTGAACCACCACAGACAGCCAAAAACTTTTGAAATCCTTTATTAAAACGAACCCTCGATAAAAAGGAAATATTTGTAGCAAAATTCTTTCAGAAAAAATATATAAAAACACAGAAAGGTGCACAATTCAGGATGGATAAGCACTTTCAGGATTTCCCTTCCTCAGATCCTGTTGTAACTGAAAAAAATGTTCAAGTGTAAGTTAAGACATCACTGCATTAGGTGTGCATCTGCTCCAGCAGAGCACTGTTTATTTTGAAAGCAAATGCACACCTAATGGAGTGATGTTTTAACTTACACTTGAAGTTTTTCCACTGACTGGATTCTAGGGAGGGTGTAACTTTACCATCATGTCCTGATAGGATGTTTTACCTCTGGCTTACACTGGAGGTGTCAGTTTGTGTGAACTTCTTAATTGGTCAAGCCTTCCTTAATTGGAACTTTTCTTTTTATTCACAGCTCTACCAGGATAGGGTTTATATATTCCTTTGTGATAATCTGGGGCAGCTGCAGTTTCAGTATACCCTGCCATTGTAATGGTGCTACGTCTATTAATACCTTCATGTGTTTTTTTGCGGATCCCCTTCAGAAGCTTGAAGTTTCAAAACTTTGGACTTCAAATGGCCAAGACCACAAGATCGAAGTTTTGAAACTTTGAACGTTTTGAATAGAGAATGAATGGCCAAGACCACAAGATCGAAGTTTTGAAACTTTGAACGTTTTGAATAGAGAATGCTGTACAGTGCAGAACAAGTTATTTACCGTTTTCCTCACAGTAGTGCAATCTCAGAGGAGTTGGTATATTTATTTAGCTGGGGGTGCAAGGGAGTTTGCCCCCCTGCAAAATCGTAAAAAAAAAATGTTTTTATTTCATTTTCGTACTTTCAAAACTTTGATCTTCTGGTCTCGGCTGTTTGAAGTTCAAAGTTTTGAAAATCTGAGCATTAGAAGTAGATCTGTTTTTTTGTATACCACCCTGTCTTTATAGACATTTGGACCATGTATGCCACACATGGCTCATTGGAATTATTTTACTCCAAGACCTTGGCATGCACTTGATTTAATATTTTTCCCCTTTCCCTGTGGAACTTGTTGTGAAGGTAAAGATTGCCCCCCCCCCCATGGCTTTCCCTATACCCATGTGTTGTGCTGTGCTGTGCTGGTTATGACTTTCTGTAGTTGTGCATACTGACTAATAGAGGATATCTCAGCACGATTAAACTCCCAGGTAGATGTCCTCAAATTACTGACTCCTCGCTTCCTTATTATAAGGTGTCCCTCAATTTCAAAATAAGCAGCTTGGCATCCACATACTTACTTATGTAAATAAGTAGTTATTTCTAAAATGAAGTCACTGGCACTGACCTCTGCCTTCATACAACATTCTGCAAACTTTTTTCCTTCTAAGTTTCAAGGGTTTGTTTAATTCATTTAAATAAACAATTTTAACCTTTAAATAATTTACATAGTCATCAGATATTTTACTTAAACCACACACACACGCAACTTTGTCTGAAAGCAGAGGGGTAAAGCCTAACCCGTTTCCCATTTTTGTATGATGCTGATTCTGCATACATTCAGAAGCCCACAGGAAAAAAAAATTAGCATCATCCCCTCTTTATACTAAGGAAATCATTTTTGTCCTAGCACCAATGGTTGTTTTCCCGGCCACTACTTTTGTGCCTCTGGCAAAAAGTAATTCTTTTTTTTTCATGAAAATGCTGCTTTCCCCTCTCCTCTGCTTCATATTGACTCTTTCTATTTATTGCTATTTTATTCTCTCTCTTCTACTTTGATCTCTTGCTATTTCATCTGCCTCTCTAAGCCGTTTAATTCAAGCTGCACTTTAAGACCACCTGGAGAGAGACCACTTTGCTGCTTGCTGTGCGCACTCAGCCACCACCAGGTTGTCTCCTGTTTCAGTGGACGTCACCTAAGGCAGCTGTAATCTCACCCTTCTTCAAAGGATCAGGCTGTATTCCTTTCATTTTGCGTTTTTTTTGTCATCTGTGACTCTGAATTTTTTCATACAACACAGAGCTTGTTTTTTTTTTGTTTTTTTTTCCCTTTCCTGACTTTTCTGTCTACGATATAAATTAAGTGTTGGGCAAGGTGTACTGCTATATGAATTCTTTGTGGCTGCAAGTGTGCAAACGTATTTGTTGACAAAACTGCTTTGCAGGCTTAGCAGGTATACTTCAAAGTATCCACACAACTGAAGGCCAGTTTATCTATGAAAACTAGGCATATAATCTCATCCGCTGTTTCCAGTTAATATGTACCATGGTACAATCTTTAAATCCACATCACTAGAATTAATTTGATGTTTGAGTGTCAGGGGCTGCAGTTTCATAACCTGTAGACAACAACATGCATCAAAAAGCAATTTGAAGTGCTAAACAAAAGCTCAAGAATTCAAAAGCACAGAAATAAACTAAGAGCTTTAGACCACCACAATGCAAATTTATTAAAAAAACAGTATTCAAAAATCAACAAAGTTTTCAGGCAAAGCCTTTTCTCAATGCATTACTTAATCAGTGTTTAAATAGATTACAGAAAATAACATGATACATTTTTACAAATCACAATGTTCACAGCCAGAACAACATATATTACAAGAGTTTTCTTCATGCATATTTTGCTTCATTTTTTTAATATAGCTTTTTCATAAATTTTGCGTTGCAATAGTCTAAAGCTCTTGCTTTATTTTTTATAGTTACATAATCAGCACAACTGACCACCTCATAATTTGTGAGAGTTAGCTGATCTTCAAAGCATATGGTAAATGTACACTCCTGCCATGGGTAATAGCCAAAATATGCCATACCCATATAAACTTTTTACTGTACAGCTGCAGATTAGAGTTGTAATCACAGGCATCTCAAGATTTTAATGTCACCAAATTGAGTCTAGTGTTTTCGGCTGTCATGGAAACTTGTCCAAGATTAGTTTGCATTTAAACAGTCCCACAGAACATTTACCAGAAGAGGTTAATGATATCTCTGTTGTTGCAGTACTTCCCTTCCCTTTCTTTACATCAGTACTGTAACAAGCTATCCCATTCTAGCATATAAGGACTGCAGTTACTGTTTAACCTTAAAGTAAGCAAAGGTAAAAATATGTGTTTAGCAGCTATGGTTAAAACACTCTCATTGAAAGATGAAAGGAGTTAACAGTTGATGTTATATTACTTATGTACATATATCCCTAAAGCTAGTAAGAAAAAATAGTTAAGCACATTTAAAACTGATTAATACAGTTCTTTACTTAAAATAAGTAAATAAAATCAGGCAGTAGACTTTGTATAGCTAAATATGCAAATAAATTAACATTTTCACAATGAAATGCCAAATAAAGGGATTTATACTGGTGTCATAAAGAACTATTGTGACAGCTGATCTGGGTATAGCAATATCAGTAGTTTTATACACACACACATACAATGTGTGTGTGTGTGTTTTTATACTTGATTTTTCTATCTTCCGCTGACATTTAGGTCCAAACAGCAGTTGCATAGTTTCATAGAATGGATTTTCAGTTATGAGCTGTGGGAAGAATGCAGTCCTCTTGTACACACTTCAGAAGCAACGCAGAAGTCAAATCTGACTGGTTAACTACATCAGTGTACTTAAATATGTTACAGGAAATACTACATACTTCTGGGAGAAGGAAGCCCAAATACAACACATTCTCTTGACCTGAAGTACAGTTCCGCTGACATTTAGGTCCAAACAGCAGTTGCATAGTTTCATAGAATGGATTTTCAGTTATGAGCTGTGGGACCGAGCTGTGGGAAGAATGCAGTCCTCTTTTGCACATTTCAGAAGCAACGCAGAAGTCAAATCTGACTGGTTAACTACCTCAGCGTACTTAAATATGTTACAGGAAATACTACATACTTCTGGGAGAAGGAAGCCCAAATACAACACATTCTCTTGACCTGAAGTAGCATTTTAAGAAGTATTTTAACTTTAAGAACTGCAGATGTTTACATTTTGAGAAACCAGTTACACTCTTTAACAGCCCTGCTGCATTTTATTCAGAAAGTAATTGCATATGTTGCACAGTTCATATTTTGCATGCTGTGAGAGTTATTGTTTTTTATACATTTTTATGGAAATTGTGTTTTACTCAAGTCAGTAAAGCTTTATATATTATTATTATTCTAATAGACAAAGACAATTGCAGACTTCACTAACCTGTTACATTTCTCCTCCGGAGATTACTATGTTTTCTTTCACATAGTACCTCTCCTCTACAATAATTGAGTTTTTACAGTATTTGCAGAATACTTGAGACCTGTACTAAGAATAAATAGAATTCAGTAGGTCTGTAGTTGATACAGTTTTTCATTAGCCTTGATATGTGGATATATATTTACCTGTATTAAGTAATGTTGTTTGAGCTGAATCATTTATACTTAACTTTTTTGAAGATATGGTCAGTGAGTGCAGTTCAAATTTCAGAATAGGAGGTGAAGCTTTATAAGTCAAATGTTGGTGCTTCACATAGATTTGGGCATAAAATGGAGAAACATGATTGCCGCAGCTTTATCTTGTTTGAAGTATGAGAACATTGTGAGCATATGCTATAAAATTATAGGAGAAGTCTTTTTTTTTTTTTTGTGAATTAACTTGTGTGTTATGAGGGCAGGGTTTCTAGTTTTAATAGCTTGAACAACAGCGAGCTCAGAAGAAAATTTGCTCTGAGACTGGGTGGCAGACACTTTTTTTTTTTTTAAGATGACACAGTGATGTTCATTACAGGGGGCTAAGGAGAAAAATCTACAAGTTTTATTGGCAGTTGCTTGGAGGGAATTCATTTTCTTATTGGAAGTAGGTACAATTAAGGAAAAATACAATTCAGTAAATTTGTAGTTGATACTGTTTTTGATAAGCTTTGCTATATGGATATATGTGTTATATGTATCAAGGTCTGATCATATTCAAGAAAGTAATGTAAGATACCTTTACCAACAAAAGACCTATCACCTAGTGCAGAAATATTGTTCCTGGTCCAAAGCAGTAAAGTGTTCATTTTTTGCCCTAATTTTTTCAACATAAAGCATGGCTATTTTGGCTTAGGTCTAGTCATATGGGAAGGATGCTGTCTCAAGAATTATATTGTTGGAATCATTGATTTTCCAGGTGGGAGGGATGTAATTTATTTTTTAAGTGTCTCTGAGGATCATGATAAGAAGTAATTTCATATGAGTCAGTAATTTTGAGAGCAGGATATGATTAGAGGCGTTGAGGTTATATAGTCTTGCACTAAACCATTGAAGAAGCATGCATATAGCAGTCATACAGCATGTAAAGATAACAACCCATGTGTGATCTCTTTAGGGACTATCTTAAATTAGAGTTCTGTGAAATTAATTTAAAATGTAACAAGGCTACCAGAGTTAAGATATATGAAAGTATTATCTTGTTATTTAACTGAGAAATGTTTCAAATTTCAGTTTAATAAATGAGATTTCTAAGCACAACAAGCTCCATAAATGTACAACATTTATAAGTACATCATAGCTGGGCTAGCATGATATTTACTCAAAAGATGTGCCAGGTAAAATATTTCATAGTTGCATACGAACATACAAAAAAAACCCAGATCTTACTTAATAAAGATCTTACAATGAGTTAAGCAGTTTAATAGTTAAGTGTTCCAGAGTAACAGCAGTACCATAGATTCCAAAGCAGTAGTGTTTTGATCAGTAAAAAGTTAGATGGGGAAGAGGCATTTATGGAGGAGACAACTCAAAAGTTAGATAATAAGGGGAAGATATAATTAGAGCAGACTAGTCCTGAGTGATGGTAAGAAGGTGAGTCAGCCAGCTGGCATAGATCATTGACGCAGTCTAGCATTTAGGAGATGGGCATGGAGGTTTCTCTTAAGGCTAAGCTTACTGTTTATTTCCCTAAGTAGGCTAGGTATAGTGTTCCATATCTTGCAGATTTAATTGGATTAGAGAGAATCTTCTGAGTTCTGGGATTTAGTTTGTTAAGCCAAAAATGTATCTTTAGAGCAGAGAGATGTGCAGTGGTTATAGGACTACAGGGGGTTATGCAGGGAATGGCATTCATTTGGGTGGTGAAGTTTTTAGCTGAAGAAATTTAAGGTAGTCCGCAAATTCCATCCAGTCTCTCTTTGAGTGCAAGGCAATAATGGGATCTGTTAGGTAAATTAGCTGTGAATTTGGCAATTTTATTATATTGTTATTCAAGCTTTCCTAGGAGACTGTTATATAGGTTAGTGAGGATAGAGGCAGCATATAGCAATGATGGTTGGAGATAACTATGTAAAGCAGATTTACTACCCAGGCCAGTGAAAAATGTCTTGGCTCTGTATAGAGTTGCACACCTTTGATGAGTTTCTTTATGACATTATGTATGTGAATATCAAACTTGAGCTTATCAGTTGTTACTCCAAGCAACTTGGTGCTGGAATGCTGCTCAAGTTTAATTTTTTGAGAAGAAGAAATACTAAAACTACATGAGTTTTGAGAACTGGTTTTGGAGAGAAAGAGCATTAGTTTAATGTTTTAGCATTAAGTGTAAGGTGAGTATTGCTCATCCATGGTTCTACTACTGAGTAGGATTCCTGCATAATAGTCTGTAGCTCTCCCAATGAGGGGAGGAGAGCAAATGATTGTAACATCATCTGTGTATTGAATCATAATGGATGATGATGTAACAATGTAAAGCTTATTTATGTGTGGGTTGAATATCAAGGGTTCAAGAATGGACCCTTGAGGATGCATATATATTCTGGGAGGAAGGAGAAATATGTGATGTGTAGTTGTCCTATCTCACCTTCATTCTTTACATATGGGTTCGGAACCAATCCTCGGTTCCGACTCAGCCGTTTACAAAAGTTCGAGGTCCTCAACCAGCTCGTGGCTCACTGCCTATCCCATGATACTCTAGGGCATTTCCCAGATCTCATTTGGCACTTAAACAAGATCAAGTGTTGTTCAACTGGCTCTGGCAAGTTTTGATTTTTTCTTCACTTTCTCAACAGCGTTAGACTTGTAATTTTCTATATCTGTGTGCAAGTACTTTAGCTAGTCTGATGACAGCTTAGACTGTGTCCGCTACTTTCTGTTTCTCTCTAAGGCCATCGTTTTGGTTCAAGGCCTACAGTTCACCCCTATCCTGATTCCTTTACTGTGTACTGTTACTGTTTCTTTGCTTAATTATTGCTTTTCTTAGGTTTACTGCTAGTTTAGCTTATAGGTGTGTGAGTTTTTTTTTTAAAGAGTTTTAGCTTGTTTAATTAGAGAGCTACTTCGCCCATTTTTGATTAGAGGGCCAGTGTTTTCTTCAGCTGTCAGTGTGTTGGGTGGTTCAGCTTCCAGTTACAATGAAAAACTTATTTTTTTTTTTTTTAATTCTTTGCTGTCGTTACAGATATATATATATATATATATAAGTATCTCATTTAAATTAGAGAGTGGTTTTGCCTTGTCCCACTTAAGTTAGAGGGTTTTTCCTCACTTCCAGTGTGTTGTGTTTAAAAACAAATTTATAGTATTAGCATTTGGTGTTAGGTAGTTGATCACTGTATATTTTGACACATCTAAGCAAGTGAAACAGATAATGCCTTCTGGCTTCAAGAAATGTTCAAAATATTCTCAAAAGATGTCCATAACAGATAACCATTCAGAATGTGGATACTGCCTTGGAGCAATACATTTACAAGAGTCATGTGCTATATGCCACTCTTTCAGTTCAAGGGTTCTCCTTGAGAGGAGAAATACGCTGATACTTAGAGGATTTCTAAAAACATCCTTTTCAAAATCTTTAGAGCAGGTCAGAGTGCACCACAAAACAGCTCTACCCCATCTTCTAATTCAGGTAAATCAACAAAAGGGTCTTCATCATCATCAGACCACTCTGGACCATCTCAAAAAGTATCGAAAATATCCTCTGACCCAAAGCCTTTCAGAACTGATAAACCATCTACCTCGGCCCCATCTACTTTGGAGCCACTGGTATTACACAGTTGGAGCCAGTCCCCTGTTTTCAAACCGGTGTCTCCAATTTTGAGGTCACCAATTTTACAGAAATCTGTATTGCCTCCCCCTCCTCTCAGTCCTCCAAGACCTTGTCAGATGAGAATGTGAATCGTGTGGTATGGAGGCTCTTGAGTACACCAGCGCTGGCTAAATTATTGTCGGAACTGACTGAGAGAGCTTCAGAGCCGAGTAGACCTACCCATTCCCTTTCGATTCCTCCTCCAACCCACCTTGGGGCCTCGGAGCCGGAAGGCATGGACCTAGTAGTAGTGGAACCGTTGGAGCCGAGACCGGCCCCAGGATCTCTGGCTCCAACTTCTGCTCTGACTTCCTTGGTGCTACCTGAGCCCGAGGAGTCTAGGTGCCAAAGCTCTCCGGTCGGGTCCATGGGAACAGGCAGATCGGACAGTTTTCTGATCTGACTTTGCCTCTTGAAGCCTCGGCATGGGTGGGCTCGTCTCCTACATCAGCTTCAGAGCCAACCACCTTGGCTCTGGGAAGGTCTTCTGTTTTTTTGGAGCTGGAGGTTTCCTCGGGTTATAGGCGGGGGACTTTCAAGGTGATGAGGAGAGTGGTGTCCCCACAAGCAGCTCTCAGGTCCTGTCATTCCTCCCCAGAAAGCACCGGTGTCAATCTCAGCACAAGCAATCCCACATAGACATGGAGACCCAAGGCCTCAGGATCCCCCAATGGGTGAAACCATCTCTTCTAAAACCTCTCCAGAATGCTCTGCTGAATAGGTCCCTCGCAAGAGATTATGTAAGAGGAAGCAGTCACGTCAGACACAGACTTTGTTGAGTCAGAAGGGTCCCCACAGTTGCCCTCTGAGGATGTCTCCTTTGCAGACATCCTAGAAATCCTTAAACAGAGAGGCGGCTGGAAGACTATCAACCCTACTGATGAGTTTGTCTAACTAAAGGCCTTTGGATCTAGCCTTTCGATGAACTTATGGATTTAGTTTGTCGAAAGGCATTGGAGTATCTAGATTCAGTGTAACCTGTTACTCAGAGGCCAAATAAATTCATCATTTGCTCTGAGGATAAGATCTTCCTTACTAAAGGTGTTCCAGTAGATGCTATTGTGGTGGTGGTGGCCACCAAAAAGGAGTTGTCTGAAACGTCCACTTCTGTCCATCCTCTGAACAATGAGTCCTGTACAATGGACAAATATGGAAAGCGCATGTTTTCTTCAGCGACCTTCGCGCTCAGGTCTCTGATTATCTTACTCATTTCACCAGATTACAGAGAGATATTCTGAAGGTGCTTGGAGAATACTCTCCAGAGTTCAGTATCAGACAAATTGTCCTCCTAGCTCTCCACCTTAAATTCAGTAGTTAACTCATCCATGAGGCAAATTTCATATGCAGCCGATGGAGCGAGTAGGTCAGCAGGTTTAGGAATTGCCCTCAGGAGACATTCCTGGAAGTGCCCGTGTAACTTTGCAGAACCCTTCAAGTCATCCTTTAACACCATCTTCAACGTCTCGTCCTTATTCGGGCCTAAAGTGAAAGAGACACTAACCAGGTGTGAGCAGGAAGGAAAGACTCTCTCTGCTATCGGAGTCCATTTTTCCACACCTTCTAGACCTTATCCTAAAGGTCAAAAGGGAGGAAAAATGTGTTTTTTAAAATCCCAGAGAGTCTTTCAAGATGCACGTGGTGAGCCTTCCCCCAGGGGCAGAGGGGGAAGCAATAATGGAAGACGCCGGTCATGCAGCAAAGGGGGTCTGCAGAACCAGGGTGACAGAGTCTTTCTTTGATTTTCAGCACTCCTGAAAGGAGGCCCATCTGTTTCCTCTGGAGGAAGTCGGGGGTCGACTATCTTTGTACCCAAATGCCTGGCTAAGAATAACAAAAGACAAGTGGGTACAAAGCATCATAACCATAACATAGGTTACTCCATTCCCTTTTCCTTTCCTGCCCCGTGCATAATAAACATTCCGGTTGTCCCACCCAGTCACAGGAAGCAAGCAACCCTAGAAATGCAGAAGTTGCTAGAAAAAAAGAGTCATCCAAATGGTCCCCACAGACCAGATAGGATCCGGAACTTATTCCAGGTTCTTTTTAGTTTCAAAGAAAACAGGGGACTGAAGATCCATACTGGATCTCAGCAGACTGAACAAATTTATAAAAAAGACAAAGTTCAGGATGGTAACACTGCAGTCAATACTTCCTTTTCTGGGAAAAGACAACTGGATGTGCTCTACAGGCATCCAGGATGTGTAGTACCACATAAAAATGGACAGGCCATCTAGGAGTCATCTGCGATTTTGGCTGGGAGCCAGTCACTACCAATTTTGAGCTCTGCTCTTTGGCCTCACTATAGCCCCCAGAGTGTGCACTAAGTGAATAGCAGTAGTTATGGCTCACCTGAGACATTTAGGATTCCGAGTGTTTCCATATCTAGATGACTGGATCCTAACCGCCACCACCAAGCATCTACTAACGAAAGCAAGACACACCACTATGACAGTCTGTTCTCACCTAGGCATCACAATAAACTACAAAAAGTCTGCCTTATTGCCATCTCAGTATATCCTTTTTATAGGCGCAGATTTAGACACAACAACAATGATGGAAAAGCTTCTGCCAGACAGAGTACAAGCCCTGCAGATAGAGGTTCTAGAGCTTCTTTTCAAAATGAAGACCCAGGCAAGGACAGTTCTAAAAGTATTGGGCACCATTGCAGTAGCAATAAGTGTCATTCCCATAGCAAGACTGCACTTGAGAATTTTACAATGGCTACTGTTCACTCAGTCGTCCATGCAGGAGCTTCCGATGTCGAATCCTATTATGGTGACAGAGTCTTGCATAAGAGACCTTTGTTGGTGGCTCCACTCAGATCAGGTAACCTTAGGTCGACCTTTTGTTCTCCCACAACCACTCGCCACAGTGACCACGGATGGTTCCCAGATGGGGGGAGGGCATTATCAGGGAAGAACAGTCCAAGGCACTTGCAGGATCATGAGGCCCACTTGCACATCTGTGTCCTAGAGATGAGACCAGTGCTTTTTGCATTGCAGACATTCCAAGACTCTCTTCCTCTGGGAACAGTTGATATCCAGATGGACAATATGTCAGTAGTATGGTACATAAACAAACAAGGAGGAACCAGATCTTACCCCCTTTTGTTGAGAGGCCCTGAGAGTATGGCAATGGGCAACCACCTCCCAGCGCTTTCTGATAGCAATGCATATCTCCGGGAAATCCAACATCATAGCAGACAAACTCAGCAGAGCAATACTGATGCCTTATGAGTGGTCCCTGAAATAAGACATAGCGGAAATACCTTGCCCTAATTTCCTGTCCGGGGGAATCCCAAGGGATGCACTTGCTCAATATTGGCACCCAGGTCTCCTCTACGTCTTTCCTCCCCTTCCATTGATATCCAAAGTTCTTAAGAAAGCCAGCACATTGGGAAGGACCTTAATACTTATAGCCCTCGTCAAGTTTGGTTCCCCTTCTGACGGTCACATCTACAAGTGGAGCCTTGGATTCTGGACCCACTGCTGGATCTTCTGACCCATCTGTTGAGAATGCTACATCCATCTCTTCAAACCCTCAAGTTGACAGCTTGGCTGCTCCAATTCCAAACATACTACAAATACGAAATGCTGTAGCAAAAATCCAATGAGACACAAACGTTGAGGAAAAAATACACCTTTATAAACAGCAAAGCTTTCGGGTTACACACCCTTTCTCTATACTTAATATTTAAATAGGAGTCAATGTTAATCACATGACATGCAGCCCAAAAAAATCATGTGACAATTACAAAACTTTAAAATTTCATACAACTAATAAAGCATAATATTTTACATATATATAATAAATTCTACAATAAACTCACATCATATATGAGTTTGTATGAAATTTTAAAGTTTTGTAATTGTCACATTATTTTTTTGGGCTGCATGTCATGTGATTAACATTGACTCCTATTTAAATGGAATGTTTTAATGAAACCTGTATTAGTATTGAGAAAGGGTGTGTAACCCGAAAGCTTTGCTGTTTATAAAGGTGGATTTTTTTCCTCAACGTTTGTGTCTCATCCAATTCCAAACATAGCCAGACTACCTAACCTTTCTATCTCAGTGCAACATATCCTGATTTCTTTTCACAAAGCTTCTACGAGAAGGTTATATCTCAGCAAATGGAAAAGATTTTCCTTCTGGAACATAAGAAGTCATATTGACTCGTTTTCTGCATCTATATCTTCAATACTGGAATTGTTGGCTGAAATGTTTAATGAGGGTGCAGCTGCAGCTACTATTCGGGTACAGTTAGCAGCAATCTCTAATTTTCACTTTGGAGAAGGAGGACCCAACGTTATGTCCCACAGACTTTGTAAAGCTTTCCTGAGAGGTACTAACCCATTAAGACCACCCATTAAACCACCTCTACCTCCATGGAACCTAAATTTCATATTATCCTGGGAAATTCTCCCCCATTTTGAAACTGCATCATCCTGTGACTTGAAAATTTTAACCTGGAAGACGATGATCTTAGCATTATCCATCAAGCCACCATATATGCTGTTTCATACTGACAGAGTCTCAGTTTGCAAAAACCCATCATTTCTACCAAAAGTGTGCTCAGAATTGAACTTGAATCAATCTGTATATTTACCACCCCCCCCAAGTATGGCAATAAGGCAGAATACGTGTTACCTCAACTTGATGTATGTAGACAGTTACGTTTCTACTTACACAGAAAAAGGATCTTAGAAAAAATGATCAGTTTGTGTCTTTTTCAGACTCCAAGAAAGGAGCTTCAGTAGTAAAAGCCACTCTATCTAGGTGGTTGTCAGATTGTATCTCATATACCTGTCAGTCACTGAATAAACAACTTCCAGAGAAAATAAGTGCTCATTCTACGAGAGCTATCTTTACCTCTTCTGCCTTCCGTGCAAGATTACCAGTTGATACCATTTGTGCAGCAGCAACGTGGGCAAGGCCTCATACCCTTATCATTCATTACAAAGTGGATTTGGCCTCCAGGGACAGGGCCTCCTTTGGGTTCACTGTTCTGAAGAATGTTCTCCTGTGAGCCACCCAAGAAAGATGGTGCTAGGAACGCTGTCCCATACATAAAGGATGAAGGTGAGATAGGACAACTACACATAAAGAAGTTATGTACTCACCATAACGTTCCATGTGAGTTGTCCAGCTTGCCTTCATTTTTAAGTCCCACCCTCCTGCCACCATCCTTTTAGCTCCTGAAGGATTGAGAGGTTTCTAATTGGTATATGATTGTCTTTGACCCTCTTCTTAGATTATAAAGTAATAGAAGATTTCTGTATATGTGTGTGTGTGTGTGTGTGTGTGTGTATATATATATATATATATATATATATATATATATATATATATATATATATATATATATAATGTTGTTATACCAGCAAACAAGATCTGGGGAATGCCCTAGAGCATCATGGGATAGAGAGTGAGCCATGAGCTGGTTGAGGACCTCAAGCTTTAGTAAACGGTCAAGTTGGAACCGAGGATCAGTTATGAACCTATAAGTAAAGAATGAAGGCGAGATGGACAACTCATATGGAACATTGTGGTGAGTACATAACTTCTTTTCTTGCCACCTTACTGGATGGGTGCAATTACTTAGGTAGCTCTTGAGTCACGATAATGTTGTGTGAAATTAGTTGAGTTGTGCTAGGGTTTGAATCAGTTTTGGGTGTGGAACAATATTGAATGCCTTAGAGAGGTTCATAAAAGTGGTTAAGACTTGTTTGCCCGCACTATGATGTTGTTTGACATTGTATAGAAATGATAGCAGAACAGAGCAGTAGTGGTGCTATGGTGTGGTAGAAGCCATGTTGGGCAGGTGAGAGTAGATTATTTATTGTTGAGGAGATATTGTAGGATTTGAATGTGTATTCAGTGCTCCAGAAATTTTGCTGTCTATGTTTTGCCTCTATCTTCCCTGAAACTGTTTGACAAATGCTTTTCTGTAATGAGATTTGGCCAGCTCAAACCACAGTTGTACACTTCTGAGAACTTTACTCTCAACCGGTTTGGTTCCACTAATGATCCAGTTTAGAGAGTATTAGATCTTCATGAACTCAGTGAAATTATGTTCAAATGTAATCTACCTAGTCCAACCCTTTAGCAGTTAGAAACTCTTAATCTGAAGTAGTTAACTTCATTTGTGCAGCAACCTACAGGATTCGGATCCGACCCGGCAGTTTTCAACAGCTTTAGATCCAAGCTCCAAGCTCCTCCCCCTACCCATAATCCCCTGCCAACCCTGACTGACCTCAGATCTAGTTTGCCGCGGTTATCCAACAGCAGCTTGATCTACAGCTCCAAGCCTTCTAGACTTTTGTGAGAAAAAAATGTCCTTTTTTCTCTCCTTTCTTCTGTTTTTTTTTGGTTGTGTGTGTTTAAAGGTCCCTTTTTGTAAAAACCTCTCTAGTTTAACTATATATTTTTTTTTGTCTTTTACCTCCCCCTTCCTTCGTGGTTCCATTAGAGTTGTGTGTGTGTGTGTGTTTGGGGCCTAACGTGTGTGTTTCTCTCTTTTAGTTTAAATGGCTGAGGCCCCAAAATTTATCTTTTCTAAGTGCACCGAGTGTGGCCATAAGCTGTCCCCGGTGGATGGCCACACTCGGTGTGTGTTGTGCCTTGGCGTTGAACATCTGTCTTCTGGTTGTTCCATCTGTGCGGCGTTCAACCCCAGGGCACTCAAGGACCGGAGGTCCAAGCTGATTCTGGCAGGTCTTCTGACCCCGGATTCGGCTTCTACCTCCCGTCCTCCTGTGGCTCCCGCTGCGGTGGCTGCCACTCCTGCTTCCCTCCCCCCGGCCAGGACTCAACCTCCCGCCTTAGGCCCGGAGGAGAGGAAGGCCAGGAAGGAGAAAAAGAGGGAGAAGCACCACAAGCGGCCTCCGCTTCGCCCCCCCCCCCCGGCTAAGCAGTCTTCTTCCTCCAGGACTTCTGGGTCTCCTCTGTCTTGGATCCGGTCCCCGTGCTTTTTACTGGGTCCTGAGGGGGAGGAGATCCGATCTCCTTCGAGGTCATCGAGGCGACACTCCCGTCCCGCCTCGGTGGCCTCATCGAGATCTACTCGAAGTCTCACGGATGCAGATTTGGACCGGATGATGAGAAGATTCCTCCAGGCCCAACTGCAGATGAGAGTGCTCCTGCCTCCCCCCCCCCCCTCCGGGGGGAGCTCGACCCCTTTTTTTGCCCTGATAGCTCCTTCTCCGTCCCGCTTCCCGGGCTCGGAGTCTTCGGAGCCGGGCAGCCTTGGAGCCGGGGGTGTGTCGGTGCTGACATTTCCCTCGAGTCTTTCGGGTCCATTTTCTTCGGATCCGAGCTCTCGGAGCCAAGGGCTGAGCTTCGGATCTGGCGGTATCGGTATGCCTTCAACTCCATCCAGGTCGGAGCAAACTGGTCCGTCGGAGCCGATCGCTTCAGCGCTGGCCCCGATCCGTCCATCGGATCCGAGGGAGGGTCTGCTTATGGATCCCAGAGAGAGCAGCTCTCCCTTGGCATTCGATGTGGTGGAGAGGGCCCTGTCGAGATATTCCAGGCCCCCAGCCCTTGCCACGGCTCCATCCTGCACTCCTTCTCAGTTGGGCCCGACTTCCATCACCCGGCCCCAGGGACAGCCTGCTCTGACATCCCAGGTTGTTCCTTTGGAACAAGATGTGGCTGGTGAGACCTCCTCGGACAGCCCCCCCGAGGAGGTTCCTCACCAGCGAAAGTGCAAAAGGAGGCACCTGGACTCCCCTGAGTCCTTGACTGAGGACACGGATTTGGAGGAGGGGAAGGCTCCCCAAGATCACCCCCCAAAGATGTCTCATTTGGTGACATCATGGAGATGCTCAGGATAAAGGGGGGGTGGTCTGCCCCAAAGCCTACCTTGGATGAATCCGTGTTCCTGGAGGCATTTGAAGCAGGCCCGTCTACCTCTTGGGTGTCCCCTCTGGCCGACCCCCTGGTAGATTTGATTACTACCAGGGCGTGGAAGGAGCCAGACACTGTGGAGCCAGTCCCCAAGCGCCCGGACAAAATTCTTAGCCCACCCTCTGACAAGTCCCACTGGAGTAAGGGTCCCCCTGTAGATGCCATGTTGGTGGCGGCTGCCACCAAGAGGGAACTAGCTCAGGAGAGTCCCTCGGTTCATCCCCAGAGCAAGGAGTCTCGGTCAATGGACCGTTTAGGGAAGCAGGTCTTTAGTTCGGCTACCTTCTCTGTGAGGTCGCTGTACTACATGGCACATGTGCTTCGGCTGCAGCGGGATCTTATCAAAGAGTATGTTGCGTCGCCTCCTGAGTCCATGTCGGTGGAGGACAAACGTTTGCACTCCACCTGGATGGCCACTCTACGATCCATATCAAATACCTCTATGCGGCTTCTATCCCATGCCACGGAGGGAGCTGCTAGAGCTAGTGGAGCGGGCCGTGTCATGAGGCATCAGGCCTGGCTCCGGCACTGTGATTTCATGGATCCCTTCAAGGCGTCTTTCGCTAATGCCCCTTTCGATGGTTCTGCCCTCTTTGTCAAAACGGTTCGCGATACCTTGGTCCAGAGTGAGAAGGATGGGAAGACGTCTGCCGTCGGAGTCCGCTTCTCTGCCCCCCATAGGTCCTTCTCCAAGAACCAAAAAGGACAGAAGAAGATATGGTTCGGGAAGTCGCAACAGTCCCGTCCCGCTCCGGACTCCCAGCCCTTCCGTGGCAGAGGAGGGCAGGGTGGACACCGCCCTAGAGGCAGAGGGGGCCCGCACAACTTTGGATCCAGAGAACCCTTCTCGGACCAACCCACGCAACACCCCTGAGGGGTTGCCCGACTGCTCCACTCTGGAGGCAGTCAGAGGGCATTTCTCGAAGCACCTAGCAGCTTGGGAGTCCATCACGACAGATTGCTGGGTGCTTCACATTATATCCAGAGGATATCAGATTCCCTTTTCTCTTTACCCACGCAGCCCCAGATACCTCCCCGATGTCCCACCAGATCAGAGGGAGGCCACAGCAACAGAAATCCAACAGTTGCTGGAAAAAAGAGCCATCCAACATGTCCCCCCAGACCAGTGCGGGTCAGGGTTTTACTCCAGGTTCTTTTTGGTGCCAAAAAAGACGGGGGACTTGAGACCTATCCTCGACCTCTCCTCCATGAACCTGTCAGTAACCAAAGAGAAGTTCCGCATGGTCACCCTTCAATCCGTTCTCCCCCTTTTGCGGGAGAATGACTGGATGTGCTCTATAGACCTCAAGGATGCGTACTACCACATTCTGATGGACAGGCGATCCAGAAGGTTCCTCCACGTCCGGCTAGAAGCCAGTCATTTCCAATTCAGGGTCCTTCCCTTTGGTCTCACCACAGCCCTCAGGGTGTTCACCAAAGTGTTAGCAGTGATTGCGGCCCACCTGAGGCTTCAGGGAATCCAGGTCTACCCGTACCTGGACGACTGGCTCCTGACCACCCCGACAAGGCATCTGCTCTGCGTAGCCAGAAACTACTTTCTTCGTCTAGCTCCCCGGCTGGGGATCACTATCAACACAGAGAAGTCGTCCCTTACCCCGACTCAGACTATAGACTTCATAGGGGCAAGATTAGACACAAACCAGCTCCTAGCTTTCTTGACCACAGACCGGCTATGAACCCTGAGGCTACATGTGCGGGCCATTCTACATTCTCCAGCTCCTCCGGCGGAATTGGTCCTGAGGGCTCTAGGCTCGATGGCGGCGGCATTCAAACTTTTGCCAATAGCGTGTTTCAACATGAGGGTCTTGCAATGGACCCTCCAGGTCCAGTGGTCCTTCCTTTGATTTCCTCTGAGCCATCCCATTCCCCTCAGCGGGGCTTGCAAGAGGGCCCTCTTATGGTGGCTCCAATCTCCGAATCTCCAGGAAGGACGCACCTTTTCTATGGCCCCTCCCCTAGCCACGGTGACCACGGATGCCTCCCGCCTCGGGTGGGGGGGCATTGTTCGGGCAAGACAGTCCAAGGCACGTGGGACCCCACGGAGACCTCCCTGCATATCAATGTCCTAGAGATGAGGGCAGTGCTGCTAGCGTTGCAAGCACTTCAGCACCTTCTTCCTGCAGGAACTATTGTGATTCAGTCAGACAATATGTCTGTTGTCTGATACATCAACAAACAGGGGGGAACCAGGTCCTACCCACTTTGTCGAGAGGCCATGAGGGTGTGGGAATGGACGATCTCCACCAACCGCTTTCTTTTAGCAATGCACATTCCGGGGCGGTCCAACATCCTAGCGGACAGACTAAGTCGCACCATCCTGTTACCACACGAGTGGTCTCTGAATCCCGAGATAGCGAATCAGATTTTCGCCGTATGGGGTCAACCCTGTTGTGATCTCTTTGCTTCTCCCGCGAACACAAAATGTCACGACTACTTTGCTCTCATTTCCCCCTCCGGGGAACCTCCGAGAGACACTCTGGTGCATGCCTGGCCTCCCGGTCTACTTTATGCTTACCCTCCTCTTCCTCTGATGCTGAAGTTTCTGCAGAAAGCCAGCAGGTTGGGGAGCAGGATAATCCTCATTGCCCCATTCTGGCCTCGTCAACCCTGGTTCCCTTACCTTTGGTCTCATCTGGTGAATCCCCCATGGATTCTGGATCCCCTTCCGGATCTAATATCCCACCCCCTAGATCTCCCAGTCCCGAATCTGGACAATCTCAAGCTCACAGCTTGGCTGCTCCAGTTCCATTTGTAGCTAGGACTCCCGGTATCTCTTCCCCAGTTAAAACTATTCTAGTAGCAGCGCACAAGCCTTCTACTAGAAAGGTCTATAGTAGCAAATGGAAATGCTTCTCCATTTGGGCGGAACGTCGAAATTTGGATCCTTTCACAGCTCCTTTGCTAGCGGTATTAGACTTCCTGTCAGGGCTGTTTCATCAGGGGGCTAGCTCCTCCACAGTCAATGTTCAACTAGCAGCTATCTGTCATTATCACGTGGGAAATGAACTGGGCACTTTGATCACCATGAAATTGTGTAAGACCTTTTTGAAGGGCACCTTTCTGCTCAGACCTCCAGTGAAGGATGTAGTCCCTCCTTGGGATTTAACACTGGTGCTTCAGGCCTTAACAGCTCCCCCATTTGAGCCTGCAGCTTCAGTACATCTTAAATTCTTGTCATGGAAAACGGCCTTTCTTGTCGCTATCACCTCGGCTCAAAGGGTCTCTGAACTACAGGCCCTCTGTGTAAAACCCCCATATTTTACTTTTCGCAAGGATAGAGTTTACCTCAGGACCAGTCCCTCCTTTCTTCCCAAGATTGCCTCTGAATTGAATATTAACCAGTCCATCAACCTACCAGTCTTCTTCCCTAATTACCAGAAGAAAGGGGAATATAAATTACACTGACTGGATGTGCATAGACAACTTCGCTTCTACATCCACAGGACATCTGGTCATAGGCAATCTGACCAGTTGTTCCTCTCCTTTGCCAAATTTAACTTGGGTAAATCTGTGTCTAAAGTCACACTGCCTAGATGGATCTCGCAGTGTATCCTTTTAGCATATGAAAGTTCTGGCAGGCCCGCACCTTAGGGAGTCCATGCCCACTCTACTCGGTCTATGTCTACCTCTGCAGCTTTTAGAGCTAGAGTCTCTTTGGATGATATTTGTTCAGCAGCCACTTGGGCCTCATCTCATACCTTTATCAATCACTATAAATTGGACATTATCTCCAGAGGGAGAGCATCCTTTGGCTCTGCAGTGCTCCGAAACATCCTTCCATGAAGGCCACCCAAGGTTCAGGTAGCTGGGGACTCTGTCCCATAGGTTGCTGCACAAATTAAGTTAACTACTTCAGATTAAGAAGTTATGTACTCACCATAACGTTCCATCTGAGAAGGTAAACTTCATTTGTCAGCAACCGTCCTTCCCTCCTGCCCCCTCACTTATGAATTTTTTCATACTGAGGTCCATGGGTGTTACCCACTTATCTTGAAAGTGTTAGTCTTCGGGCAGTATCTGCCTTTGGGCAAACTTGATCTGAGGTCAGTCAGGGTTGGCAGGGGATTATGGGTAGGGGAGGAGCTTGGAGCTCAAATCTAAAGCTGTTGAAAACTGCCGGCTCGGATCTGAGGTCGGATCCGAATCCCATAGGTTGCTGACAAATGAAGTTTACCTACTCAGATGGAACGTTATGGTGAGTACATAACTTCTTATTTGGAAGCCATAGTGAGTAACAGAGTATCCATATGCCTCGATATGTACATCCTCCCCAGTCATGTCATTGGTCACTCACCTGTAACCCCTTTTTAGTCATTTAAAAGACCCAAATCAGAATCTTTTCATGGTACCACCTTGGTCACTAGCTTACTGGGACTAACTCAGGCAGCAAAGAATAAATTAAAATAAAATAGATGTAAATAAATAAAGAGGAACTCAATGTATTGTTTGAGAGTAAATAGTGTATAGTATGTAATTTTACACCTGATTTATTTCGATAATTCTGGCAGTTAAGTTTGAAATATTAGATTTCTAGTAGAGTTGTATTGAAAGTTAAACCATTTAACCACCAAGATATTGATGGTCACAACATTAGACATTCTGGAGACACTTTAGGAGTATTATTAGAAACCGTATGAGGAATAATCTGAAGATTTGGAGTCTGTAAGGCTCGTGTCTAATTCTTATATGATGATTTATTTTTGTGTAGAATAGTTATCACAAATGACCATTTGCAGTCTCAGTCTGTTTTACATGAATTGTAAAAGGAATCTGTATATCAGCATGGTGATAACATATAAAATACGTGAGTATAGGAAATTGTGCATATGATTAAAGGTCATTGTATCTACTACATGAATACTGTGTGTTTACATATTTGTTGCAGTAAAAAAAGTTTCAAAAGCAAAACATATGTACATATTTATTTAAGAAGAAGCAAGAAAATAGAGGAGAATATGAAGGGGAGAAGGAAGAGAGGGATTTGGGTGTAGATTATTCAACTGTATAGATAGTATATAATCTGCACATTAGTAAAGTCCCAGTTGAATGTGTGAGGGATTTGATTCTGTTGAGTTGTATTCATAGGTTCATAGGTTCATACTAGGCTATCTGCCCAAGGGCATTTATAAGCCTAGCCCATAGTTATTTGGCTTTCGCCACCCCTTTAGTTTGAATAAAACTATGCCTATTATTTTGCTGTGCCTCTGTCAAGCAGTGACACTGAAGTAATCCCTGGGGTATATCTGCGATCCCCCATCCATTGGTCAAGATTCCTCTTGAACAAGGCCAGCGAGGTGCTCTGCCTCACATGTACCGGGATTTTGTTCCACAGCATAGGGAGTCTCTGGGTGATGAATCTGTCCCTCCAGCATGTTCTATTAATAACCGTGTCAAGGTTTAAGTCTCCCGCCCTTGTGGTTCTGAGGGATCTAGATTTTTTGAGGTGGAGCATATTCATCAAATCAGGGTTTGACATGGCCTTATATGTCAGGCACAGGTCACCTCTGAGCAAGCGGTATGAGACTGAATAGAAATGGAGTTCTTTCAGTCGGGCAGCATAAGACATATTTTTGAGACCCTTTATCCTTTTGGTGAGGAACTTTTGGGGCCTTTCCAGCTGCTGCAGGTGTCGGGTCAGATACATTCCGAATGGGGCATTGTACTCAATCATAGGTCTAATGAGTGATGAGTACAGGGGGACGATGACCTCCCTTGATCTAGATGTGAATCCCTTCATGATCAGGTGGGCAATGTAGAAGGTTTTCCTAACTACTTTAGCAACATGAGTGTCAAACGAAAGGCTACTGTCAACCTGGGTCCCCAGATCCCTGATGACTTCTTCTGTGCTCAGTGGATTGCCACCTATATGGTAGCTAGGGGTAACCTTGTTTTTCCCGAAGGGTATGACTATGCATTTCTTGGCATTTAACTTTAGGCCATGGCTCTGGCACCAGTTATCCGTTTCTGTGAGGCCCTTCTGAAGGATATCTGTGTCAGATGTGTTTTCGACTGTGGCGCCCAGTTTGCAGTCATCTGCAAACTTTGTCAGCCATAACCCTCCTGCGTTTGCTTGTACTTCAGAAAAGTAGATGCCGAACAAGAGTGGACCCAGGACTGAGCCCTGTGGGACACCGCTTGTGACAGGCTTTGAGTCTGACATGGCTCCAGCAACTCTGACCCTGTGGGTTCTGTCACTTAGCCAGTTTGCAACCCATCTTGTGATGTATGGGTTTACATTCAAGCTTATGAGTTTTTCGATGATACCTGAGTGGGGTATTGTGTCGAAGGCCTTTGCCAGGTCAAGGTAGGCTGTATGGACTGCCTTTCCCTCATCAATGGCCTTGGTGACTGTCTCGAAAAAGTCAACCAAGTTTAAAAGGCATGATCTGCCTTTGACAAAGCCAAACTGGGTTGGATCCAAAGTCTGCAAGTTCCCTATGTCTTTATTTATGAGTTCCATTATGATCCTCTCCATGGCTTTGCAGATAAGGCTTGTCAAGCTAATGGGACAGTAATTTCCAGGGTCGGTGGAGGCACCGCCTTGTGAAGTGGGACCACAGTCGCCGTCGCCACTCCTTGGAGTACGTATCCTGAGGTGAGGCTAAGATTAAACAGCTGTCCTAACTGCGGGTTTAATTCCTCATTGAGTTCGTGGAGCACACAGCCGGGGACACCATCCGGTCCCATGGATGCTGTGTTTTTTGCTTTGGAGAGAGCAGTTCTCACCTGGGCGTTGGAGATGTTTGCGGGGCCACAATCCTCTGGTATAGATATGTCTCCTTTTGGGGAGGGAGAAGTTTGCACTGAACCTGTCAGCCAGTATGTTGGCAATGTGTGTAGGTTCAGTAATCTTCACATCATTTTGAACTAATTCTGAGCATATCTGGGAGTTTCCTCCTAGTCTTCTAACATAGCTAAAGAAGGCCTTATGATTGTCTTTTGAGTCCTTGGCGATTTTTCTCTCAAAATTTGCCTTGGATGATTTTATGAGAGCTCTTAGTTTTTTACTTATAATGATCAAAGGTGTCTTACCTTTCAAGGATTTTGCTCTATCTTGTAGTAGCTTCCTCCTTTTGTTGTAGAGCTTGTTTATGGCTGGGGTCCACCAGACTGGACGCTTGCCTTTGGTACAAAGAGTCTTAGTTTTGTTTGGGATTGCCTGATCCATGCAGTCCTGTAGGTGCTGGTAGAAGGCATTTGTAAGTGATTCAGCGGTTTGAGTAATGTTTACCACTGGCTCAGGGGCCTTAAAGGAGACCACACTAGTTTTTAGAAGTGTGAAGTCGGCTTTTGAGAAGTTTTTCACTGTGGTCTTTTTATTTCAGGTGGGGCGGATGAGGACCTCCAGCGAGATTAGTTTATGATCTGATCTCACCAGTGAGGGGTATACTTCCGGTGTTGAACATTGTGATCCCATGTTCGTGATGATGAGATCAAGTATGTTTTCTCCTCTTGTGGGGATGGTGACTAGTTGTTCCATGGCATTTGAGTTTATGAACTCCAGGAACCTTTGGGCTAGAGTGTTTGGGCTTGAGTAGTGTTCCCAGTCTATATTAGGGTAGTTGAAGTCACCTAGTATGATGGTGTTTGGAGATACATTTATCCCCTCCATTGTTTTCAGGAAGGCCATGTGAGGTTCCAAATTAATCACTAATTTGGTTACAAGACAGTTAAGAATAGGTATGCAAGTAGAAAGAGGATGAGAGGGAGTCTCTCTTTAGGCACCTAGTCTCTGATGCAAGACTTGGTGGAATTGGAGGGCAGCCATTAGTAACACTAATAGCTACAGAAGAGGGTGCCGATGGTGATTAGAACTAACAAGAGGGGGGAAGACGCCTGCCAGTAAAGAATTGCTTGAAGTTTAGAGATGTGTTTGTTCAGGATTTTGTGGGTTTGAAAATTGGAATTACAGGCAAGGTAAGTAACCCCTAAAGTAAAGGAAAACAATAGTTTCAGTGATCTTTAAGCCTGGTAAAGATCAGCAGGTAGTCTAATTTTATAGACTTACTTTAGTTTTAAACCACTATTATAAATTCCTTATAAGTATTACCACAGGTAAAGTTGCCAGTTTTTTACTTCACCTGGTAGATTTTGATTCTTTGAAATGAGATGAGCATTTGGCAGTCTGGTCAAGCTTCATTCACCGATTGATGATGCTAGCAGGAATACTTATCTTTGACAATGAGAAAACATTTGATAAGGTTGACTTGTACTATATGTTTACAGTGCTTGAAGGGTTTTTTTTTTTTTTTTGACTAGACTTGCACATTTCTTAAAAAAGGTGTACACTGATACCAGCAAAGCTAAGCTGGAAGCTAGGGGTTGCCTGAGCCATTTGCAGTGAAGATGGGGTGGTTGTTATTTGGCTGAGCTGTCTGGTGTAACTATATTAGAAGGGGCACAGGCAAGGGATATGTTTCAGGCTTAGGAAGACTTGCAGTTAGCAGGCTTTAGGTTCTTTTATAGAAATCCAGCATAGTAGGGTGGTTAGAATATTTGAGTCTGATGCAAATATTGAGATGTTTACATAGGGATGATAGTATTGTCAGATGGTTAGAAAGGATTCCAAAACTAAAACATTGGGAGCAGACAATAAGATCTACAAATAATGCTGTGGGAGCAGTCTAAGGCAGTGGTTTAGATGAGTGAAGGGCATTGCATCGTATGTAGGCAAATAAACACGTGCACGTGGAACAGAAAGGCATACACAGTGGATAATAGAAGCAAGAGGACCTTCTCCTCAGGAAAAACATTTAATTAGCCTGTGGTATATATTACTGGTAGATTTGTAAATCTGAAAAGAACTTGAGAGAGAGATACATGAGTCGCAGCAGAACAGAAATAGAACTTTGATATACTACTGGTATGGCAGTAAGTCACAAAGGTATGAATTCTCTGTGATGGTAATGCCTTCATAAATATTTTATACCGTCTAGACTTTTACTCTATATTTGTCAATAAATTTTTATAGGTTAGTACTAGGCTAATTGCCCTTGCGAGCCATTTTAAGCCTAGCCAGTTATCCCCTGTGAGATTCAAACCCTGTACCTTGTGTTTGTAAGGTAAACACCTTAACCATTAGGCCACCCTCCCAACCTAACCTTTTGTGTGTTGAAGGTGTGATGATGAAATTTAGAGGACCATGTGCATGTTTTTTGGTCCTGTGTGTCTGAAACACTTCTGTGCTGTGGAATGCCACACCTCTAGCAACCTACATATATCTTTATCTTCCAGATAATTTTTCGAAAAATTAAGTTAAAAGGCATACACCAAACAAAAAAATGTAGATGTCAGTGCATTCATAGTTTTTGCATAAACCCAGAATTATAGTTTGCTCTATAATTTCACGAACAACTGTTCATATGTTGTAAACTATACAGTCTAGAGATATACTATTTAAGCAATTTGTTTAGCTAGATTTTAGCTTTTATATAACGCAAGAAATTCCTTTGTGTGCGTATTTACTAATATGGTTAAAAAATTTGAAAAGTTATACTTACTTATATAATTAGTGATGAATACTTATTCATTTATTTACCTATTTTTTAACCATTATTGTGTTGGGAAAAGGCACTTTTCAGCCACAACCTGGGACAAGGGGTGTATACACATGTACAAAAGATCTGCATAGACATATTGTTGCAACAACCAATATATAAATGTATATAGTTTAAATATACATCATAGTCACTAAATTAGATATGCAAACAATATCTCAAGATGTACAGCTTAAAGGACAAATGTCAGTAACTGTTTTCAACATCAGTTAATATTCCATCTGATGGCTTGCAATAGTTTGTAAGTCACTTGGTTTTGGAAATGTTAATGTCCATATGGAAACATTTTACATTTTTATAATTAGTGCTAATATACTTGAGTAATGACAGAATATCTTCATTTTTTGCCTCCCACCATGCCCTTCAGTAATGTGTAACTTTCCTGGTTATGAAAATATGGCTTTAAGTATGAAAATACTAACAAGATGTTACAGACAGTGATTAGTTTCTCCACTGAAAGGCATCCTAGATTAACAGTCTTCGTGCCATTTTGTTAGCTATGCCTTGCCCTTTTGTACGTTGCCTATTACTAATTGCTAAGTTACTTAGTTATGGAAGGCAGCCCCCAAAAATGCCAGGAGGCCTTAAGAGCCATGGAAGTTAAATATAAATAAAAAGGTGCTATAGGTGTGAACAGGTTAAAGCAGGTGTGCAGGAAATTTGTAAAACATTATGG